>NW_022900916.1:40702753-40751566 GCF_012274545.1 Fukomys damarensis | reverse complement strand
TTTTTTTTTTTTTTTGGTCTATGAGGTAAAAGCAAAAACAGTTGCAAGATATTTTGGTAGCACACAACGCCCCCTTCCAACTTTTCTCCTGACACCGGCCTTCCTTCTGAGATTGAGGGCCTGGAACTATGTAAAGGAATCAGCACAAATTGGGCTACTTTAGCACCTTTAGGAATTACATGAGACTCAACACCAATGACTGCAATGTTAATCCTCCCATTGTAATCTCAGCCAATAAGACCAGGCAATTCTCAAACTCCCTTACTAGAATAAATTTGATCTTCTAATATGAACCCTGCATACCCAGAAGGCAGAAGGCCCCATATATTTACCATTCCCATTTCGTCTAAAACTGGATTGTAGTTAAAAATTTGTGAAGAGCTGCTCTAGATCAAATATTTCCCTATAGTTTTCACACTTACTCTTGTATGAATCAACCAGAATTTTGACAAAGATAAAATAGTGGTTTTTCTAACACTATCTGCGAAGGTTTTAAGGAAGTAGATAATGAATATTTTGTATAAAAATTAAGAAACTTAAGGATGCAGATAATCAATATTATGTACAAATTCAGAAATTTTTAAAACCATGGATTTAGCTTATTTCACTCACATTTATTTATGTAATGTTTACTATTTATGTATGAACACATGATTTTTAACTTTTATTAAATCTACTACATTTTTATTTCTGTATCTTTTCATTTATTTTCTCTTTTTCTATTTTCTATTAGCACATATTTATAGTACATGTTTATAGCACATGCTTATATTCCTTCTGGAGAATTGGTACATGTATATAACACATCTTTAATATATATATATATTTATTGGTACATTTTAGATATACAATATAGTTACATTCATCATTGGGATCTTGTACTTCTACATGATGTATCTTAGTTCTTATTTTTTCCCCATACCCTATCCTCCCTTCACCCCTTCCACCCTCCCCTATTTATAGATTTTGTTTCCATTATTTTCCTTTTCTCTTATTTTTTTCTTTTCCCTTCTTACCTTTCCCCTACCCCTCCCACTTCCATTACACACATCTTAATTTCTTTTTATCCTCATTCTCTTTCCTCTCTATCTCTTTATACATTCCCATTTTTGTACATGTTTGCAATATGTAATGTTTATGTTCCTTGTATGGAGTTGGTATGTGTACCACTGATATTTTTTGATGCTCAACCTATTTAAGATGTGATTACTGGAAGCCTTAAGTAATGGGCTCCTGTTTTATTTTTAATTTATAACATAAAATGTTTCATGTTATTTAATATTTTCCCTTTTGCAATCCCGCATTAAGTTATCACCTAAGAATCTTCATATTCTTTAGCAGAAAAAAATAAAATGTGTGAGTGTGTGTTTGCATCACCTGCATTTTAGGTGGGATTATTGCTACTGTGATGGTACTGCTCCTCGGCCTTTGAATGAATAGCTAGTCAATATATGTATGCTCACCTATATCTTTATTTATAGCTGCCTATCTGAATCAATATATATCTTGATCTTCATGAATTCCTATCTGTATATTTCGCTAGTCATGAACTCATTGCAATCCAATTTCAATTATTCTAAACTATCCTTTCTCCATGTTTGAAAGAAATACCTCAAAATATTTTTATTATTAGATATCTCAAATACAAACTAATCTTAAATCCTCTAAGTGACTGCTGAAAACACAAAAGAAACCTTGAAATTCAGAGATTAATATTCCTTATATGTTTATGTTTTTCTTTGTTCTGAAAGCTGTATAGAATCAAAATACATTATACAGGACTTACTTAAATTATTGGATTTCATCATTTCTCATGTTCTTGGAACTTTGATGCTGTTATCCTCTTTGAACTTGATCATCATTTTAAATTTGTACTTGTAAATTTCTATCTGTATACAAAAATTCTTTATTCCTATTCATCCTTTTTTTTTTTTTTTTTTTTTTTTTTGTACCAGGGATCGAACTCAGGTTCTTGAACTTGCAAGGCAGGCTGCGTATTCCTATTCATCTTAAAAATGAAAATCTGTTGGGCTTGGTGCACACATCTGTAATCCCAGCACTCTCAGGAGGCTGAGGCAGCAGAATCATTGGGAGCTTGAGTCCAGCTTGGGCTTCATACTGAGCTCAAGGCCAGCCTGAACTCCATAGCTAGTGAGACCCTGTCCCCCCCCGCCCCCCAAAAAAAAGAAAGAAAGAAAAATAAAAATACAAACTTAAAAGATTCTTTTGACCCTATTAGCTGCTCATTTCATGGTGAATTTTCTTAAGCTGTTTTCATTTTCTCAATTTTTATTAACTTGCTCATAGACCTGGGTTCTGTCTCCATTTAGCAGTCTGAAATAGATGTTACAGAGTTTAGTGATTTTTGATATGCTTTGATACTTGTACTCCAATTTAAGCAATTCTCTACTTATGAGGATACTCTCATTTTGTTTTCTATATACCTTATTGTACTCTTTCTTCAATGTTTCTACACAAAGAGAGGAAGGAGAGGGGGTGGGGAGAGGGAGAAAGGGGGAGGAGAGAGAGAACAATTCCATCCATATTACTACATTTCAGTAAATTGTCTACCATGCATTACTTGCTCAGATGTAAATCTGGTAAATCTAACAGTTTTCTTAATCTCTCTTCCTCACTCTTCACTCCTAATATATCACCAAATCATGATTTATAATTCTGAAATATACTCCTGTTAAATCATTGCTCTCCATTTTTATTATTTCAAACCTAGCCACAGCCAGAAATGCAGCCTACTCTACTCCAGCACTCTTCTAAGCAGGACTACTTCTCTGATCGCTTTGCAGTTTCCCATTGACCAAACACAAGTGTACTAGTGTAAGTCAGATCATATCATCCTGACTTAAAGCATTCCAATGCATTTTTATTTAAATTCTAAACAAAATAGAACTTTCACCCCATAAACTTCAAGCATATACTTGACTTCTTTTCTGCTTCCATTATGTTCTTCCTCCATCAATTTATACTCCCTAGTCACCAAGATTTTCCATTTCATGTCAAGTGACAAGGGAGTGCAGCTAATAACAGAGAGTAGAAAATTCTACTTTCATTTATACAACAATAACAGCAACAACAAAATACTTTAGAATATTATATATTTTAATGAAAATGCTGCATTGCTTAATTCACTTGCTTCGTCATATTTAAAAACAGGAGGAAAGAATGATTTTACTTCATAAATATCTCCAGAAAGTAAGAAAATAATATGTATGGATTTGATTGTGATTACATATTTACATTAATTTAAAAGTAAAAATAATTTTTACAATATCGATTTGTGCTATTATTTGGGTGGTATGTATTTTCTAATAGTAATGCTTTCCTTTAGGTCCATTTGTTCTGGTTTACAGCTGCAATACAATATCATGGCTCACAGATAATGAATGCTTACTCCATGCCAGACATTGTGGTGAAATACTTGCATTAATTTTCTCATGTTTTTCATAGGTTTCTATATTTTTATTATTAAATAAAATGACTCACTGGGAGTGGGGCAGTACCTAAGTGGTAGAGTGTCAGCCTAGTATATGTGAGAACCTCCAGTTAGTTCCCAGCACCACTAAAAACAAAACAAAGCAAAACAGAAACATAGAACAAAATCTTACTTGGTTTATGGTGGTCCAATTGATAAAATTAATTGAATTGTTGTAGTCTACATTTTTACATTTCCCTTTTTCTTGTGTATAAAAATGTAATTAAACTTAAATACCCTATTTTTTTTGCATTTCTTGTTGATTTAAAAGTGGGTTTTCTCAGCTTTTTTAGTGAGAGCTATTTTGTTTTTACCCTGTTATTGCCACGGTTGCATTCTGTGTTTGCTTTTTAATTTTTTTAGGCTTACTCACTGTGAAATGGGAACACATAAAAATTAAAATTGCCATTTTCTAGAAATAAGCATATCTTTTTATAACTGAGGTGTAGGAAAAATTTGGGACAGAAAATACTACTACATTAAATTAAGATGAATAATTGTATTCATTCTACTCTGACATACTATATATGGTAGCTAAGTATTTACATAAAATAATGCAAAGGAAAAATATGGATGAGTTAATGTTCGTCACTAAACTGAAAGCTGCCGAAACTGTCACATCCAATCATCTTGTAGAGTGAATACAATATTAAAGAAATAAGACCACTGTTTATAATTTTGACATGTGCATTCTGATATTATATCCACAAGGAAGTCATCATGTCAGGACACAAAACAAGAGTGAGATGTTAACTCAATAACAATTCAACCAAACCGAGAAGTGTCTGATTCCCGAATTAATTTAAATTCAAACAAAACAAAAACGAAACATATCACCATTTTGTTATCATTTTCTTTACCAGATTAGTGAGTGGGAGAAATTATGTTTGACATAGTAGCTTTGGGAGAGCAGTGACCGCGGCATGGTCACTAATATGCTCCGTGTATATATCCTTAGAACACCTCGACTCCAGGAAAAGCATGAGACCGGCATTCATCAGCTGCCATATTCTGGCCCTTGACAATGTCTCAATATGCTTATATCATTGTGCATAGTGAAATCTAGAAAATTAAATGTTAGATTTTCATCACATCAAAAAAAACAAAAGATAAATCTAATATGCCTGCAAAAACACATATGTTTATTGTTAAAAAGAAACTGAAAAACTGTTCTTTTTAAACTCAAAAGCCTTTTCTTAGAAAGGCATTTAGGCTCCTAAATTGACAGGCCAGTTTGAGAGCAGTCTGAACCTCGGGACTTTAACACCATTGTCATATCAAGAAATTAAAAGTAGAATGGTTAGTGAGGAGGGTGGTGTCTGCTTTCAATGCAGAAAGAGCTTTTCCTGTAATATCACTCTTCAAAGAAGAATTTCCAAATTGGTTTGAGGGGGAAAAAAAAAACTTTGCAAAATGTACTTTTGTAAATAAGCAATGGCTATTTTCAATCAAAAGCTTCTTTGGGAAATGTTGGTTGTTATCCCACTTCTAAGATTTTAAAAAAGTATACCTTGCTTATTTGCATTTTTAGAAAAAAATAAGAAAAATACTACATCTGCACACTAAAGTTTGGAAAGAAATTGAAAATATGTATTTACATCCCAAGTTACAAATTTGAATAAGAAATGTTCAATTTTAACTGTTGACCATGAAATTTCACATTACTTTTGTTTTAATTTGGAGAGTTCTAGAATGAGAGAAATATTTTAAAATTCAGCTTCAATGTGTAAGACATAAATAGATTTATACTAGCCAGTGATTAGCTTACTTAATTTTTTCTTCTTAATTATGGGTCATACAATATACCATTTCATTTTTTTAAATAAAATTATTACCAGTCCCCATATTTATTATTCAGTACTAAACATTTGCCTACTCTTCCTATAATTTCGCCTCACTTTTGCTAATAACTATAGCACTGCAAAATTGTCTGCAGCTCATCTCTTCGAAAAGAAATTCCATAAATTGACTACCAGGTTTCTGGGCCTGAATCTGAATCTGAACTTATCTTTATTTTTCCACAAGATAGAGTGAGAAAATAATGTAAAATTCAGATCATTTTCAACAGAAAAAGAAACAAAGAGCACCTTTATTATATCATACATCTAAAATTTGACTTTAAGGAATGGTTGACTACAGCATAAAAATAAATAATTCCATAGATATATTTTAAATTCTAACACCATTGTGATTTATTCAATATAGAAGAAAGCATTACTATTGGGAAAATATCTACAGTATTTTAGTCAGTGACATCAGACGAAATCCTTACTTTTTCTGTTACTAGGGTGAGCAATATTCAACTTTCTCTTATATCCCACCTCATACTAAGTAGTTATTGACTTTTTATGTAGCTCAGAAGCTGTGGGAACAGCTGTAGGATTATGGTGCATTGTTGGAGCCAGGAATGAAGCAGGCCCGCATCATCTGGTTTATGTGAAAGTGCTTGGCCACAGTGGACTGGGCAGGTGTGCTAACATGACGATTCATACCAAGAAAAGAGAAATAGGCCTATATCATTTAATTTATTCCTCCTTCTAACTTTGCAAAGAAGTTTTAGTTCATTAGCTTTTTTAGTTTTCACCAGCAAAGGTAGCTATCAGAACTGGAATATGAATCCAATCTTTTTTATCTTTATTAATTAAATTAAAGGGCTGTGATTTATGGGAAACCCTCATAGCCACAGTGAAGTATTCTGAGTCATGCAGACTGTATGTATGGGAAGCAAAGGAGAGGGACATGCTAAATTCCTTTGTAACTGAGATGTCATGAAATGTGTATGTTCCAGGTTAGAAAATATTCAGCTCTTAAATTTCAAGAACTATGATTTCTCCTCTGTTTCAAAATAAACTATGTCACAAATCATGTTTTCTGCCCATCCCTTCCTTTATGTTGCCATTGGGGTAGTTGTGAAGAGAAAATTATATACTGTTTTGATTTCCTTTTTTAAAATGTGAGGGATTATTCACATTAATGTTGGAGAATAATCATATACTCAAATACATATCACTCTAGCATGGTATTATTATCTAGCATGATACTATTATCTCCACTGTGGAATCTGAATCTATATTTTGAATATTGAATATGTAAGAGTTTCTCTACTTCTAAAAATGTATAGTGTTTCTTGTGACTATTTTAGAATATGCTATGCTTAATTTGTATTGTTCTGGTATGATATGCATGTACAAGAAACACTTGTTTTTCCCTCCTGATCTTACTATGAGAAAAACAGCATCATAAGTACAAAGGATGAAAATTGGCAACCAATACCTGCAATCAGAATCAGGACACCACAGGAATATTTGGTGCAGCAGGATCCCAGAAAACATGTCTGTGGCTACGTGGAAAAATGGAGCCAGTAAAGAAAACACTTCTAATTGTTCAAAAGAAATTTCTGATCCATATTTTTTTGCATACACAAGTATTTGAGAACACACACATAGGATCATCATTTGGAAGGACAGGCAGTATCACAGGTAGAAAAGGCAAGCCAAGGGCTCAGCAATAATCCCACAGAGGTGATAGAGAGCTAAACTGAGAACATTAAAGAAAGTGAGAAGCACATTGATTTGAGACATTTTATTCCAGAAGCAATGACAATATCATTGACATGCAGGAAGGAGGGAAAAGAAAATATAAGAAAGGACTGTAAGACTTTTGGCTTGAGCAACTGGGTGGATGGTGTTTAATTTTAACAATATTGGGGTAAAGCAGACTGAAAGTGTAGGAAACAACTTTTTGGCCTTGTTAAATATTTAATGCATATCTGTTCTATAATTGCCACTTCTCTCTCTCTCTCTCTCTCTCTCTCTCTCTCTGTGTGTGTGTGTATATATATATGTAAATACCAAAATTGTACTGGTTAGATTGTCCTCTAAATCTGAACATTAAAAAAATGTTTACCTAATGAGGACAGAAGCAGTCACTTAAGGGCACATAGGCTTGTGAGTATAGTACGCAGTCTGAGCTCTGTGACATCACTAAGCCTCAGTGCAGGAAGGTTACAGATTCAGTGTGGGTTTGGAGGCAAGTGTATTGCATGCTTAATGACTGGAGGGCTGTACTGGGCACAAAGATACACTCTTTGCTCCTGCCATAGACAGGACTGTGCTGGAGTGGTCTGTTGATCGATCAATCTCTCTGGAAGCAAGGCCAGAAGACACTGAGCCAATGAAAATCTCTGCTTTATTTAAATAAAACCTTCCAAGGACCTTTAGCTCAGAAAGTGACAAATGTGCTAGTAAAGAAAAAAAATCAAAATGAGGGCTGGAAGTTTACCTCAGTGGTTCTGCCACCTGTCTCACAAGCACAAGGACCTGAGTTCCATCCCCAGTATCAAAAAAAAAAAAAAAAAAAAAAGAGGAATTTATTGGATTTTCTAACAGATACTTCTAGGAAACTGGCATTATTTTCTCAGAGTTCGGCCCCCAGTGATTTAAGGCCTACCCTCTAGGACCCATTTCTTAGAAGTTTCACATCATCTTGCACCACCACACCTGGAAACAAGATTCCAATGCATGAAACCTCAGGAAACAAACTATATCGAAACATTGACACACTCCCATGTTTACTACAGCACAATTCCTAATAAGCATGATTGGAAACCACCTATGTGTTCTTGGACAGATGGATGGGTAAAAAATGTGGTGTACATATCCCATGGAAGATTCAACCTTACATGTATTTGCACCATTTGTGACTACATGCATAATACTAAAAGATATTATACTAAACAGAAAAATACTGCATAATCTGCTTTATAGGTGGAATCTAAAAAGTCAAACTCACAGATGCAGTGAGTAGAATGTTGGTTACTAGACTCTGGATGATAGAACAAAAGGGAGATTTTGGTGAAAGAATATATATTTTCACTTAGAAAATAAGTTCTCTAGATCCTAATAAGCAATACAGTGACTAGAGTTAATAATAATAATAGTAAAAATAATATAATATATACTTGAAATTTGCTAGAAGAACAGATATTAAGTGTTCTCACCACAAGAAAATGCAAACATATTTATTGGCTTGATCATAGTCTATAAGTAACATCACTAATGCAACTTAAATATAGGCAATTACAAGTACTTGTCAAACAAAAGATGAAAATCTGGGCAAAGGAAAATTTTTTTAAATGTTAAAATTCAATAAATTCTTAGTACACATAAAATATATATTCTCTAATATGTTATACACTGTCTTACTTGCCCTGCCTCTTTTTACCTTTCTATAACATAACCAGGTACTTAACACACATTACCTAAATGAAACATAAGAGTTTTGGTGTAACAGTGAGAGATACTTCCTGATAAAATGAGAAGGGATATTTTGGAGTAGATTCGCAACAGCAGGTATTGCAAAACTAAAGCACAGAGAATTATAAGTAAAATATAATCTTGACATGTTAAAATGATTGGTTGAAAGACATTTATAGGTTCTTGTCCCAAGGATTTGGCTGATTGAAAGTAAAACTTTAGAAAATGTAATCTGGCACACAATGAAAGTTACAGAATGTATTGTCAGACCATTCAATTTTAGAGATGGTAAGAACTATACATTTCAACTCTTGTGGTACTAGTTATTTAAAGTAAACTCAGGCCAAGGCACAATTATCTTCTTTTCTAGACTCTTGGCTCACTGGAAGACTTTCTGTACCTGGTATTCTTTTCAATGTCATTTTAATACAGCCTCTGTACCATGACAATGCTAGACTTTTATGACAGAAATGTGGTAATCCTCCATACAGTGAAAGTGATTAGTTACTTTTCCTGTCTTGATGTAAAAAAAAAAAAGAGTTGATGTAAAAAAATAAAAAGAGTTGATGTAAAAAAAAAAGAGTTGATCTCAAAAACAGAATGAAGGAATTAGACATTTTCTAAAATGTTAATAATGGTCCGAACTAATTTATATTTGGAATAAAATTATTAGTTTTATTAGTTCAGTTTCTCACACAGAAAATTAAGAATAGATTAAAATAGATTAAATAGAGAATTATATACCATTAACCATAGTTTAACATCTAAAATAAGTAAAATTTCAAAAGTCTGTATTCTGAAATAAAGTTGAGCATTTTTTTGAATAGAAAATTTCTGTATATTTTAATGTATTAACAGATTATGAACATACATGTAAGGATTCTTCCACTATATTAAAAATGGTTCTGAAGAACTACTTCCATAAAAACATTTATTGGAAATAACACTAACCAGGATATAGAATTTGTGTGATATAAGAAATATAACAATTTGTTTTATCAGAACTTTATTGAATTTCTCTTAAAATATTTGAGAAATCTATTTTTGTCATTAATTTTTAATTTAATATATCTAAACCAAAATAATGAGTGAATTGTAAATATTAAGATTAGTAAATAATATAGATTCTTAAAATACAGCTTTAGAGAAATTACAAAATATTCACAAAATAAAATCCAGAAATCCAGTACAATTTTTAAGCCATTATACTTAAACTATATCTTCTCTTTCTCCCTGATTACATTGGTTGATTTGAATATGGTGTTAATCAAATGAATGTAGTTTGATCTATAATCTTAACTACTTCTCCTTTAAATTCCTATTTAATTGTTCACAGAAAAACATCTTTAAATTTAGAGTTCATACTAATTTGTCTTATTATCCATAAAAAGTGTTTAGATCAACCCCAAACTGACCCTATGCTCCCTTAAAAAAAAAAGAAGTCAAACATTGTGGGGTAGTACATACCTATAATCTGTAATTCGAACATCCCCGAGGCAGGAGGATAATAAATTCAATCCCAGCCTGGGCAATTGTGTAATTTAGCGAGATCCTGTCTCAAAATAAAAAATAAGAAAAGGGGTTGGGAAGGAGATCAATAAGAAAGCCTGGGGTTCAGTCTTCAGTTCTGACACTAAAAATGTGAGAACACATGTGTGCTTGATTAGTGATAACATCTTCAAATTTTAAATATAGAGGCATAATGTATATGGATACCTACTGAATAAAGAATAACATAGTTTCACTCCAATTCATTTCCCAATCTAAATTCAATGATAGCTCTAAGTTGGAAAGATATTTAAAATACTTTTGGTGCAAATAAAAATTTATATAAGGCAAGGCAATAATAAATAAGATATATTTCCTTCTTAATGTTACTTTATATTGAAATGTGATTGTTATAGCTGTTGGTTGTCTTCGTTAGTTTTTTTGTGTATCTTACAATATCTTGGTTAAAAGGCATTAAAGTCCAAGATGCAATTTTAAAAGTATAATAAATATGCATTGCAATATAGAAATTGAGTAGTTAAACTCAGCTGTAGCAGTCTTACAATAATTTGTCAATATTATTACATTATGTGGAATGTATGCACCACAGAATATGTTATGGAATCTACACATTCAGTGTCTCTTAAGCATTCATTGTACTTATTTTCACAATATCCCTGCAGGTTAAATTCTATTAGCTCCATTTTCCATTTAGAAAAATTTAAATGCCTTGTTTAATTCAAATCATTCTATGAAGCCTTATTATAAAAACTTAGCTTTAGTATATATTAAGTGACTACATATATATGTGTGTGTGTGTGTGTGTGTTTGTGTGTGTGTGTGTGTGTATATATATATATATATATATATATATATATATATGCTGGGCAATATACATATAAAAGAAAGTCACTAAAATGTAACTTCTAAGGAGTATTTTATGTTTATTTCTAACTTGTATTTATTATTTATATTTATTTACATACTTAAATTATCTACTTTAGCTTAGCCTGCCTTTTAGTCAGTCATAAATTTTCATTTGGTTTCTAAGTAACTATAATAGTGACTAAGCCTTCTCCACTATTAACTTAGTGTTAAAATGCACAGGATTCTTAGAATTAGCAAAATAGAATTTTAACATGGTGGTTGTTTGTAGAGCACAGAAACTGGACGGAGTTCACTAATGTCCAAACTTTACAAAAAGTTCAAGCTCCCACACAAAAAGCTGTGCCCTTGGGTATGATCTGTTCATCACGCAATTAGTGCACAGATGGCTCTGCCCTAATCACCTCATAAAGTTACCTTTGCTAAAATGTGTTATAAGGTGAATGCTGTTAAAACAATTGGCAGTTATTTTATTTATTATTGAAATATTATATATTATTTGATGGCATACAATGCACCATAATATATGGTCTTTATGAGGCCCCATGGGACAAATGTCACTCAGGCCTTAGAAACAAGAATAATCACTTCCCTAACTTTGTCTTATGTCCTTTGAATCAAAGAACTGAGGATCATTTTTTCTTTTACAGTCTTTGCTAGAAATTGCAGAACAAATTTGTTACCCAATCCTGAAAAGTGTGCAGTATTTACTTCATCTCTGGTTTTATTTCTCTTTCCCTTAATATACTTTATTATCATCTTATTTATATTGCTGTGATGTTTATGTTTTTAAGAGATTGAGATATGTTATAAATGTAACTGTTCAGATTCATTACACAATTTGAAAGAGTGTTTTTATAATTCATTCAAATAAATGCATTAATTAAAAATAATACCACAGAAATACATTGTTGTAGGAAATATGAATATAATTGAAGTCTATATGCAGACATGAGTCAAATCGTTTTTAAAGTTAGAATTTAATCCACTACAACATTTTCTGTGACCAGAGATGATAATGCATGATAAGTTATAAGATTTACTTGGTCAGCTAAGAAAGATATATTTTCAAAAGTAGCACAGCTATTTCAGAAATGTCATTTTCCCCCTGAAACTTAATTTTAAAGGCAAGACATTATAATAATATTAAACTTTAGAATTATATATCAATTATTTTATTTGCTTTTTTTTTTTGGTACCAGGGATTGAACTTGGGACCTTGTATTTGAAAGGCAGGTGGCAGAACCACTGAGATAAATCCCCAGCCCCAATATATCGGTTATGATTACTATTGATCAAACAAATAGCATTATAATATTAGTATACTATACTAATAGAATATATATACACTAATATATAATATATACTAATTAATATATAATATATGATAATATAATATAATATAATATAATAATTAGTAACAGTGATTTGTACTTAGTAATTAGGATTCCACATATAAACTAAATGTTATAAAAACATACTGAGAAAAATTAGGAATATCTTATTTTGTAATTACAAAGTAAATTATACATAGACACTTTTCTCTAATGGTCAAATTAGCTCATATTCAAGGAATGTAAGACATATGTTCTTTTAACGTGTTTTAAACTTCCCAAGTACAGGTTAGGAAACATTTTTGTGAAAAATTTTAGTGCTGTCAAATGGCCTCAAAATGATATTGTCCAGAAGGACTGTGACCCTTCCTTTAATATCTGTCCCTCCTCCTCCCAACCTTGAAATGAATACTGCAGATTCATATGAACATGAAAACTTAGTGACCTCACCGATATTTAAAATGTAGGAGGAAGTGTGTATTGATCAAAATTATAAGGAAATTATCAATTGTAAAAATATAAATTAAATTATATCTCTATTTGACAACATACACATTTAAAAATGAAATTACAGTTCTCAATCCATTCCTCTCTTATCCCTTATCTGGATGAGTTTTTTTAAAACACTCACCCCTACCAGGTATATTAATATTTAAAACTTGATTATAGTCACTTGGTAGTATACAAGGTCTTGAAGAAAGGTAAAAACTTGCTCTCTTTCAAGACATGGCCCAGATTATGGAGATGAGGATGCAAGCCACTGTAGAGAACGTTCATCCCACTACTTTTTGTACTCTTCTCTGTGAGTGTCATTCCACAAACATACTTACTATCAGAGTTCTAGTTTAAATTCTTCCAAAACAGACAATGATTTTAGAAAAGGAGAGAAATGCAAGTCAGTGTTAATTTGGTAGTGTAAGTGGGCAAGACACACTCTTCAGCAGACAACCAAAGAAAATATTTGCCAGCAGATTCAGAGATTCCTGTATATAACTTATTTTGGTGCTATAAGATCATTATCAGCTGAGATTGCTGATAGAAGCTTTCCGTGATTTTTGTATTCCCTATATTAAAGTGTATCAGAGTGCATTTTTAATGTTTCAATAGTTTCAACACATTTCGTTTTAGCTCTCAGTTCCTTTTTTGGTATAATATATGTGGAAGTATATTTAATTTCTATACAGTACTCTTACTATGGCTGGTGTCTGGATGTCCTCTTGTAGCCTCATGTGGTCATAGATGGGGCTTTCTGGGGGTGGTGCTGATTCTAGAGTGTACAGTGCTGGAGCTGGAATGTGTGGTGCTGGAATTAATTTTGTGATGCTGACATCAAGGGTATCTGATTCCTAAATTAATCCACTGATTAGTTTGGCACAGTTCTGAGTAGGACTAAGGATGCCTCACCTTGGATGTAAGTGCTACTCACCCTAAAGATAGGTAACCTGGATAAAATATAAGAGACAGGACTAGGGCTAGTGTGGTTTGCTTGTCACTTGCTTGCTGCTTAATATCTTCTGCCTGGCTTGCTTTGCCATGTTCTGTTTGTCCTCTGTGATGCCAGTCTGCCACACCACTCTGTCTTGCAGTAAGTCAATTATAAACTGAAACCTCTATGGATGGTGAATTACAATAAACCTTTCCTCCTTTAACTTTGGGTGTTGGGTATTTTGACTCAGCAATGTGAAAAGTAACTAAAAACTTCGTACCAGAGAAGTGCAGTCCTTGCTGTGACTACCTGACCATTTGGTTCAGGAACCTTTGGGACTGGCTTATGGGAAGAGTTTGGAAAGCCTGCTGAAAAAGCAGCTGTGTAGTGCATTAAACTGTACTTGATGGGGGATTCTCTTCAGAAGATCAGAATGCTAACAGAAATGATAAAGGTGAAGACCAAGCTTGGGAGGTTTCTGCTGGGAAGAAGGAGCGCAGTGGCTGTTGGACTCCAGACAATCTATGTTGTGGATTGGCAGAAAGTTTGTTTGCATTTTGTTCATGTCCAGAGACTTTGCCTAAGTCAGATTAAGGGTGGCAGTCTAATTAATCTGGAAAAAGAAATTTCAAGGCAGTCTAATGTTGAGGAGGTGGCATGGCTATTATTTATCCAGATACATGTTGAAAATCAAAGTCAGAGTCTAGCAAAATTATGTATAATATTTTGATTTTGGTCAGAAAGGTAACTCTAGTAAACTTGTGGCCTGCAAAAATGGAAAGTTGCTCACTGAAAAGATTGATTATCAGGTGAAAGCCGAGTATTTCAGAAGAGAACAATAGAAAAGATTTTCTGAAGACATCACAAGAACCATCAGGACCCCAATTTTGCAGCCTCAAAATTGCAAAAGTGAAAAAGTTTGCTTTGAAAAGAGAACCCCAGAGCACCAAGCTCCAGGAGTGGCATTGGCCTAGGATTTGGTTCATAGGCACTCAACCCCGCCCCCCTCCTACAACCACAAGAGAAAGAATCCTGGCTACTTCTGCAGTAGGTGGTAGACCTTGGCATCACCCACATGGTGCTGATTTTAGATATATGCAGAATGGAAAAGTTGTGGAGTTAGGAAGCCTTCTACCCAGACTTCAGAAGAAGGCCTGGGATGCCAGGCAATGTGTCCTGAGAGTGAAGAATGTGAAGCCATGAGTGGGAAACTAAAGGTGCTGCGGAGACCGCAGAAGTTTGAAGAAGCCAGGAAAGTAGGTCATCTAAGAAAAACTACAAGGATGGAGCAGAGCCAGCCCAAGAGAGAATCTGTGGCAGGTAAAACCACTGTCTGTGCCATGAAGACAGAGCCACCCAAACCCTTTGAATTTTACATCTTACCACAGATTGCTTTGGATGGGGGACATGGAACTACAGAACTCATTGTTTTCCCTGCTGAATTCTGGACATTCTTTGGTCCCATTATGTTCTATCCTCCTCTTTATACCTTTTGAAATGGTAATGTTTATCTTGCTCCATTTTATGTTGGACATGGTTAACTTTCTTTTCATTTGTACAGGAGTTCACAGCTAAGTCTTTGCCTTAAATCTCAGAGCCTGCTTTAGACTTGGACTTTTAAGGAATGCCGAAACCATTAGGAACATAGCAACTCTTAGAGATGGACTAAAAGGTTGCACATAAGTCTTTGGCAGGGGCAGGAGCACAATGTGGTGGTTTATGTCTAGATGTTCCCACAAAGTCTCATGTGGTCATAGGTGAGGTTTTTCAGAGGTGACTGGATCTAGAATATGTGATGCTGGGATCATGGGTGTGTGCTTATTAAACTATTCCACTGATTGGTTTGGCTTAGTTGTGAGTAGGTTTAAGGGTCCTGCACCTTGAGTGTAAGTGCTACCCATCCTAAGTAGTAGCACTTCTGCTTGGCCTGCTTTGCCATGGAGTGTTTCTCCTCTGCAATGACCTTCCACCATGCGACCTTTCTTTGGAAACAGCCAACTATGGACTTAAACCTCCACACGCTATGAGCTACAGTAAAGAAAGGTAACTAAGGCAACCATGAACTAAGGATTTTCAATAAATATTGAATCAATAAATGAAGATGTTGGGAAAAAAACATGATGCTAATTCAAAATATTTTTGTACTAAAACAACACTACAAACAACAACAAGAAAATACTTGCATGTTCCAGCAGAAGAACACTCAACTCAGGGTTTCAATGTCAAACCCTATCAATCTCTCAGGTGTATAAAATTTGGTAAAAAGAGATAGAAATCAACATACTGATGATAGAAATCGATCATCTTTCTAAATAATTTACAACCAAAACAGAGAGATTTTCGAGTCCACCTTCTTGTCTGCAACATCATGAGGTAGAAATTGTCATTGCAATTATTTTCTTGTTTTTAATAGTGAGCCAAAACTGCATTCCTGAAGCGTAAAACCTGTTCATGTTATGTCCATGTTATCATACAGATTGTTTTGCCCACTTACCAATCTGTTCCCATCACAGAACTCTATACATGAAGATTTAAGGTGAGATAGCTTTTTCTTGTGAAAAGGACAGAAGATAATAAAGATATGCTTTGCAAATGCTTCACTAGTTCAATGTAGGACCAGATAAAATATCTGATTATCTAATCTACTTTAAATGAGCATGTGCCACGCTGCTATCTGTCTGAATTACTGATTCAAATTTACAAGTTTCTTATTGATTTCCAAAAACCATAGATGTGGTCACTTCCCATATAGAAAGCTTACACTTGGGTTTCAGATGCCATTACAGTCTCATGCTGATTTTGTCTAGCATAATCAGCATATTTTGAGCAAATTAATTTCAGTCTTCATTTCTCTTAAACTATAGAATTTTCATTGGCTCAGTGCCTTCTAGACTTTCCCTTGTAGTGACTGACAATGCACAGTCCTGCCTTTGGCAGAGTGAAGAGTACGTATGCATACACAGTGCCTGCCTAACAAATGGCAAAGTTATGTCTAGCTCTGTAGTCATTAAACCTGATGCAGTGTTCAAACCCACACAGATTCTGTTGCCATCTTTTTGTTTTTCTGTTGCCTTCTTAAGGCTCACTGGTGCCACAGAGCTTAGACCACTCTCACAAGTCTATGTACCTTTTAGTGACTACTTCTATCCTTTGGCTTGTATTTTCCACTCGTGATACTGCCTGTCCTTCACAATGATGTTTCTACTTGTGTGCGTGTATATATGCATGCATGCTCACACCTGCATGGACAAATGTATATATAACTACTTAGGGAACTTTAACTTTAATCATAACTGCAAAAACGATGAATACTTGCCTATACTGAATCCATTGTCTTATATAGCTACAGGTACATAAATTCTAGGTTGCCAAAGTGTGAAATGTCTTTATTTTATTTGCATATGTAGCCAGAAGTGAAATTTAGATCATAGAGTAACTTTTTGTGAGTGTGAAATTTTTTCTATAATTGTGGTACCCACTTACATTCCCACCAATGGTATAACTTACTATCTTTTTTCAAAAGAAAATACCCTTCTCAATAAATATAAATATGGAAAACAGTTTTGATATTCATAACTTTTCTATGTTTAATGAGCAATAGTTTTGATGGTGATATGCATGGAAGAATCAGTTTTCATTCCTCTTAATTTCATTGTGAGAGAAACAACTGTACAAGTACAGAAAATGAAAATGCAACAAAATATCCACTTTCAGTGTTAGGACACCACAAGGAGTTTTGGATTGAACAAGTATCTTTGAACTTCAGGTACCTAGAGGGCCAAATTTCTTCTTAGATTTTTGAAATTTCACCAAATATATATTAAAATTTTTCTACTATTTTAAAGTTTTTCCTTTTACATATTGAGAGACCACAATTCAAATCCAAATATTAGCTCTTTTGGTAGTGTACAATAGAGTTTGACTTTCTTTCTTTTTTCTTTCTTTCTTTCTTTCTTTCTTTCTTTCTTTCTTTCTTTCTTTCTTTCTTTCTTTCTCCCTTCCTTCCTTCCTTCCTTCCTTCCTTCCTTCCTTCCTTCCTTCCTTCCTTTCTTTCTCCTCATATTTTTTCCTCTTTGTTGTTGATTAAATAATTTCACCTATCATGGCCAAAATATAAGTTTTCAAATTTTTTATTCTGCATTTTGCCCCAATTCTCACTGTAAATCTGGATGGAAGCAGGCAGTAATACCCATGCCACAGGCTGAATTTTGAGCTTTATTAAAATTTCTTCTGCCAGATTAATTAATCTAGTTTCCTTCATCTGTTTCCTGTAAAGTCTCAGGATAGGGGAAAAATATAGGCGAATTTTCTACTAGTGTGTAACACATATGCCCTTTAATCCAACTGCAGATGGAGTCTTTGTTCCCAACTAAAATCTGAGCCCAGTTTTTACTGTCCCCATTCCTATTAGGAGTCTGGTCTAATCTCTGAAAACAATCATCCCTGAAGCTCTGCCTACAGCATTCTGAGACTTCCTTATCTCACATCTCTAAATGTTTCATGACTCCTTCCACAAAGCAGTTCCAATGACCTCTAAACTACATGTTTGGGGATATCACAGCAATAATCCCACTCTTGGTTGCAATTATATCAGTCAGATAACTCCTGACTGAGATACAACACACACAGTTAAAGAAGGAGAGGTTTAACTTATCTCATTTGGTTTCAAGGAATTCAGTACATGATCAGCTGGGTCTAATTCAGAAATGTAGCTGAAGGGTGTGATGGGCCAAAGCTGCTCAGTTCATGTTGACCAGAAGGTAGAGCAGGGAAGCAATGCCAGAGAACAAGGAGACACATCAGATACAGATTCCAGGGCCACACCTCCATGACCCACCCAAGCATGCCTATCTTTCAATTTGTCTGGAGTCTTTTTCTTTGCTTTCTTTTCTTTTCTTTTTTATACAGGGCATCAAACTCAGGATCTTGCACTTACGAGGCAGGCCTGTTGCCATTGAGCTAAATCCTCGGCTTTGGACAGTCTATTTACATACTTTATTTATGTTATTAATTGTTGTTAGTTAAAATTTCTGCATGACTTCTCTTATTTTGGATGGCTTATATTTCTCCTTTTGTAATTATTTTTCTTCTCATGATCAGTTGTACTTTTGCCCTCCAAAAGCTTAGATTTTGGCTAGGAGTGGTGGTGCATACCTGTAATCCCAGCACTCGGGAGGCTGAGGCAGAAGGATCTGCTGGGAGTTCGAGACCGGCCTGGGCTACATAGTGAGTTCCAGGTCAGACTCAACTACATAGCGAGACCCTGTCTCAAAAAAAAAAAAACAAACAAACAAAAAAAAAAGCTTAGATTTTGTTTTCTTTGAATCCTAGACTCTGCGTTAGTAGAGTCACAGACCCCATGTGAAATTTGTCTTTGTCCACAGTAGTAACCCTTTTCCTTTATTCCACAAATTAATTTCTGTCAGATATAGTTAATAGATAAATCATACTGAATTTATCTCTGATTCAAGTCTTTGCCATGAATATCCCCTTCTTAGGATTTTTTGGGTGTGTGAATGACTGTGTGTGTTCATGTGCATGTGTGTGTGTGTGTGTGTAACATATCTGACTTTACAACATCAAAGCTAGCACTTTAGGAAATTAAACATTTCCCTGCAGATTTCTCCCATGCAACATATCCAATGTCCTATGGGATAATGGTTCCTGTGCATAGACTCCAACACTTCTCATAGCAGACATTTATTTGCTTTTGTTGGTTGGTTGGTTGGGTGGGTGGATGTTTGGTTGGTTTGGTTCTTTAAATTTTTAAGTAGGTCTCACTTTGTAACCCAGGCTCCTCTTGAACTCATTATGCAGACTAGGCTGGCCTTGAACCTGTGAATCTGCCTTATCAGCTTCCCAAATGCTGAGATTGCAGGCATGAACTGCCCTGCATGGCTCATATAAGATTCTAGGAAGTGTCTCTCTAGTCATAGAAAAACTTTGATATAAACTCAGTGGCCTACAAAATATCAGAACCTAGTGAGTGTTCTCTGGAGTAATCAGTGATACTTCAGAGTACTCTTAATTTCTAGTATTTTATTCAGATCTCTTCTACAAAAGTGCTTGGGGATTTTCTCTTCATTTCAGCAGAAACTTTTTGACCTACTGCAGGTTTCTAGCCAAAATCAAGAATTAAAATAGGTCCTTAGTAAAAACTGGGATGAACAGCAATTCTCAGCATTATTAATTCACCTCAGAACATCTTTCTGATTTTGAAATTGTATCTTATCTAATGCTCATGGCTTCGTTGGCCTTCTAATGTTTTCTAAAATATATCATTTTCAGAACTTAGAGAGTTTTCTCCAGTTTTTTGAGCTGGGTCATTGGGCTGCAGTAACCATTGTTTCCTTGTTCAAAGGAGAATATTAAGAAGCTTGAGTTTTAAGGAAAAGAAGGAAGTACTTGAGAAATGATAAACTTGAACACACACACAACACACACAATTCCTGATTTTCTTAATCAAAATATTCATTAAAAATTAGATGCAAAAGACATTTGTTTCTGCCTTAGTTTAATGTAGAGGAAACAAACTTTTTGCTTAATATATGAATTAACCAAATTTATTTCTATATTAATAGCAAGAGAAAACACAAATCATCTTTCTCATTTGGAGAATAAGATGCTAGATAGAAATCATGGCATTAGGTGACATTGTGAAAACTCAAATTATCTCTCTAATAAGGTGATGTTTGGATGGAAAACAAAGTGCTAAGAGATTAAGGAGTTTTGATATTTAGTTGCTTAATTAAAAACCAGTAATCCAAAGACTATATGGCATGTTTTAGTTTTCCAAGGCCAGTGACTCAGCCTTGAAAACTTTACATGGGGAAAAGAAAAAAATAATCAAAGTCTTGAACTCCCAAATAACATTTTAGTTTTTTGGGGTTTTTTTTGGTACCAGGGATTGAACTCGGGTCCTTGTGCTTGCAAGGCAGGCCACCAAACTGCTGAGCTAAATCCCCAGCCCCTTCAAATAGCATTTTAAATATGAAAAAGACAATTTATTTCATATTTGAAAAATATTCTGTCTTCTTTGGCTTCAGGAGAGCTGTATTGAAAAATATGCCTTGACCATAAGAAATGATAAATGAACAGGTAGGTATAATTAAACTGATTTAAACATTAGACAACATATACATTTATCAGAGCTTTATAGAAAACCTCACTAATATGTATAATTTTGTGTTTTCTTATATATCAGTTAAAAATAAATTTAACTAGCCAGGCGTGGTGGTGCATGCATGTAATCCCAGCACTTTGGAGGCTAAGGCAAGAGGATCACTGTGAGTTCGAGGGATACACAGTGAGTTCCAAATCAGTCTCAACTAAATAAATTTTACTATAAATAAATAAATGTAAAAGACTTATTAATTTCTACAAAGTAAATCCAGAAAACATTTCAGAATATACATAGAATAGAATGATTGATTTAGAGGCAAATAAATATGTGTATATTTTGCTTTTTTAAAAAAGGAAGAAAAATGGACCAAAACCTAGTCTAGTTGATTATCCATAGTGAATGACAAGCTAATGGGGAGAAGCTAATGGAACAAGAAATGAGTTTTTCTTCCTATTCCTTTTATTTTAGATGCTCAAAAGTAAATGTATTAAAATAAAGATTCAAGATTTTAATATGACTGTACTCATGTAGTAAAATTAAAAAGAGAATGGTAATATGGTATAAATGCTTATGGGCAGACAGCAAAAGATAATCTCACCATAAGACGAGAAGAAGAGCAAGAAACACTCAGAAAAGAAGTGCGGACATTGCCAAATCTTTAATGGAAATTAGAGAATGGAGAGCATTTTTCATTGAGTCCCAGTGACAGTGAAACAATAAATGGTGAGACAATGCTTTGTGTTTATCAATGAACATATGTGAGCCAAAAGTTAGATATGAATTGACAACAAAACTGTGATGAAGAAAGTGACTTAAGATGTCCCTGAAAATGTTGTTTCACAATGCTGCCTAAGTTTATGAAATATCTTTAACAAACTGATTTGATCAAATTCTTCTATTTTAGTACAAGCAAAGAGGCAGGGTGTGGGCAGTAGAGTAAAACAGAAAGGAAGCAAATAAAATGATCCCAGATGGTAGTTTAAATTAATCCCCCACAGCAGAATTTGTTTTAGCTTTTAGTTTTTCTTTGTTTCTCTATGCTTATTTTTGAGTTTTTTCCAAGAATCCAGTACACAGAGACAGAGTGATTCTCTAAATTCACCACTCTGGAAATCCTTTCAAGATGTTTTAGTAATTTTCTTACGCACTGAGTGCTTTGCTTCTGAACCCATTGTTTGAAATGCCCATTGCACTTCAGGTCTCAAAAGTGCAAATCTCTCAAAGCAGCCATGCTGGCTTTTCCTGTGGAGAGGAAAGTTGACACAAGAAGTTCAATTATTGTAAATTTAAAACCGAAAAATGTCTTGCTAAAGTCTCAGTTATGTTCAACTAGAATGCATTCACATCTCAAAAATGGTATTTTTTGTGTTTTAAATTTACAATCATTGCTACCTTGCTGTTTTCCCAGGGGCTGAGCCAGTATTTCCAACTGCATTGTTCTACGCTGTGACGGAGCAGTCTTGGAGACTTCACTTGAACTTCCAATGATAAATCCAGGTCTGAAAACAAAAATACCTCTTCATCTGTTAACTCTAAACTAAGGCTGTCATAGAATAAAAAGAAAATAGATGATAGAGTCTTGACAGATAGGCAGGCAAGCAGAAAGAAGAGAGTAGTAGAGTATTGTTTCACGTCTTCATACAGACAAATTACTGATGAGTTTTAACATAAAATCAGAGAAAATATTCTATAGAAGAGACAGAATAAACCATGAAGACATTTTCCTAATAGAGCTGGAGCATGCACCCCAGACCCATAACATTCGGAGAAACAATACATCTCTAGTTCCTGGTCATTATCACAGATACATTTGCAGCCCTGGAATGGAGTCCTTAGCACTGTGAAAGATCATAGCATAATATCACTGATGCCTATAGAAAAGAGAATAAGTATGAAGAAAATCAACAAACAACTTGAATCAATCTTCCCATAATCTTAGCCAAAGGCCGAAAAGTGATATCAACTTGAATCAATCTTGCCTGAATTGCTGTCATTCTATGCTGGTTTTGTAGAGTTGGGATATTAGATAATAAGTAAATAAATAATCTTACAAGTTGTGCCACGTTTGAGAGGTAAAGTAGTAGAGGGCACAAATGCTAAAGGACACAAAATTATGATAAGACAAAAATAAGCCAGAATTGTTCCAGGCCATAGTAAGCCATCTATGTAGCTTGTGATCTGTGCATATAAAGTCAATGGAAAAAATATTACAAGAGATTAATTTTTTAATAATGCTTTAGTACATTTAGGGTAATGGTCAATGATGGGTTGTGTTTCACAGAATGGCATGGGAGAGTTAGACTCTTCCAGACAATACTGATGATTGTGAAGAACAAGTTCTATGATCTTATTTAGGAGCAAGAATTTTCAAATTCTTCTAATTTTCATTCTTATGCTCTTCCAGCATCCTTGTGAGCAAACAAATTGTGCTCTATATGGCTACAGTCTTCATATCTTTGGGAAAAGCCTCTGTTCAAGGGAAGAATTCCCATCATTTCACAATATATTCTTAAGCAATTTTAACCATGAGTAGATTATTGAAACATAACTTCTTAAAATATGGCTAAAGTCTATGTCTCTAGAGCATAAGAGAAGATTTTTCTTCATGGCATACTTTTCCTCTGCTACCATTGGAACAGAACCTAATGTTTCATTTCACCTTGATGGTTACCTACAGATTTCAGGAAGACTAAGCTGAGATTAAAATAATTTCAGCTGCATCATTAGCCATTTTCCTTTTTGATAAAACCACACACTCTTTGCTAAATCTAAATCCTTTCTTTTTTTTTTTTCTTAAATCAGGATAACAGTAATCTAAATTTTATGAGTGAATGCTTCTTATACAAAATATTATACAGTCTCATAGGGTAGCCTTCACAGTGACATTTAAACATCTAATCTGTCAAAAGAATAACTACTACTTATTTTATCTTAACCTGACTAATATTGATAATTTCACAGGAAAGACTTTTTATCATAATACTAGTATCTGACACAAGCCAGGTTGTAATCAGTTATTGTTTTCCCTGCTCCTTCTCCACCCACTTAATTCACCTCATTTTCTATGTGCAATTCATTTTATTCCTTCCCATAGTACTTTGAAGTTCAAGGAATACCTTCTGAATGTGATAGTACATGGAAGTTTATCCAGTAAAATACTGTGCATTTCATGTCTATTTTCTCTATATTTTCTCTCAATATTGCCTGTACTCTGTCTATTAATATGTTTTTCTAAATCCACAAGGCACAGTCATTGATTCTGCTTACTGTTGATTTTCTCTCTGTAAAATGAAGGGGCATATCTCAAAAGTTTCCCTGATTACAAGTCCTTCAGGAGCAAGATCAGGGTGAATATTACTATACCTCAACTTCACATGGACAAGAGGAGCTACTACCAGGAGCTAGAAGGATAGAAAGTACCCTTAAAAACCCAGAGGCCCAATGGGAGGAAAACATGGAGCAGTTAACTAAACCAGCAGAATGTCATGAAAGGACCAACCGGAGATGAGAGGTGCCCTTTACCAAAACCAAGGAGAGGGAGTCTTTGTTTTGAGAAATAACTGTTTTTCTTTCCTCTGATTTTCTTCTGGTTTCACTAAGTTTGAAAAAAAGAAAAAAAAAGACCAGGAAGAAATGGGAATCTTCTTATATAACACAGCTCAGCATTCTAGTATAGTAAGAATAGAGAAAATAGGACTGTGGTCCTGAGTGCCTCATGGTAGTAGCTTAAGCAGTCCATGTATTTGACTCTTCATCAACCACTTTGTCCTTTGTGAAAAGTTTCTGTCTCAATTGCAGAATATCTACAAGTGACTATCAAGATATTTCATCTGAGGTGATCACAAATGTATTAGACTCAAAATCTGGTCTACAACATTAGTTACAATGAGTATTTTCATTTTCTTTAAAAAAAACAAACACACATTCTTTACTTGAAGGCACTTGTATAGGAGATGCTATAGTTACATAGTAACACTAAGAAAAGGAAATACAAACCTATACCTGGGATATAGTTGTATCTCATAACATGAAAGTGCTGTGTCTCTGGGAAAGGAGTGATCAAACATAATGAACATCCCACTAGAAAGCCACCTTAGTCTAATCAGTGAATGATAACATATTAGGCACCCAGCAATTGACAGATTGGCCACACAGCAAAAATAATAATCCAATCACCCTTTGTGAAAATAATTTCTCATTGTTAAATGTGTGCCTCATACTTTCTCTGCTTCTCTGTCCATCTTGCTTATGAAATTACTGAGCAACCTATGGAGTATGTGGTAAATTTATCATATTTCCTAGCTAGTCATTGAGAACCTTTGCAATAATGAATGTCATTGTATAGTACTAAGATACAACTCTCTTTACATTCTATGCCAATTTTGATGGTTGCCATTTTCATAATCTTTCCCTGTTCTCTGTTACCAATTTTTTAACTTCTTTTTATAAGTTTCTAACTGGGAAACTAAGCTATTTGACTATGAATGTTTGTATATTCATACAATCTCTTTCTTTATTAGATGACAAATCAAACACACCATCAAAATGTGCCAACTTGTAAATTTGGACATGTAAAGGTAAAGTCATTGTTGAGTGTGGTAGAGAGAAAGCACTTTACTTTGGCCTGGGCTCACTTACCATGAATACTTGTCCGTAAATCATGCTGATGGCTTTTTTTTTCCCCATGTTAACTATCCATGGAATCAAAGGTATTGTTTATGATAAATAGCTCTAGGAGTCTGTGTTATTATTTTTCTTTGTGGTTTTTCTGGATGCCAGTACACTATATTTCTCTGCTTTAGGCTTTCAGATATGTAGTAACACATGATTCAAGTGTCAGGATAGCTTGTACTATAGCTTGGACCTGCTGCAGACCTGTATATTCTAGTGGTCAATCATGCTGGCACACACAGTGGTTATCTAACAATGGATAGGAAAAAATGATTAAATATGGGGTGTTTTGCTCCCAAAATGTAAGAGATTTTACTGAGCATAGTGTCTTCTTTTTATGAGAAGTGTAAAATGAAACAAATTCTCCAGTGTTTTAATGAGAGTTTCCCTAAATGTTCTGTACCACCTCACAAACTTTACTGAGATGTTAGGTCTTAAAAATTTTAGGCCTAATTCCCACAGACCTGGAAGCATATCTAAAAATCATGGTAGCTTAGAATTCTTGTTTCTTATTGCTTATAATATCTATCAGAATGTCACAGGCCAATAGGTCATCCAGGTGTTATAAAAGCTAGTGAGATCATCAAATATCTTGCAGTAAATATCAAAACAATCAAAGACGTACTATTTTCCTTAATATATAAATAATTTCACTTTTCCTTATTTATGGTAAATGTAACCAACCACATTTGCCAGTCCTGTGAACACACAGCAGGTGCCAGGGTTATAGGAATTTTCCCCAGTATAATACTGTTTGCAGTAGACCAGCTGCAATTGGCATTGCCAACTCATTAGGTTTATAAAAATGTGCTATTAACTTCCCAAGTACATTGAACTTTTGAACACACTAAGCAGGTGATTAAAATGAGTACACGACAGGAGTCAACATTCCTAATTCTTTTTTTCCTTTGTTTTGTGTTTTATACTTTCAATAGTTAATTTGTATTATTTTTTATTTACTCTTTCGATGAAAGTTGGTGACAATTCCAGGACTATAACCTTCCCTTTCCTACCACAAGTGAGTCATGCAAGCAATAGAAAAAGTCTTAGTTCATATCTATTTCCTCTATTCAGTCTGAAATCATTAAATAACTACAGGTTAGGTATAAAATAGTACTGTTTTGTTTGGAAGCTAGACTCTTTTTTTTTCAGTCTATATTGAATGTTGAACATGGGTGAAGGTAACCCCCATCAAGCCATGCCGTTTACCTTTTTCCCTGAGAATGATGATGGAATTTGTATTTTGTACCTATTCTTTATATCACACATGACTCTCAACCAGAAACAAATTTATTTATTTTACACATATATTTCAGATAAACTTGGATCTCTGAGACCTAATAGCAGCATAGTTAGAATAATGATCTTGTCAAGTTCAGATACTTTCACCCAGTACCCAGCATTTTTATTGGCATCTCAATGTATTCATAGAAGTGATCAGGCATTTCAAGCCAAGTATAAGTATAGTAATATCTGGGACAAGTGTTAACTTCAAATGCAAAGTCAACTAATTTTTGTCTGGTTCACATTCTGTGTGTGAGGCTCTAGTTTAATTGGTAAGTCCTGGACAAAGAGGTTACCATTAAACCTGCTTCCTTCATTCCATTAACTGTTCATGGCTGAAAAAAAAGACTGGAATTGCTTAACTCCTCTTTTAAAGTGACTGGTCAACTTGAAGAGACCTATTCTTTGCTAATTAAATCTCTTTCTGTTACCTCAAAGTCAATTGATTAGAACCCTTATAACATATTTTCCCTTTATTATAAAGCAACAGCTTCAATTATTTTTGCAATATTGTTTTCTTTAAACATCTTGGACTATGCATGTACTCCCACTGCCAAATGCAAATTTGTTTCACAAAGTATGCCAAGATCCCCACTAACTAGTACTAGTAGCACTAGTCGCAGAGTTTAAATGTTTAGTTAGATGTTATTTAATCCTATAATCTTCTGTTGTATGTTTACAGTTTGCATTCTATAAATACAGCTTTTATAATATGGTTATATGTATTGACAAAAATATTTGCTGTGACTATTACAAAAATCACATTAATTGAAATAAAATATATATAACAGGGACTGTTAAATGATACCTTGCTTAGCAATGTTCATATACTATCTAAAATCGTATCATAAAAATCATAGTTCATTTACTATCTAAAATCAAAGTCTCTTTAATATGAGCCATTTTATTACTTGCATTTTGTGGATTAAGGTGAAATTCTGATCTATGCTTTTGTGCCCTGTGCTAACTCTATGGGGAAAGCAGCTGTGACAGAGCCGGAGTTGTCACAGAGAAGCAACTGCTGTCATCCAGAGGAAGAGAGATGACTGTGAGACCATGGAAGATGCCACGCCTCTCTTTCAGGTTGATAGGAATCTTATCGCACATGGTATGTACTTGTAAAAGAGAAGGGAGCCGAATCTCTTATGGTATCACACAGCAAGGCCTTGCTTAAAGAACTTGGATATTAAAGGAAAGAGTGAGGCACTTGAAAATTAGACTGTGTGGGCAGAGATATAAGTAACTTCTGTAACAGCAAAAAGCTAGAGAGCTTTACTTCAAATAACCTCATTTTCCCCAAAAAGTAGTAGAAACTCAGACCTTCTATTATACAATATGATAATGGGAATTATCTTTTTACAATAAAGGATGTACAATAACAGTGTATAATGTTGATAACAAATGCACATTTTTAAAAAGAAACTGGTATTTGTGGTAATTTTATGAAATTCATGGAATGGATATTGTCATTGTTCTCAAGAGTCACATCTGTTTTCACTTGGGTCCCTGGGAAATCTTGATCTTAGTAAAGGACTCAGGTAGTAAGGCTGGTGGTTTCCTAAGACAGACATAAATCTAAATTTTGTTTCTTCTACTGTCTAATACCTCTCCATATTTTGTGTATTTGTGCAATTTATTCTAATGATCACAACACATCTCCCTGTTCTTGGATAATAATGCAGAGTAATTAATTAATAGCTTAACTTTCTTTATTCTTCAAGTAGATCTTCCTTTCATGTGCTCTTGTAACACTTTATAAATTTTCAGTTTTAAAGAAGCATCTTTTCCTTTCATTTTTTATTCTTTTCTTCTCTACAGACTTCAGGATGATGAGTGGGTTTCTTTCCATTGAAACAGAGCCAGTGTACATCACTGCACTTTGAATATTTCTACTTAGGTGTCCAAGATTCCCATAACTAAAGAATAAGCTCTACCTAAGACTTATTTATATTCTATCTTCATTCTCAATAGACACCTTTTTCTAAAATCCTTATCTCTATGAATCACCTCATTTTCCACCTAGGCTTCTATGCTGTCTTCAGTTTTAATATTGCCCATCATGACACATAAAGATCTAATTCTATGTTCATATATCCTGAATTACCCAGGAGAATAAAAAATGTGATGATATTTAAAATAAACAAATATTACTCTTATGCATATTATTCAGTTTTATTGTTTATAATAATCATTCATATACTTTTACCTGTACCATTTTGCTGGTAAAATTATCACTTATCATTTTACTCAATTGCAAATAAATACTTTTTTATAGAGAAGTTTTAGTCATTCCATCAATTTTGTGTTACCAAACTCTTGCAGTTCTTAAAAAGAGTTTAATTTACTTCTCTCAAAAAAAGATAAGATTCCTTTCAACGTCTTCTTACAGCACTATTTATCTCATGGTGGAGGGCCATCACAAAACTCTCATAAAAGTCATGAGAAATGAATTTGTCTGGGATCATTTAACTCTTAAGAGAATTAGAATATTTACTCAATTTATATCTATCCAACAATACCTAGATTATTTACATGTCATGCAAAAAACTTTTGGTATGAATTATGGTAATGTAATTAGAGAATTAGGAAAGAGTAAAGATTTAGGTGAATAGTTATTTTTCATGTAGTAAATAATAGGCAACATTCTATGACACAAAATTAGCTGCTTTTGATTATAAGAATTTAGTAGGCTTGATGACAAGGCAAACAGAATGCTGCAATTGTGCAAATAGTACATTACAAAGAAAATACTGATATTTCCCTATCCCATTTACAAGACTTAAAGGGAATAGAAATTTACCACCTGTATGAGTGTGAGGAAAGAAAAAACTGATTCGAGGAGAATTTATATGTAAAATATGATATAGATACCTTAGATATACTTGTTTCTCTCATTATGCTTTGATATATTAGGTTACAAATGACAATTATAATAATAAATTTGAGTAAATGAATTGAAATAAAAATTTATCATTCAATAAATTGAATAAAAATGAACAACTCGGAATAGACCAAATATTGAAGTCATGGGGAATTAAGGACTTATGGTTGTTCACTTTTCCAACCTTTTAAATCATATGTTTGTGATACATTATAATGTGTTCATTATAGGAAATAAATACATATTTGTATTGCTTCTTGATCCTTTTTACTTTTCCTTCTCCTTCAATCTCTCCTGTTTCCCCCATCTCTGTAAGCCCTCCCCGTCTCCACAAAGTCTACTTCCCTGTTTCTTATCATGTATATTTTACTTTAATCCTAAATTATTTATACTTTGGGTTTCTCATGTAAAAGAAACTCTGTGATATTTAACATTTTGATTCAGTTTGTTTCACTGGGCATTATGGTTTCCAGATGCAACCAATTTGTTCGAAATTTGTTCTTTCCTTCTCCTTCTTTCTCCTCTTACTCCTCCTCCTCTTCCTCCTTCTGTACCAGGATCAAACTCAGTACCTTGCACTTGAGAGGTATGAGGTAGCATCACTGAACTAAACCCCCAGCCTTCAAATTAGGTCTTCTTTATGGCAAATTAGTACCTTATTTTGCATATATACTATTTTGTCTTTATCCATTCATCTTTTGATGGTCATATAGGCCACTTGCAAGGTAAGCTATTATGAGTTGTGTGTGTAATATGGATATGAATGTATCACTGTAATACACTGTCCTTAATTCTTTTGTGAAGATACCCTCAAGAGATAAAGCTAAGTAAAATGGAATCTCCATTTCTATTTTTCGGAGGAATTTCCATACTGATCTTAATAGTACGTACACTAGTTCATATTGCCATCAACAGCATAGAAATGGTCCTTTTTCCCCCACAGCCTTGCTACTATTTGTTGTTTTCTGTATTCCTTATTATAGCCACTGACTACATGGAAAGATGAAATCTTGGTGTTGCTTTAATTTGCATTTCTCTAATGGTCAAAGATGCCAAACACTTTTACAGGTACTCACTGGCCATTTGTATTGTCCTCTATCTTTCAATAGGTAAACTTCATTGAGCAGCATTTCTCTATAGCAATGATTTCCAATATCGTAGTCTTCCTGAAAGAAATAAATACCACTATACTCTAGGCCAATGAGCCAATTATGATATATTGCACTATCCCCTGGTTAAGAGAGGGTGGTTGCCAGTCTCTTTATTTTGATTGATCCTTCCTGGCATTCATATATATTTTCAATAAACAGAGTTTGGTTCTTATAAAATGTATTATTTCTACAGAGTGGGAAAATACATAACATTATAATCAGAACCACATGGAAAGTATAATGCAGATAAGATATGCCTTGTGTTATGCTAAATTTAGCCCCCTCTGCCAATAAAACAACTACAAAGAACACTAAAGAGACAAAAAAATTAATCAATAAAGTTATGCACTGGTGTTGATTACATGAAATAATAATTTTTTAAAAATTCATTAAGAATGTTCTAAAAGGAAATAAATACCACCCAGGTGTTAATTGGTTAGAATACCAACTTCCAAAAATGAATTTTTACCTGCCCTACTTTCAAACAAATAGAATCTACTATCCTAATAATGTTATTCAAAATGTATTGACAATTAAATGTAGTAGGTGAATTCTGTAAAAAAAAAATAATATCTCAAAATGTAACTAGACTTCTAAGAAAAGAGATTATATTCAGTACAATTACCTACTCTTTATATATGCCTATATTATATTTTTGGTTTTGGATTACTTGGTTAAAGGTGAGCTAGATAATTAAAAGGGACAAAATTAAAATCTTATATTTCTTTTCACTTAAGTTACCAGTTATTATTTAGAAAATAGTCAAAGCACAGGATATACTTTACCTTTAGATTCATATCATCTATGTGAAAATTTTTCCTTTTAAAACACTAATCAATAAGTGAAATGTATTCCTGGTTATGATTAAGTAAAAAGTTCACATTTATCCTGCTATTTCAATCAAATAAAAATGGAACAAAATTAATCTTATAATGCCTTTCACATATTAAATAGCAGGCAGAGTAATGTGGACATCACACAAATGGCAAACAAATGACAGGATCCCGATTTTGTCCCAGCTTCATTGGACAGAAAGAATTTCCAGGCCACACCACATGGAAATGAAAGCAAAATCGAAGCTGGAAAACTTTTTAGTTGAGTCGACAAAATTAAGAACTTGAAGAAGTAAAGACAGCTAGAATTCTCAGAAAAGAGTTCTAGAGGAGTAAAACTATAAGAAGAAAGATAATTGCATGAGACAATGTCCACAGATCTTCAAGTTTTCCTCTCTGAGCAGGAAGCAGCGCAGGCTTATCAGAAAACTGAGCAGGTTAGAAGACACTGGAAGAAAGCAGATAGAATTCATCTTGCACTAACAGAGGGCTGGAAATAACTTGTGTTTCCACAAGCCAGAGTGAAAAAAAGCATTGTAAAACAGGAGGCCTTCTAAGAATACTCCATAACACCTTGGGATAGAAAGATGATAATTTAAATGCTAAATTGCAGGCTGCTCTGATACCAAGAAACAATAAAACCAGCCTCAAGAAATAAAAGTACTGTCTCCAAGTTCTTTCTTTCACCCCAGAACAAATGTGAACAATATTTGAAGAAACACAAAAGCTATCAGATTCAGAAAAATTTAAATTCACACCATTTTAGAAAAAGTAAAAAAGAAAAGCAATTGAAGAAGAAAATTTGACACATAATGAGGAGAAAATTAAGCAATAGAGACTGACTCTGAAATGACCTATGTGATAGAATTCGATAAAAAGACATCAAATAAATATATTAACATATTAAATAAAATAAAGGAAAGTTGGTAAATGTTAAGGATCCACAGGGAGAATATTAAAAAAGCCCCAATCAACAACCTGAAATGAAAAATACAATATCATAGTTGAAATATGCATGGAATGGAAGAAAAGCAGTAGCTAGGGGAGAAAATAGAGAACTAAAGAAAATGTAGGAAAATAAAGATTATTCAAAGTAGAACTCAAGAAGAAACGATAAATAAGACAAAGCCAGGAAGGAAAGATGGAGGGAATAGCCAAGAGCAGGAGGAAAGAAGAGAGGGATGAAAGGAATGGAGTATCAGCGATCTGTGAAATAATATTATTGTAGAAATCATTGTATTAGATGAAAGGAAGACAAAATAAATGAGTATGTAAAGAACTAGTAAGTACAACTCTTTTCAAAATAGATGAAAACTTTAAATCCACAAGTGCAAATATTTAATAAATTTACAACACAAGTAATTTTTTAAAGTTACAAGGTACAAAATAAGTAAATTTTTGAAAAGCAGGAATAAAATTAAATAACTTGGAAAAAGAGATAATCATATTAGATTTCTTGTCAAAACAAGACAAGCCTAACATTTCACATGCACCAAAAATCTCTTTTTTCCATTAATTTTATTCATACATTTTAAGGATGCAATATTTTGACTTTCATAATTGGGAGTTTGTATATTTATGTGATATCTTTTGATTTGTACCTTTTTCTCCATTTTTTGACCTCACTTTAACCCCTCTACCTCTCCCTATTTGCAAAGACTGCTTCCAATATTTCCTTTTCTTATATTTATTCTTTTTTCTTCTTTCCTTTCCTCTATACCTCCTATATTCCCTTCCTCTTTGGACCTTTTCTTCCATTTCACATTATCTATTCTACATCTTGTTCCTTATTTACAATTTCAGTTTCTCATACCAGAGAAAATATTCAGTATTTATACATGTCTTTCCTATTTATCTCAGTTAAGAACACGGTCTCCATGTGCATCCATTTAGTTATAAATGCCTCTAGTTTCTCATTCTTTTTTTTTTTTTTTTTAGTACAAGGGATTGAACTCAGGTCCTTGAGCTTGTGAGGCAAAGAGTGGCACCTCTGAGCTAAGTCCTAAGCCCTAGTTTCTCATTCTTTATGTCTTAGTATTCCATTTTATTAAAAAAAAAACCCACATTTTCTTTAGTCAATCTCCAGCTGATGGGCATTTATTTGGGCTGATTCCAAGTTTTAGCTATTACAAAATGCGCTGCTATAAACATGGGTGCACATATATCACTCTGGTATGATTCTTTCAATTCTTTTAGGAAGATACCCTGCAGGGGGATAGCTTGTGTAAAACAGGACCTCTAATCCTAGTTTTAGAGATATCTCCACACTGATTTCCACAGTGGTTGTACCAGTCTACACTCTCAACAATATCACGTAAGGGTTTCTTTTTCCCCATAATGCCACCAGCAATTTGTTATTGGTTGATAACTTGATTCTTATTTTTAGCAAATTATGTATCAAAAATTCCAAGTTCTTCAAAGATTACAGCAATCAATCAGAAATATGTGTCCATTTTACTACCAATCTTCAAAAATCTTATTAATATTTTGTGCTTATAAATGTAGACGTCTCTGTTTTAGAATGAATTTGAAAGCATCCTCTGTGTCGCCTTAACAGTGAGTCAACAGTGACCTTAGGCTCCTCCTACCCCATACTATCTATTACCAATATTAAGCCTATCAACACTATGTAACATAGGAAGCATGTTAGAAGAGAACAAATGCAACTACAGTACTCATTTCTGCAGCTGACCACAAGATCCTAGGTTATTTACAGGTACCTTCTTCTACCATCCGTTTTGTCGTTTTGATCTTCAGCAAGTGCCTCAGCAGGTCTTGGTTATTTCCCTGCTGGGGTTACCCATACCTACATTCCAGAAGTTTCTGGGCCACTTCGTCCTGCTTTTATTGGGTCACTGTAGTTTCCAAGTGACTTTCACAACAGGGTATAGTAATTCTAAGAGAAGTCCCAAGGAATCTTCTGCACTCTAAGTATATTCTTTTTTTCTCTCATTGTGGAGTAATAGTCCAGTTTCTCCATGGTTATTTGTCAGTCACCCCTGTAAGCTCCATAACTGCCTTTTTAGCTTATTTACTGAGAGACATGAGTAATGCCAAAATGACCAGAGAGAAGTCTTAGCTTCTACTTCAATAGAATCATTGTGCTTCCTGGTACAAACATCCCTCTTTCTGAAACTAAGACTTCTAGCCAGCAGAGCATACAGTCATGGGAACAGTAAGCAAAAAATCTGCTAATGCTTCACTAGGCATAAGGAGTGGTACCATTTCCACTTCAACCCCTTGATTCCTGGATTCATGAATTCTATTAACAAGAGACAGAGTTCCGTATAGAGGACATGGATTCAAAGCATATACAGTGTTTCTGAAGAACCTTGCCCCAGACCCCAAACATTGTTCACCTAGAAGGCATTATAACCGTGTCTTCAAATGGCATTCCATCTTTCTTTTTTTTTTCTCCTTGAGTTTATTGGTACATTTTAGGTATACAGTAACTGTTGCATTCATGATTGGGATCTTGTACCTTTACATGACAGGTCTTGGTTCTCATTTTTTCCCCTTGCCCCTGCTCTCCCTTCATCCCCTTCTCCCCTCCCCATTTATAAACACTTTATTTCCATTTTTTCATTTTCTATTTTTTTTCTTTCCCCTATTACTTTTATTCTACCCTTCCCATTTTCCCTACACCTTTAGCCCTTTTATTCCTATTTCACAGTCAATTATCTCATTAGGATCTTATGTACTATTATAGTTTGTTCAAACCAGAGAAACTGTTTGGTATTTACACATGTGTGATTTATTTAATTTCACTTAGGAGTATATCCTAAATATGTATCCATTTTCTTATGAATGAATCTAATTTCTCATTCTTTTTTTTCAAATATTTTGTCATCATGATAAAACTATTTTTATTTTTTTCATTTTTTTTTCCTCATTGAGTTTATTGGTAATTTTTAGGTATACAGTACAGTTACATTTATTATAATTTCTCATTCTTTATGGCTGAGTAGTATTACATTTTATAGAAAACCAACATCTTCTTTATCCAGTTTCCAACTGATGGGCAAATGGCCTGTTTCCAAGTTTCAGCTATTACAAACTGTGCCGCTATAAACATAGGTGCACATATAGCACTGTGGTATGATTCTTTTAATTCTTTTGGAAAGATACCCAGCAGAGGGATGGCTGGGTCAAATGGAACCTCTAGTCCCAGCTCTCTGAGGTATCTCCATATTGCTTCTGCACTGGAAAAGAAACCATCAACAGAACTAAGAGACAACCTATAATGTGTGAAAAACTTTTTACCAGCTGCTCTTCAGACAAAGGGCTCTTATCTAGATTAAATGAAGAACTCAAAACAATCATCCCCCCCAAATATAAGGACCCAATTCAAAAATGGGCATCTGAAATGAACAGACATTTCTCAGACAAAGAAGTAAAAGTGGCAAGTAAATATATGAAAAAATGTTCCACATCACTGGTCATTTGAGAGATACAGATGAAAACACTGAGATTCCACCTCACCCCACAAAGAATGGTTGCTATCAAAAAATCACTCAATAACAAATGTTGGTAGGGTTTTGGGGAGAAAGGAACCCTTCTCCATTGTTGGTGGGAGTGCAGACTGGTGCAATCATTATGGAAATCAATATGAAGATACCTCAAAGAGCTGGGACTGAAGGTCATTCCATCTTTGTATCGATCCAGCTGCTTCTGGATAGTAAGGAATAAGGTAACACCAGTGAATTCCATAAGCATGAGCTCATTAGCTCACTTCTTTGGCTGTAAATGATATTCTTGATCAGAGGCACTGCTGTATGGAATACCATGATGATGGATAAGGCCCTCTGTCAGCCCATGGTAGGTAGGCAGAAGCATTATGTGTAGGGAAAGCAAATCCATACCCAGAATAAGTGTCTATGCCAGTCAGGTGAGCATTTCTTACTCAAGCTGACACAACAATTAACTATTACACATCCAACGCAATGCATTACACTTTAGAATTATTTAATGTAAATACTTTGACAATTTTACTGGTACATTATTTTTAAGTTTTAAATATAATTATCTTTCTATAGTTTCTAACCCCAACTGATTAAAAGTGAATTGTTCTTTAGTCAGTGATGGAAGATGATCTTTAAATAATGATTTGCACAAACATCACAGATTGGAAAAGAAACTCTTATACACAGAAAGGGAGACTTAAATATTTCACTTATATTTGAAATCAAACAGTGACTTGGGGGGGGTACCAGGGACCAAACTCGGGCTCTTGTGCCTGTGAGGCAGGTAATGAAACCACTGAGCTAAATCCCTGGCCCCCAAACAGTGACTTTTGACAATATTCATTTCCTCGTCCACCATAAATAACAAAGATGCAGGCATTTTATTTATTTTAACTTTATGTCTTTAACCTAATGGTGGAAGCAAGGCTCTCACAAACTATAAAAAAATTTTTTTCAGTAAGTCATATTTGATTATCTCCAGTATAAGTATGAGAGGAAAATAGATTAAAAAATCAAAGATATAAATAAAAACCATCTACAAATCTTCTTTATAATTCCTATGTCAGCTCCGAAGCATAAATTCTCAAAGACCGTAGTGTAAAATTCAGTTTATTGTTTCTGTCATTTTCTGTACTAAGGAGTTGCATCCAAATATTCCCAGGACCCTTATCTTACTACTTGCATGTAGCTTCTGTTTTACATAGTCCATTAGTGAAGGAATTAAGCAACATTAAGAACAATATATTTATAAAATAAGTGGATTTCAGTTATCTTTGTCTACCCATAAATTGTGTGTGTGTGTGTGTGTGTGTGTGACTGCAACTTAAACAAATATTCAGATACTTGATCTATAATAGAGAATTAGAAGATTCTAAGCTAGTGGACCAAAGTTTTGGTACAGAAGTATACACATGGATCAAGAAAAGAGAACTTGGGATATTTTGAGACACTGATAAGAAACACCTGCTTTCTAAAGAGAGGGTGAGTTGTAAGGGTCATGTAAGCCTGACTGAATGAGTATTTTTTCCCAGGTAAGGGCAGAGTTCTTACTAGAGAATAAAGCGAACAGAGCTATAATGAAAAAAAAATGAGTAAAAAGCACTATGACACAGTTTTATGGCTAAGGAAATAAACATATTTTATAGTATTTTATTTTTGGTTTTGCTTTTAAAAGTGCTTTTAAAAGTCAGTTTAAGTTGATTTTATGACATCTGGAAATGAATGACTTCTGATTAGTATAACTGTCCTGTATAATTTAATGTACATTTTTGTCCCTACAAATCAGAATTACATTTTTTGTAGTTCATTTTTAGAGATAAGCCACGTATTTATTAGGCTCCTGGCAGAAAAAAAAAATGACATTTTCAATGGCTTAACTGAACAGAATAACCGAAGAGACTATTTTCAGAGGTGTGGTCAGGGTCAGAGGGACTCCCAAGATACAATGAAGCTGCCCAAATTGAGGAAGAGTGCAATACCAGTCCTTCCCTGAGAACCCAAGAAGGACAAGTGGAGGGAAGTAAGGTGGAGTAGTAAAGTCCTCCTTGTGCATAAGTGGTACCCTGCTTTATCATGTCTTTCTTTTTCTTCTAAGTGGATCATTAACAAAGTGAGTGTCCATCATAGTAAGTATGCACTTCCCTGAAACAAGAAGTATGATAAGACAGCTGTTCTGAATTTTAAAATTTAATTTTCATGTTATAAGTTTTCTATATATTGAGTTAGCATAGTCAAAGCTTTCTTTATAACCTTCACATTTGCAATTTCCTAAGTTTTTTTCCCTTTATCTGTTGATTAATCATTAAAAATTTAAAGATGCTTTCTTGGCAGGTTTAAGTACAAAGTCAAAAATGTTAATAAGGCATTAACTTATGAACACATACAGCCATTGACAATGAGCTGAGGCACTAGCCTTCTGAGGTACATAAGTGTTGGGTCATAAAAATACCATGTAAGGCTGTCTTCACTCTAATCAGTATAATCAATAAAAAATTTCTTCACTGTGTTTGCATTTACACTACCTTTTCCTTTGTGATTCTTGTCCAAGGATGCTTATGACTGGAGCGTGAGCTAGTCTACCAAAATGCTTACTCATTACATGGTATCTCCCAAGGGAGTTGTAAATGTGGTTTTTCTGCTTTTCTAGCCTAGTTTCTTCTTTTCCTTTCAATATCCGCATTGCTTTAATACAATGCCTTCCTCCAAACCCTATAAAATATAAAAAATAAATTCTAATACATTACTGGAAGAGAGTACAGCAAGATTCCCTCCAACCCTGTATAATGTGTATATGAAGATAACTATAAAGAAACTAATCTAGTCAAGTGAAACTATTGTACAAGTGAAGATTCAGGAAAGTCAGCACCAAGACCAAAAAGTGATGATATTTGAAAACATATTTGACAGGCAGATCTTGCTAAATGTTCACATGGACAATTGTACCCAGTAATTACTTTCTATTTTCACATATTGACCACTCACCCTTAATATGTATTGTTTTATTCTCTAATGTGTCAATATACCCTCCCTATGTAACTGCACTGATAGTTGTCAATATTTAAAATTTGAAGATTTTTATTTGTAAATCTGGTTTTCCCACTTTTCCTCAAAGATGTGATTATGAAATAATTGCATGAGACCCATTTGTAGATTTCCACATTAAAAAGATCCATGTTCTGTAGTTCACCAACACCTTCAGCATTTCATTGGGAGGTCAAATTACCCTGTCATTTATCATGGCATGAAGACAATTTTTCCTTAATTTAGAGTTTAATATATAGTTAAATATTTCTTGTATTATTTTGTGCTAAAAATAGAAAAATAAAAAAGTAAAAACAAAGAAAACATTTTTCTTTCAGACAACAAATATCATGCCTGGTTATGAATAAGCAAGTTGTGTCTTTATGAAATGTTAATTTAGATTTCTTATGAAGAAAATCCTGCCATTTTAATTATGATCATTCTCCTTTGTCTTTTGGCAGTAATGGTATTGCCACTTTTCCTATGGTACAACAAATGATAAAAGTATGCCATCTCTTGTTTCTTCTGCTATTTTGGCTTTCTCTTTTAAAATCATTATTTTAGATAAACTTCTTATAGACATAATGATCACATTCATCATAGGGAAATTATACTTGTACATAATCATAGCTTAAGTCTTCTTTTTTCCACACCCCCTTTCTTCCCCACAGCCCTCTCTCCCTTCCTTATTCACAAAATTTGTTTCTTTTTCCTTTTCCCCTCACTTCCCGTTTACCCCCCCACTCATACTGGAAATCAAACTCAGGTCCTTGTGCTTGCAAGGTAGGCAGCAGAACCACTGAGCTAAATCCCCAGCCCTGTTTTTCTTTCTATTGGAAGATTTTCTTCCTACTTTACAACATCTATTATCTATTTTAGTCTTAGAAACTTTAGAGATAAGATTTAAAAATTAAAGAAAGTAATAAAGTACAAGATTTGTACAAGGCATTTTTACTTTATTTAGTAAAGGTTGAGTAAATTCATTCTGTGATAGACTGCTATGTTAAAACTTGTTTAAAGCATCAAAATATTAATAAAAATTAGATTACAACTCATTGATTTTGATGTGTGTATAGAATATCTGTACTATGTCCTTTAAATATGGTGTATACCATTCATTTTCTATATTATACTCTGAGAGAAATTCTGATATTGTGTCTAAAAAATGATAGTCAATGTTGCTAAACTGCACACATCTAAGGACAACTAATAATGGAAAAGTTAGAATTTAACTCTCAGACTATTTTGTTTAAAATAAATTTATCTTCATAATTATTTAATATTGTAAATTCTGCCTAGAGGAAATAAAATACACATGAGAAGTGAGAACAAAAATCACATTTAAAAATGAAAAAAATAATTAAATTGGGTAAATAAATATAGAAAATACTAAAAGAGGTGGGAAGGGTAGGGGAAAGTAAAGGTAAAATAAAAAATATGAGAAAAGGAAAATATGGAAACAAAGTCTTTGTAAATAGGGAAGAGTGGAGGGGGTGAAGGGAGAGCAGGGGGATGGGGAAAAAATAAGAACCAAGATACATTATGTAAAGGTACAAGATCCTAATGATGAATTTAACTGTACTGTATACTTGAAAAGTACCAATAAAAATGAAAAAAAAAAGAGGTTGTATTAATAGAAAAATATTTCTTGGGTAGTTATATCCCTCTCACTACAGATTTTATCACATTTGGTTGTCAGCATACCCAGCATTCACAAATACCACAAATTTTTCCCTGAGTTCATGGAAAATTACACTAGCCCCATTACAATGAGGTAGGGTCACGTGATTCATGCTAGGTAATGAGCATTAAAAATGCTATATGTCTTGTTCAGGTAGATCAATACTATGGAGGATCTCTGGAAGTCTATATCAAACACAAGGTCCTGCCAACCATAAGTGTATAAGTTGTTTATGTAAAAATTAAACCTTGGCTTTGTTAAGTTCTTAAAATTTGGAATTTTTACTACAGCATAGTCTACTCCACTTATATAATTAATTCATTTATATAATTAATTCTGAATGTACATAGAACATTATAGATAATAGATTTATTAATACATTCATGTCATGATTCTCTCCTACTTGATGGGTAAGAAGAGAGAGAGAGAGAGAGAGAGAGAGAGAGAGAAAATTATTGATGCTTTATCTCCTACAGTTATTCAGAGCTAAGAGCTATGATACTTAGAGGGAACTCTTTTAAGCTGAAAAATTATTGATGCTTTATCTCCTACAGTTATTCAGAGCTAAGAGATTTGATACTTAGAGGGAACTCTTTTAAGCTGGAAATTCTGGAAATTTCAAGTAAAAGTCTTAAAATTTGCTTTATGTCAATATTGAAAAAAGTACTGATAATTCTGTAGCAACTATATTTATTTCTCATAAAAGTTTAGCCTGTGCCTCCACAGAAACTTTTAAAAAATATAATGAAAAAGTCAATTTGCTAATCTAATTGAATTTTACATAATATTATTGGTCCAATTGTATACAAAAAAATCATATGTGTGAATGCTAACTACAGTTCTTCATCCTTTCAAATTGGTACTGATATTTATTGAATAGTCATGTAAGTATAACAATATTAAGTACAACATTATTTAAATGTAAAGATAAAAGATGATAGGGCTGGGAATTTAGCTCAGCGGTTTGGTGTCCTGCCTTGCAAGTGCAAAGACCCAAGTTCAATCCTGGTACACACACACACACAAAAAAAAGATACAAGATGATAATATGAAACAATATGTGAAATATTACTCTAAAAATGACTTACATTTTATGAAGTAACAAATATTAGCATATTATTCAGGGTATAAATCAATTATTTGAATATTTTTGCATTATCTTTTCAGTAGTGGCATGGGCTTACATAAGGTTAAAGCTTTTAAAATAAAATTTTGTAGATGATATCTAAAATATACATAAAAATTGAAAAATTTTGACAAATATTTTCTTGTTCAGGAAAATATATTTGAAAGATGTAATTTAAAAAACTAAATATATAATCAAGATGTAGGACCATTCTTTAGCTAATTGGAATTTTTCTAATATTAATGTTGTATTCACATTGCCTTCCCAGAAAGAATATGTAGATTAATTAGAAAGGTCTTAATAAAATAAGATACATATTTTCAAATATTTTTTCAACATTAAATAAATTATCATCTTTGCCTTAAATCCAATTTTCCTTGCCTTGAAATGTTTGTGGTGGCTTAGATGAAAAAAGAGTATTCCATGTTACATAGTCATTCATTCATTTTAGGTGAAGAATACATAAAATTTTCGAATAATTCATGGTGAATTTGCATGTAAAATTACATCGTTCTGCAAGTAAAATTAATCACTTAATTTGACATTAGTTATATTTACAAATTATTTTTGGCCTCAACCTGAATCAATTATAACTAGGTACCTTTTTTTTTTTCTTTTGGTACGGGGGATCAAATGCAGGTCCTTGTGCTTGCAAGGCAGGCACTGGAACACTGAGCTAAATCCCTGGCCCTTACCTAGGTACTTTTAAAAGAATATATACATATGCATTAATATTGTTTTTTTATTAGGGGGGCACTGGAGATTGAACCCAGTACCTTCTCTCTGAGCTGCAACCCTAGCTCTTGTTTGTTTGCTTGCTTTGTTTTTGATACAAGGTCTCAATAATTTGCCCAAACAGGGCTCAACCTTTTGATCCTTTTACCTCAGCTTCCAGAGTGCTTGGAATACAGATTTATGCCCTTACCTGGCTAGGGTATGTTTTCTAATATGCCAAAGGTATTTGACTCATTTTAATCACACTCAAGATGCAACTTATGTGCTATCAGAACACTTGGCTCTTTTCATTTGTTTTATGCATTCAGTTTCCCTAAATGAAAAGTAATGACACTGCGTAAAAGTAAGAAAACCTAATAAATATCACTTAAAATTCAATATATTGGAACAAAACAAAAGATAAGAAATGATAATTACATTCATGGAACAGACTTTATATACATCATAGGTAATATATTGACAGTCAGTGTGTCAAAGTATGAACTGAAAAATTTTTATAAAGCTGACTTGATAGCTCCTAACTGCTAAAAATACTGAAATGATAGAATGAAACTTTAGCTTTTCTGCAAAATATTTTGTAAGTTGGGAATCTGAATGTTCCCTATTAAGCCAGTGATATTCTGCAACAAGAAACTTGATTGGTGGCCTGAATTAAACTTTTTGTTTATGAGAAGAGTAGACATTCAGTAAGCATCATAAAATACAAATCTATATTTTTGCTAAAGTTCAGTTTCAGAAAGGGCCCTAGAGAAAATTGAATGTAAATTTCCTGTTTTTAATAAAAGTTTCTCAGGCATGATGATGAAACTCTTGAACTAGAATTTAAATTAAACAGGATTAAAATGTATAAATGATAATTGTTTTGGAAATACACACAAAATATTGTTTAGTGAAGACTGATGTATCAAAATATGTCTCAAGAAACAGAACTGAAACTAGTATTTCAGAAATAGTTAAAATTTGAACTTCGGTTTAGAATGCCCGAATACAAAATATTTTACTGATAATACTTTCAGTACTTCTAGAACAGCATCAGTTTATATCTCTGTTAAACACAACTTGATTGCTTAGACATTTTCCCTCAAAAACAAACTAAGCAACACTACCTAAAGAAAAAATAGTGAAGGGTATTTTTTCAACAATTAAACATAGCTTGGAAGATTTTTGACTCAAACATTACCCATATCCTCAGAGCAGTAATAAGAAAAATTAGCTTCTGGATTAGTTGTAGTTTAGTGGACTCTTCAGGCAGTTATCATTTTTTGCTCTTACACTGAAATGAGAATGATTTTATGTCACTAAACTAGATTATAATTTCAGGATCCCAAAGAATATTCCCAAGGACATCTGCTCTGTCATCGATTTCTGTTATGAGTGGAAAATTGCTTGGCTGACTCCTACTGTAGCATATTTAAAATCAAAACTGAGGAAAGGGACTAAATGGGCCCCTTGGATTCTATGAGAGAAGTTAATATAAATTTTTAACAAAGATGTTTGCTTCTGGGATTGAATCTTGTTTACCTCTCATGGCCACACTCCATAAGAATTAAGCAACTGTTGCTTCCCATTTCCATGCAGAGCCAATGTACTTGATTTATTCTGACCAATGTACTTTTCAATAAGAAGCAGCTGAATCTGACCTGGCCACTGAAGCCAGAGTAAAGCATTAGATTCAGTCGTACTTAAAAGACAGGAGAATTTTTGGTAAAACCCCAGAGCCCTCTACATGACTTCATTCCACATTCTTTTATGTACTTGCTGCTCTCAGCATGAAGAATTCTAAAAGACTTTAAAACTGTGAGATTCAGAAAACCCTTGGATCAAATAATTACCATCTCCTTCATTATATATTAATTCAGGATGGCTTCCCTTTTGTTTCTTAAGCATAAATGGTGCTGCATTTTTTTTCTGAAACAGTTGGAATATCTCTTCAAGGTGATCTGCAGTTGCTTAGAGAATAAATTTGTAGTTTTTCTTTGATTAAATGTTGAAGGATGTTATTTGGGAGTAAGAAGACAGATGGGGTTAAGTTATTTCCAAATATTCTTCTATTAAATAATTATGTGCTGTTTCAACTTATTTCTATAAAATAGGTCCTCCATTTTTCATATAATACCTCTAGCAAGGTAATTAAAAATTGACATATATTACCTCCCACATTTATACCAGAATATATATGTGCTCATACATTTACATACCTACACACACATTGCTCATGAGGACAACAGAACAAAAATCCATATAATTGTAGGCCATGTTTTATCTTATTTTAATAGTTTTTTTAACAAAAAAGAAAAAAATGAATAATTAAAAATGTAAACAGTCAGTAGGCATGCAAGATTGTATAATATGGAACAGTTATTGTGCCCGTATGTGAGGTGATTGGGGAAAGGTACAAAGTCACAAGGGGTAGTTCACGCTATTGAGGAGAATATTATCCAATGGTTGAAAAAGGTAAATGAATACAGTAAAAATACAAAGAGGTGAGGGCCATAGGAGAGGTGTATGGGGAATATAACTAGTAATAGCAGAAGAACATCTCCTCATCTACTGGACTGTGTCTGGAGTAAACCTTGAATACAGTGTAAAAAAACCCTTAGCACAATAAGGAGGAGAGGTATTTTAGATAAAGCCACATCACATGCAAAATCTTATGGGTACAAAAACAGTAGCCATGCAAGTAACATAAGGACATTCTGGTAGGAATATAAAAGCAGCAGATCTCAGAAAGCAAAAGATGAGAGTAATGAATATTGACTAATTTAATAGAAATTAGGATTATAACTGTTTTAAATATAGTAAACTTTGTTATAGAATTTAAATTAAACAAAAAGGTTTAAAACTAGACCACATCCATAAGTGTCAGAAATATAGGAAAGTAATTTTCTAAACAAAAATCATAGTAAAACACTAAGGGAGCAGAAACAGCTTTAACATGAGATGATTGCTATTTAAGTACCATAACCTTTTCATTCCCTGGACGCTCAGAAAAATCAACCTGGTAAAATGTAATTACTCTGAATAAACTTCCCCCTGCATATTTAATTTTGGATTTGGAATTTTCTAATTCTTTCCTGGAACAATTCTTCCTTATCTTATATATGTTGAGCTTTACAATGCCTGAATTAATTATCCTACAGTAGGGCTCATAAAAGAGTAACTGGGAGTTGGTGAATGAAAGTAACTTACAGTTTTGGAAACAAAGAAATGAATTATAATGGCCCATTAAAATTGGTTACATGTAATAAGCAAAAGAGAGATCCAATTACCTTTTTGCTAGGAAATGATTTTCTTGACATTGGGAATTTAATTGCTACCCTCAACCACTCATCTCAACACCCAACTAAGGAAGAAATCTGCACCAATCAAAAGATTACTTAGGTGATATACAAATGAACTACACACCAAAATTATAAAATGTGGCCCTTGACAGCATTATGAACATGTAGAAAGGAAGCAAAATCAACCAAAAGTTCAATCATAATTCATGTCTTTAACATTGAAAGCCTTAATATATAAGGCTGAATCTCACTAAGAAAGGCTTTGAGAAATGGAGACCCTCATACAGAATAGTAGCATGAACTAGTACCAGTGAGAGACCCATGTAAAGATGAACAAGATCAGAAGAATAAAAGAAACTTCAGGATCCAGATGTCAGGAAATTATACCAGGAATGCTAAGCAGATTTTTAAAATATGTGCTCTTTCTCATGTCTCAAGTTATTTATGTTTTAAGAGTCAAAGGGCTTAATTGTTATAAATTATTTATACACAGCTGTGTTTATACGTATTGAATCTTATATGTTGAATAAGTCTGGACACATCAACTAACAGATTGCTACAATATAAAGTTTTGAAAATAAAAATGAGATTAAAATATTTATATTTTTCAAATTAAATAGTGACACTGATAATTGGCATATAAATAATGTATGGAAATGAAATCAATTTTTATAAAGTAAGCTTCCTTATTATGTAAAGAGCACCCAAATTAAAAGCAGAATCTTTCTAACAACTAAAAAGTATTGGCTATTGGTTTTTCATAAATGACTTTTATCAGATTAAAATAGAGACGGTCTATTCCAGTTTTTCATAGGGTTTTTATCATAAATGTATGTTGAATTTTGTGGAATATTTTTCTATATCTATTGAGATGGTCATGTTTTTTGTCCTTGGCTCTATTAATATAGTGTATTACATTTATTGATTTGCATGTGATGAACCATCCCTGCATCCCTGGAATGAATCCCACTTGGTCAGGGTGAATGATCTTGATGATCTTCTGCATTCTATTTGCTAGTATTTTATCAAGGATTTTTGCATATATGTTCATTAGTGAGATTGGTTTATTGTTGTTTTTCAGGTGGGTCTTTTTCTGCTTTGCAGATCAAGGTGGTGCTTCCAGAAATGAATTTTGGAGCATTGTTTCCCTTTCAATTTCATTGAAGAGTTTAGACAGTAGTGGAAGTGGTTCTCCAAATGTTTCACTGCATTCAGCAGTGAAGCCATCAGGCTCTTGGCTTTTCTTTTTTAAATCATTGAGTTTATTGGTACATTTTAGGTATACAGTACAGTTACATTTATCATTGGGATCTTGTACCTTTACATGACAGATCTTGGTTCTCATTTTTCCCCCTACCCCTGCTCTTCCTTCACCCCCTCCACCCATCCTTATTTACAAAAACTTTGCTTCCATATTTTCATTTTCTCATATTTTTTCTATTCCTTATTTCCCTTCCCCCACCCTTCCCACTTCCCCTACACCTTTAGCCCTTTTCTTCCTATTTCACATTGTTGCTTATGCCATTAGGATCTTATTTACACTTTTAGTATTTCACACGAGAGAAACTATTTGGTATTTACACGTATGTTACTTATTTATTTCCCTTGAGTATATCCTCAATATGCATCCATTTTCCTATGAATGACTCTAGTTTCTCATTCTTTATGGCTGAGTAGTATGCCATTTTATAGAAAAAAAAACACATCTTCTTTATCGAGTCTCCAACTAATGGGCAGTTGGGTTGTTTCCAAATTTTAGCAAACTATGCCCCTAAAGATATGGGTGTGCATATATCACTGTAATATGATTCTTTTAATTCTTTTGGAAATATGACCAGCAGAGGGATAGCTGGGTCAAGTGGAACCTCTAATCCTAGTTCTTTGAGGTATCTCCATATTGATTTCCATAGTGGTTTCACCAGTCTGCACTGCTACCAACAATGGAAAAGAGTCCTTTTTCCCCACAACCCCACCAAAATTTGTTATTGGTTGATTTCTTGGTAGTAGCCATTCTTTCTAGGGTGAGGTGGAATCTCAGTGTTGTTTTCATCTGCATCTCTTGAATGACCAGTGATGTGGGACATTTTTTCACATATTTATTTGCTGCTTTTACTTCTTTGTCTGAGAAATGTCTGTTCATTTCAGATGCCCATTTTTGAATCGGGTCTTTATATTTTAATTGCTGGGATTTTCTTAGTTGGTAATTTTTAATTATGTTTTCAATTTCATTGATTGATATTCAGCTGTTTAGAATTTTTAGGTCACCTTTATTGAACTTTGGAGATTTATATGTATCTAGGAATCTGTCCATTTATTCTATATTTTCCATCTTATTGGTGTATAAGTTCTTGAAACAGATATCGATGATCCTCTGGATTTCTGCTGGGTGCATTGTAATTTTGCACTTTTCATTCCTCAATGCATGGATTCTTTTTGTGTTAGGTGTGTTTCTTGTATACAACATATTGTTGGATTTTGCTTCTTTTTTTTTTTTTTTGAGTTTATTGGTACATTTAGGGATACAGTACAGTTACATTCATTGTATTCCATCTTAATAAGTTCTTGAAACAGATATCGATGATCCTCTGGATTTCTGCTGGGTGCATTGTAATTTTGCACTTTTCATTCCTCAATGCATGGATTCTTTTTGTGTTAGGTGTGTTTCTTGTATAAAGTATAAAACAT
>NW_022900916.1:40691586-40697443 GCF_012274545.1 Fukomys damarensis | reverse complement strand
ACTTGTCATTGTCCCTTTGTTGACTCTTTTTATTTTTTGTCCTCTCTTTTTAGTTTCTTGCCTTGACTATTTGGTTTGCTTTGCTGGGCCTCATGGTGTTGTGATCTTCATTGTCTATTTCTAGGATATTGTTTAGAATTCGTTGTAATGCTAATTTGGTATTCATGAAGTTTCTCAGGTGTTCTTTGTCATGGAAGTATCTTCCTTTCCCATCCATTTTGAGAGAGAGAGTTTTGCAGGATACATCAGTCTTGGTTTGAGGTTGTTTTCTCTTATGACTTGAAATACCTCACTCCAGGCTCTCCTTGACCTGAGGGTTTCTGTTGAAAAGTCTGCTGTGATTCCCATGGGCTTTCCTTTGCATGTGATTTGTTTCTTTTCTCTTTTGCTTGTAGTATTTTGTTCTTCTGTTGGGTTTCTGGAGTCTTGATTATTATATGTCTAGGTGTAGATTTTTTTTTTGATTGTGGCTAGTTGGGGTCCTATATGCCTCACTTATCTGTATGTCTAATTCTTCCCCTCTGTTTGGGAAGTTTTCTGTCATTAATTCTGCGAACAGCTTTTTAAAGTCATTTGCATTTTCTCCTGCTACTTCATGGATTCCTGTCAGTTTTATGTTATTCTTCTTTTTATGATCTAGGAGTTGTTGGATTGAATTCTCATGCTCCCTTACTGTTTTTAAAAGACCTCTCTTTTCTCAGTCACTGGCTGCTATCCTATTTTCTATATCTGAGATTCTATCCTCGCAACCTTTTATTCTGTTGCATACACTTTCAATAGAGTTTTCAATCTCCTGAATATCTGTTTGAATCTGTTTTATGGGTTCCATTTCTTTCCTATGTTGGGTGTTCATTGTTTCCATTTCTTTCTCATGCTGGGCCTTCATGGCTTCTATTATGGTCCTGAGGTCATCTATTTTTTTTGTCAGTTTCTGTTCTAGAGTCTCAAATCATGACTTTCATTTTGCTCACCATCTCTATGGTTATCTGGGAAATTCTTTCTGTTTTGAATTTTTCTAGAGCCTGATTGATCTGTTTTGTTACTTCCTGTGCTGTGAATTCTGAGTGTCCTGGTGTTTCACTATAAGACTTTTCATCCTCCTTTGCCCTTCTGTTTGCCATTGGTGAACAGGAGGACTGTCTTTGTGTCTTGGTTAAGTGTTTTCTCATTTTTATTTTTGCTTTTGGGTTGTCTTTGATTCAATCTCTGGGTTATTAAATCTTCCTGACATCATTGTACTTCAGCCTCCGACTCTCTAGTGACTCATAGACATTCTCACTTTCACAATATCAGAGAAAACAACTTATCCAATAAATCCTAACCCTTGTCCCAATTGATATAATCAGCAACACAACAGGATCAATAACCTCTTGCAAATTGGCCTCTTGTGGTATTCATCAATCCATCACCCCCCAATCATGCGAATTAAATTAAAATCAGGAAGCAGCCCAAAATATGTTTGCAGTGGACAAACTCCTCAATGTGGCATATTTACTCTTTGGGATGGGGGTCTAGGCCTAATTAGGACAAAAAGAGTAAACAAGTAAAAGAACTGAAAAAGGTTTCAAGTGAAGCCAGAGGACACAGAATGACCACACAGTCTTTAGAAAACTGTAAAACTCAAAAGGGATAGACAGAGTGCAAGTATAAGGACAAGAATATATCCCCTTAACAGCTATAGGGGCTCACTTTCCCTTGAAACCACTGACCTTTGAGTGAGGCTCAATGATGGAAAAAAAAGAACATTGATAAAAAAGAAAAAATGATAAAAGAAGAAATCTGAATTAGGGCAGGAGCAGGAACAGAAAGGGAGTTGAGGGCCAATATAGTGGAGCAAGAGACGAAGTTGGTGAAAAAGGACAGAAAAAAGAATTTACAGAGTGGAATGAGGAAAAGAAAGAAGAGGACAAAAAAATGACTTTGAAGGCCCTCTTTCAGACTATATTTCTGCTGTCATAATACACATTGTGTGCAGCCATGTGCAGGACCAAATCCCCCTATCTCATCTAGTTGTAGGCAGAACCCCGTGTCTCAGACTGACTTCAGGCCACAAGGACCAATTTGAGCTGCCCGACCTCCTGCAGGATTGAACTCCAGACAGTTTTATCACAGGTTTCCCCTGCCCCTTCTTTACAAATGTTCAAATTTGGGGGCTCAGAAAATTACCCTTTATAACCAGCTATGTCTCTGCGGAGTAGGTCCACAGACTGGCACATTCAGGGATCTGAGAAGCGGGAGTTGGCACAGCAGCACCCATGCGGCTACCCACCTGGTGCTGGGGCATTGATGGTGGGGCCCATGACAAAGGCCACAGCGACCTGGACCCCTGGACTGGGTCCAGGTGGGCAGGGGGTGCTGCAGTGTCCCCGCCAAGAGGCTCTCTCAGCATCTCACCTTGTTGGCTGGTGCTTGGGTTGTTGATGGCGGCACCCAGAACAAAGGATGCAGCTACCTGGACCCATGGGGGGGGGTCTGGGTGTTATTGCTTTAGGGATTCTTTGTAATGGAAAGTATTTGCCCATCAATTTGGAAAGCTAATTTGGAGAATATAGAATTCAGTATTCATGGTTATCTTCTTTTTGGGCTTAACAAACATCATTCCAGGGTCTCCTAACTTTTAGGTGTTTTGTTATGAAATCCTCTGTAATTCTGATAGGCTTGCCTTTTTAAATAAAAAAATTTTTTTGTTGTTTTTTTGAGGCAGGGTTTCACTATATAGTTGAGACTGAACTGGAACCCACTATGTAGCCCAGGCTGGTCTCGAACTCACAGAGATCCTTCTGCCTCAGCTTCCCGAGTGCTGGGGTTACAGGCATGTGCCACCATGCCTGGCTTTAAATAACTTTTAATAAGTTACTTGGAATTTTATCTGACAGCTTTTAATGTTTTCTTCTTTTGTTGCTTTTAGGAATTTTGATTAATATGTGCTGTGGAGAAATTCTTTTTCAGTCATAGCTATTTAGGGAATAGTCCTTTTCAACTTGGATTTTGACATCTTTACTTAGATTTGGAAAGTTATGCTGCTATGATTTCATTGAATAATTTTGTATATTTTGAGTCATCTAATTTTTAAATTTTCCATAATTCTTATGTTGATTTTTTTTTGAGTTATCTAGCATATTTTTGGATCCAGTATGCATGTTGTCTCCTTGTTTTCAGGGTTTCTGATCTACTGCATCCATCTTGCCTTCTGTTTCTGATACTCTCTCCTCTTATCAATTACCTTTTACCCATGCTTTCTATCAAATTTTTCTATTTCTACTCACTTTCTTTTTATATTTCCTAATTCTTTATTAAACAGGTCATTCATATATTGTATTGTCTTTTTTCACTTGATTAATTTAATGTGTGTTTCATCTTTATGCTCATTGAACTTTTTTTAGTAGAATCCTTTATCTGTTAAATAAAATTCTCTTGACGCTCACTAAACATCTTATGAATTTGCTATGTTTTCTTTTTTGAGTTCTTCAAAGATTTTACCATTTTTTTTCTTCAATTCTTTGCCCATAATTTCCTGTATTTTAGTGCCCTTGAGATCAACTTTTGGTGATTTAATGGTTTGGGAAGTTATGTTATTGTCTTGCTTTCTTCTATTTCTACTGTTTTGGCATTGTATTTTGATGATGAGTTAGGTTAGAAATACTCTGTTACTAATATATAGGTATCCTTAGACTCTATCTCCCTGTGCAGTGTCCTTGTGTTTGGTTATGCTTTGATGTTTGTACTCCTCTTCAACCTAGGCAGCATGATATTTGAAGATATTAGTGTCCAACCTTCTTCGGAACACTTAATACCTGCCACCACACAGAGAGGAGAAAACAAATTACAGTAATGTGGGTGACAAAAAATAAACCAAGTATTGGAATACAGTGAAAACTAGCTCAGTAACAACAATCATGCTACCACTAGCAATAGCAAAGAATTCAGCAGTAATAACAGAGTCAAACAAACTAGATATTCACATACTACAATAATAAAATTAACCATTATGCTACTGTTAGCTATAGTTGTCATCTGCAATAAAAATGTAGACACAAAGGAAAAAATAAATATTGATATTCACTAAATGGAACAACTGTACCACCATTAGCAATATAAAAAAAATCAGCAATTATAATGAGTCAACTAAAATCTAAAATTATTAAAGCTCAATAGTAATAAGAAAAAAATGTAGTAAATGGGGAAAGGAAAAAGAAAGAATTAAAATTTGAAAAAGGAAGCAAAGGAAGATTAAACAGGATATAAAAATGAAATAAAGAATCCAATTAAGGAATAATTGAAAGTTAATAGAATTAGGTAAAAAGAATGAAAAGAAAAGTAAAGAAAAACAAAACAGGGAGTACAAGAAAGAAAAAATTTTAAAAAATAAAAGATCCCCCAAAGTGAAAAAGAGAAATGAGTCCCTTTTTTTAAAAAATCTGTTTAGATGAGTACTTCCTTTTCAGAACTTCCAGTATTGGAATTGATTAGATATAAGGGAAGGATAGAGGGTCACTACTATGTCCTATTTTATTTCCACACCCACATTTTTGTGTGCATGCTGAGTCCTGCCCTGCTTTTCCTTCTGGGCAAGGTCCATCAATGTTGTGGTGTTTAGAGGAGAGTTGTTATCACACCAGAAGTTCTTGCATGGCCCAAGTCCTTGCTGTCTCTCCCTAGCTTCATGACCTGTGGTTTTGTGAGGTGTCGCCCTCTCTCCAGAGGCCTCTCTGTCTTTAAACTGTGTTCACAATTACTTTCAAAGATTGGGAAAGCAAACAGATCATTGAGCTTTGTACTGGAAGTAGACAGTGGACAAGGGATGGGAGGAGCAGTCCACTGGATTTGATGCCAGTGCTTTCAGACTCAGCCCCTCAGAAGACCACAGAAGTCAGAAATTTATCAAGATGTTTAGGACTAGCTCACCATACCCTCCCTGTGACTGTCTTTTGCAGCTGTTACAGTAATAGAGTGACCACAGAAACACTAAAGTATAGTTGTTCTTTGATGCTGATCCCCACAGCAGTTCATTCTTAAATAACCACTTAATCCACATAGCTCCTGATGAATCATTTTCAAATACAGCAGGCACTTCAGTGGATTTCTTCAATTCTAGCCTGCTGTGTGGAAGGAGTAACTTTCAGCGTAAAATCCCATACTGTATTTGCAGTTTGTTAAATTTCCTTGGGGCTAAGGCTGCTGATCTTATCTATTGCTTTCCCCCTGCGGCTGCCAACCCCACTTCCTTTGCATGGGTGGAGCTGAGTCTGCCTTCAGGGGAGCTGCTATCTAGATTGTTTCATTTCTTTTTCTCCCTTGTCTCCAGTATCCCCAGTTTCTTTGTGTTGTCAAGTATTCCTGTCAGCTCTTTCTGATTCCCTGAGCTCTTCTTCCTTTTCACTTTGCTAAGTTATTGTTTTTTAAGTGCCATGATTTCAGGTCTTGAAGAAACTATGATATGATAACAGATTTTGCTCTGCCATCTTGCAGTGATGGCAAAGCTTTTAGTGCTTTCAATGATGGCACATACCCCACCGCAGCACGGTGCTATAGGTTTGCCATCATTTTTAGAGTCTTATAATTATTTTTAAAATAACCATTTTCTGTATGATATCTCCAGCATTATTGTAGAATTTTACTGTGTGCATTATTTCTTAGGAATAGAACTTCTGTATGATCCAGCTATCCCACTTTAGAGTATATATTATCAAAAGGAAAAAAAATGTCTGTATGCCATATTCACTGTAGCACTATTCATAAGAGCAAAAGTATAGCACTATCCCAGGTGCTCTTTATCTATTCATCTGTTAATGAGCACCTGAGATAGTGCTATACCTTAGCTCTTATGAATATATCACATTCTCTTTATCCATATATA
>NW_022900916.1:40674235-40691534 GCF_012274545.1 Fukomys damarensis | reverse complement strand
TTTTTAGGTAACAAGACAGATGCAGAAATACTAAGAGCTGATCAGTCTCTCAGCTACCATTTGAGGGGAATGACAAGGAATAAAAAGAGACAGAGACAATTTTCAAGATAGAAAGTGGGGACCAGGAGGAGACATGCCTCTAGTGGACAGACCAATACAACTCCACGGTTGGCCTGTTTTTATTACCCAGTGAGAATTGTAGGGGGACCACATATGTCACAGAACAGCACCTATACAGAATGAATGAATAATTAAATTAGTGAGGAACCAGATTTCCTCTACAACCAAATGCTTATATATTGACAACTGTCTTCAGCAGATGATGTCCTACCTCAGGATTGCTGGGTTATCAGCATTCTACCCATATCCAGGGAGCATATGGCCTTCTGCACACTTTCCAGTTTTTGAGGCAAGATAACACTAACCTCCAGACAGTGAGATCTGAATTGTGTAGCCTAGCACCCAACACAGAAAGAAAAGTACATGTTCTATTATTGCGAAGTCCAAAAGTTTTCCATTCTAAGTAATGTGATTGCCAGGTATTAGAAGTGATGCGTGGGCCAGGGCTTTAGCTCAGAGGTTCTGCCACTTGCCTGCCACACAGGACCTGAGTTTGATCCCAGGTAACCAAAAAAAAAAAAAAAAAAAAAAAAAGAGAGAGAGAGTTGTATGTGAGGATGGGGAGGAAGGAGGAAAGCAGGGAGGATTATAGAAAAAAGGTGACTGAATTTTATCAGTGCACATTGTATGCATATATATTACTGCATCTGAAGTTTTTTGTGCAAAACTGATGTGGTTTTCATGATTAAATATCAATGACATGATTATTCCATTAAAAGCTCAGAAGGATGATTAATCTTAGCTGCTCATATGAATAGTAGAGTCAAAATTAAAAATTATTACCCCATTCTTCTTTATACCATTCTCAAACTCAATGAGTGGAATTTTTACTTTTTCTCAGACATAAGATTTTTTTAAAAAATATTTTCACTTTACAGATTAAGAAGCCATTTTCATTGTAACCGTGTAGGTATCCTAGGCTGCTTCAATAAACAGAAAACGTCTGCTATGTTTCAAAACAAACATTTTCTTCTCAAGCAGTTCTGAAGAACACTTAGGCTCCACGTCAATATTAAAAGACTCAATTATTAGAGAACTTGATACCGTCAGTCTTTGACTTTCATGGTCAACATGTGCATTTTCATATGAGCCAGCTAGAAGAAACAGAGACCTTGGTAAAAGGATGAGCCGGGGATGGACATGGCACACATCCATCCTGTTCACCATCCTTATCAAGACCTCCACAGTATACATTTCTTTAATAAGATGAATTTCTGGGAAATATTGTCTGTATGAATGTCCAGTACAAAGACACATAGAATTTTTTTGGATAGCTCTGCATAGCTATTAACACACTGCTTAATCTGCATATATATGTGAAGTACTTATGATTACAAATGAAAGTTTTGCTAAACTGTAAATGAGTTATGCTTTTTCCAAATGGTTTACTAGTATCTACAACTCTTAATCTTAATGTCAGTTTTTCTTTATTCTTAGTTCCTTTATTTAAAAAAAATTGGACCAGGTGTGGTGATGCACACCTGACATCCCAGCACTCGGGAGGCTGAGACAGGAGGATCACTGTGCATTCAAGACCAGCCTGGGCTACATAGTGAGTTCCAGGTCAGTCTCAACTACATAGTGAGACCCTGTTTCAAAAAAACAAAACAAAACAAAAAAATAGATAAATAAAAATAAATAAAAAAATTGATCCTAGCCATACCACCAGGAATGTCAAGTTCAAGTTAGAAACAGAAAAGAGCTTTAAGTGTTCATCTATGAAGAAGGATGGGCTAATATCTAGTTTGATGCAGAATGATCAGCTTGCAACCAGCTTCAGTAGGCAAAAATAAGCAATAATTCATTAACTGTCTTCTGTAAAAACTGGAGATTTATCTATTCTTCAAGCTCAGTTTTTAATCCCATGTTAAGTTTTCTAGGTGACATCAGACTGTGGAACACTTCTTGGCCGTGGTCATCTGGATATGACTTTCTTATTAGAAAAGAAAAGTCTGTTTTGTCACATTCAGTTGTTAGTCATTTGTCTATATTATCTAACAAGAAAACTTTGTGTGCCTGTCAAGATCCTGTGATATCTTAATTCCTGTGGCATTTTTATTGTTGTTTCATTTCTCCTTTTTAAATTATTTTTGTTGTGTTGTTTGAATACTCAAAAAATTTATTAAATGATAAATCAAAAAACTGGGCTGATATAGACATTTTATTGGTTTGATTTCACACAGTTGTGCTGACTCTCCTTCAAATATTTAATTAATTAATGCTTTATAAGATTGATTAATTAGTATAACTGAAGAAAATTAATGTGATACTTAAGTATGGGAGATTACTACAAAGTAATGAAAAACATGGAGAGGAATCTAGTATTTATCAACAAAATATTTTTGGTATGTCATATATTGCAATAAATAATTTAAATGCTTCCATTGAAAGGACTTACAAATTCTTCTTTGTGTAGATTGCAGGGAAATGTGGGCAACAAAAGGAGAAAGAAGGATTACTTTGCTTTTTCAAATTTTAACTTATTTTTTCACTACTGCAATATTCAGAATTAAGTGGTATAATAGTATATAAAAATTATAGCAATTGTGAAAACTTAATAGATCAAATTGCCTGGATACCTATTAGAAATATTGTGCTGTCTTCTGTTTTTTATAATTCTTTCAAACATTATATTGTTTTAAATTTTGAACAGAGATAACTTTAATCTAATTTAGATATGAATAGATTACCTCATTAATTAGACTCTAGTTGAGTGAAGTCACTCATTTAACAAGAGAAGCTCAAGAAAGTAGAGTGAAGCTTCCATTATATTTAATATCAGTGATTGTTATAGCTAGATCTTTGATTAAGAACCCAAATAACAACTACTCCAGGAAAATCAGATAGGTGGGTTAGAATACATTTTCCTATGACAAAGGAAAATGTTTGAGTAAAATAACTTGTAAGTTCATCACTTTTATTCTATTAATACTGTCAACTAAGAAAACCATAAGATACAATTATCAGCTCTAAATTTTCTAGAATTTTTATTATTCAGGCATGTTACAGTCCATAAGGCTTAAGAAAGACATTGACTAAGGGATAGAAACTTTATTCATTCATTAATCTATTCACTCTGTATTACACCCAAAGCACTGATGATGTGTCACACATAATTTGAGGCCATTGAGATACAGGGTGGGAAAGCAAATGTTTCTTGCACTTACAGAACTTATGGCTAAGAGAGATAAAGAATACTTAAGGAAAATAAATAAATAAGAAAATATATTATAAAGATATTTATAAGGAAATTTATAAGTGATATATCTCCAATGTGAGAAGACCAACTTCAGAAAATGTGGTCAAGGAGAACTCAGGAGAGGGAGAGGCAGGAATTTGACTAATTAACAGATTATATTCAATTTATGAGAAGAACACAAAGGAAAGCCTGTGGTGGTGAAGAACTAAAAAGTGAATGAGATGGTGCATCTGACCTGCTGGGGAAAATAAATAAAGAATAGAAAAGGGAATAAATGCATACCATTAAGGTAAATAGATGGACCAAATACAGGGAGGAAAATCATTATATTAGTTACTTTCCCATTGCTAGGACAACACCCTTACCATAAAAGAGAAGTTTATTTGTCTCAGAGGTACCAGTGGCTTCAGACAATAGTTGGCTCTTTACAAGGTAAAAATGGCTTAGGTGGAGGGGATGGTAGAGGACAGTTGTTAAACCATAGCAGCAGAAAAAGAAAAAAAAGGAAAAAAGTGGGGTGAAAATGTACATTTCCAACTAATGCCTCCCAGTCCCACCTCCAAATGTGAGACTTAAAAGGGAGTTTCTGATCTAAATCATAACAATTATATGTTACATTAAATATTGTTGAAATACTATTAAATGATTTAAGCAAAATACCATGCAGTCAGAATTTTTATGTAAAAACACTTGACAGTAGACATATAATGGGAATAGCATAGGAATGAATGTCAGAGACCGGTTCTGTTGTTGTTTTGTTTTTTTTGGTACCTGGGATCAAACTCGGGACCTTTCGCTTATAAGGCAGGCAGCTGCACCACTGAGCTAAACCCCCTGCCTTAACAGGCCAGTTTTGAGGTGTTCAAGGTCAAAAGGCATGTATACAGTATTAACTGCACATCGAGTTATATGCTTGTAATGGGGATTGAGAGATATAAAAATGTTGGGCAAATAATTTTTTAAAGCATCATCTCATTTTAAAATGCAGTGATCTTAGGATTTAGTTACATTGCCATTACTTTATAGTACTTTCTATGTAGAAAAACAGGAATAATTGTTTTCCTAATTATAATAGATATTGTAAACTGACACATTTTAAAATCTGACTTTGTTTTTATGTTATCATTTTATCTTTGAGTTGAATACAAAAGCAAGCATTTCTTATTCTGTTCCTTGACACATGAATGAGTACAGAAAATGAGAAGCATCTAAAAAGGCAGAAAAGTTGACCATCTTCAATTTGTGAAAGAGTACATAAAAACCAACAAATAATAAATGGTCTTGCCCTGTGGAAGTTTATAAAATGATAACATAAAATGGGTACCCTGTGCTTTTAAAACTGTGTGTTATTCACCTGAATGAAGATAATGAATAATAATTCCTAGGCTATTTCGATTGGTATTTTTACTGTCCTCTTGTAAAAATAATGGCAGACATTGAATTTCTGGTATTGGTACTATGCCTTAACTTTCTCAGAAGGATTTCTTTGGAAATTAGCAATTAACATTTCTAGAGCCTGGTGTTGGAAATTGACAACAAATCTTTTCTCACTAAACAATAGTTCCGTTTTTGCTCTAATACCACAAAATCATAATTATTGATCTATGTAATCAATAGCTCTTAAAATCATATAGTGTAAGGAAAAAGGAACCTCATCCAATGTTGGTAGGAGTGCAAATTAGTACAACCACAAGGAAATCAATATGACTGAAGCTTCATGCCTATATTTTTATTACTTTTCCATTTGCCAAGGCTTCTAGTAACATATTAGATAAAATATGTTTTCAAAATTCTTAGAAAGAAATAATTCAGGTTTTCAAAATTAAGAATATACTATATTTTGTAAATGCCATTTTTCAGGAAATTTATTGTGCTAGAATTTCAACATAAATAATGTTGAATTTTGTCAACTGTAATTTCTACATCAATTAATATAGTTATGTCCTTATTCTCCTTTTCTTTTTTAAAAGAGTAACACATTGACTTTAAATGATGAATTATCCACTCATATTCAGGATAAACTGAATTAGTCATGACTTTTCTTTCAGTTTGTTTATATGTTTTAATTACTAAACATCACAAATTTAAAGTTATACATTTACCTATATATATTTGTTATTTCATCATTAGAATGTGACTACCAAACTATAAATCAATTATTATGTGATAAGCACAGACTTGTCAGTTCATACACACTTTGGAAGGAAAAATAAAATGGATTAATTCAAGGAAAAAAGACAAGGACATTTATTTTTCCTGACATAATTCTAATCAGCTAAGTAGCAAATTCTGTTACTTAATTGCACATAAATGACACTTTCCTGTAATAAAGTAAAATTTGGAGAATTAAATAAACATATTATTGTATATAATAATATATCAATTCTAAATATCTGGACAATTATTTTAAGACAAAAAGTTATCTTAGGATAAAACCCTCTACTGTGTACTCAAAAAGAAACAATATGATAGGTAAGCACAAGAATAATATTCTTTATTTATTTCTCCATTAGAAAAAAAGATTCCAAGAAATGAGCTGATTAGTTAATAAAATATAAATATTGCTAATTCCTTCATGAGACATCACTTAAAATTATTGAAAAAATATATATTCACATATTAAATACACATATATTGTAAGTGAATGTAACAACAAAGTTGAAACACAATATGTAAACATTATGCTTTATTAAATTAAAGATTTATTAAATAAAATAGCTAGCAAATTAAGTATTAATTTATATAAACATGAATATTGGTCATTATTCACTAATTATAAACATTACTACTCTACTATATATCTATGGGATTCAGTTTAGATTCATATTTGTCTCCTTTATTCTTGATTATATAAGATTTTCAAATGAAATATATAAATGTTTTGATACAAAAAACAATTTTATTCATCTTACATAGTAATTATACCTACGTTGCATCCAACTTGCATGATTTTCAATCTTACTCAGGTTTTCCTATATAACAAAACAAATCCTGTTGACTATCATTAAAGAATAATCTCTCCTTAATGTACAATATTTAAGTATCAATAACCTTTGCTCAAATTTCTTTGTACTTGTTACTCAGTTGAATCAAATTAGTGTTTCTAAAATTTGAATACAAGGACTGTTCAGCAGGATAGTTTTGTTTTGAAAAATTCAACACATTGTGAATATTGCTGTGGAATGCTCAAACTATTCTCAACTTAATTCCAGGGAAAATAAATGCTACAATTAGGATTTTGTTTCTTTGATTAGAGGTTCTATTTGTAAATGAAAAGTTAGGCAAACAGTGTATAGACTATTTCATATGATTTATGAAATTCAAGAAAATGAATATGACCATTACTTAAAAGTCTATCAAAATTAGAAGGAAGTAGAAATGTTACTGGAAGTTCAAACAAATGCTTTATTATAAAAATGGGGCTTTCTAAGTTTACCATTTTCTATTTATATTTCAATTTCATCTTATTCAGGTGCCACATGTCACAAGTGCTCATAGTTTGTGGGTACCTGGAATCCTGGATCTCTAGTGTCTTATGGAATTCCTTTTCAAGTGTTAAGCTCACTTGTGGAAATCTTCTCACTACAGTACTGAGATGGGAAGTTGTGAGTGATTTTCATTTTTCTACTTGAGGCCAGATGGGATGAATTTCACTTTCTAAAGCCATCTGTCATACAGCAACTTCATCTTACATCAAGTAGAGGGAATAACATCTGACTTTGCAGAGATACAGTTAACATGACAAGATGTCAGCCAAAGGCTTTTATATGGTGCTTCCAACATTTTGTAAGGTCATTTTGGGGTCTTTTCACTTAGCTGTCTTATGGGATTAAGAAAGCATAGAACACAATGCCTATTTTAGAAACTAGTAAATGTCATTGCTTCCTTGACAATATGCATTTCTCAGGTTCATTGAATTCTTTAGAAGGTCAATGTGAGCTGAATTTTCCCCCATGGAGGTGATATAATCTAGGTTGTATTTATTTAAAATGCAACTACAAAGCTTAATACAAAAAAGTCTGTTATTAATATCAAATACAAATATATTTTTTAGGAAAGAGACTTAGAGCAGAACCTAAGTAAAAAAGAATTAGAATGTATCTTTTCGTCCTTCACTTATAACATTCTGTTGTTTATAGTCCTCTCCATTAAAATGATAGCACAGCTAGATAATTGAGGAGATTTAATGAAGGGATAACTTTATTTACAAAGATGAGGGTAGAATTAAGGAACATCATTAATGAGACACTGTACAGTAACAATTAAAAGGATTGATCATTTTTAGTAAAGAATCCAAGGAAAAAAATAGGTGACCAGAATGCAGAGATGGCCCAGAGGTGTATTAAAATAGTCACCAGACAGAAAATAGGAATTAGAGAACCGAAGCTGTAACTGTTTAGATCTAGAATGTTTCAGTTCGTGGTTAGCTCCAAGGCAAGCATGTCATGGTAGAAGGGCATGGTAAAGAAAAACCACTCTATTTGTGGTGACTTATATAAGCAGAGCATGGAGAAAGAGAATCAGCAAGACATATCTGTTCAAAGGCATGTGATCAGTGACTCACCGCCAGCGAGGCTCCCCTCAGCTATGAACAGTTGTGGAGTCATCCAAGGATAAGTCCAGTGCCCCCAGGATCCCATCACCATTCCAGAAGTTTCTTAGTCTTAAACTTTTAAACATTTCAGCATTTTAGAACAGGTCATACTTAAAACAATTATCAGCCAGTTTCCCATGGACAGAAATGGACAGAAAAACTGATTTAATAGCCTGTCTTCCAGGATACGAACCAAGACAGAAATGTGAGTTCTGTTTTCTGACACAGCTTGCAAAGCATTTGCTATCAGCATTAAAGCTCTGTTTTCTAAGAAAGTGATTATATAGCTTAATCTGAAACCGAGTTTCTGGGCCTAATAGAGTATGGGAATTTGTTAAATTTGAACAATCATAATGAAAGAAAATAAACATTCTTTTTCCCAGTTTGACCAGTCACTAGAGGTAGACTGAGCTCTGCACTGTGAATATTGACAGAGATCGAATCAGGTGGCTGAAATAGAATCATGTCTTTACTATAACTCAGGTAGTCTATATAAGAGTATTAAGTAATATATTAATATGTAAAATATTATGTGTCCAACTCAATTGTAAGCCTTTAAATAGGAAATTGATTGTGGGGATAGTCCTCAACAACTAGCTGTTACAATTATGTCAGTTTGACAAATGAGAGTTCTTAGTACAAAAGTTGAAATATTAAAGCAAGGATATGAATTTGATCAGCTGAGTTTGAGTCTGTTTACTTAATGACTATATTACATAAATTGTAGTATAGATTTCAGATAAGCCCCAGAAGATTGCACTATTTATACTTTAATCATAAAATGGATGCAGACAAGTTTCTAAATTATGCTTGGTCTCTAATATATTAAAAGCAAGTTAATACTAAAATGACACGAGTCTGGTAATAAGATTGTGGATCAATAGAAACCTACAAATTCATGGGTTGTAGTGACAAAATTCATATTTATCTTATAAGAAAATACAAAATCTATCTTTTCCATGCAGCTTTTATTTTCTTTCATTTTAATAAAATTTACCACTGATTTAAGCCTCTGTGAAGATACCCAAGAAATGAACAGTCTAGACAGATTTCCAGAAAAAGTTCACTTGCAAGTATATCAACAACTCATTATATTCTTTTTTTTATTAGTTTATTATTTTCTACTGCTTTAACTGGTCTATCGTATGAATGTAGCTTTATGTTTGTGTATTTGTCTCCATTACTTGATTTATGTTTTAGACGAAAGTAGGAACCTAACATATCCTTAAGAATAAGACAATATATTGTACAATTCAAAAAAGGAAAAAGAAAGATTTCCTACTGCACCAATATAAATGTCATAGTGAATGCATGCTAGTGTCCAAACCAGATGTTCATAGTTTTCATAGCTATAATGATTTCATAATATTCACCAATAGCTTCACTTTTCCTTTTGGGAAAATTATCTTCAATATTTGTTGATCTTGCAATTCCAAGAAACGTTTTGAATGGCAAATTTCAGAAAAGCTGATAAAATAAATGATAAGAACTATTCCATCCTATAACTTGTCAGTAATGGGGTATATGATTAATGCAGATGTTTTCAATTATTATGCATTCCAGGTTCCTCAATGAAATAAGTAAAATGTAGCAGACTGCAAACAGGTTTTATTTTTTATTATTACATATTTCTCCCAAGTCTTCAGATAGGATAATGAATTAAAATTAACACAGAGATGTCTTGGAAAATAAGTCATGGCAGAGATCTCACAGGATATATTCAAATATGACTGGGCTTATAGATTCCTTACTAATCATGGAAACATATGGGCTTCTTCTTTTTTTTTTTTTTTTTTTTTTTGGTACCAGGGATTGAATTTGGGTCCTTGCACCTGCAAGGCAGGCCACCAAACCGCTGAGCTAAATCCCCAGCCTGGGCTTCAATTTTGTGGCAGAATTTTATTCATTATCTGAAACTATATTTTTAAGCAAATTGACAAACATTTTGAATGGAATAAGTAGGTAAGTTCTACTATCATTAAATTTTCTTTAGAGCTATTTCTCTAACTCTTTGCAAGTTATAAAAACAACATATTTCTTCCTCATTTTGGTATTTTTTACAAAATATGAGTCAAAGTTAAATTAAAACATTTTTAACCTTAGAAGAGTTTCTATGTCAGATGAGTCATTTAGGGAAATTATACTTTTGTGTGAACATGCACTTTATTTCATGTATTACCATGTTAACATTTCAAGGAATGATTGTAATAATAAAAGACAATACTCTTAGCAAGTGAGCAAATTTTTTAAAAAATTCTAAATGATAACATAAAATAGTGTTGGTCAGTACTAACCTTAGAAAATCTCATGAATGATTGGTTTTACTTTCACCAAAAAGCTACTTTTACGTAGTGTGTCTCTGACATACAGTCATCTTTAATTTGGGTTAGGTACATATTTTGAGTGCCAAAGTCAGAAGTGCTAAGAGAAGCTGTGCCCTGCTTGCTTCCATGGCCAGCCAATGTGTGACCTTTTGCAATTTTGGTCTGTCAAAAGATTTAGCAGTAGGCAGATCCCCTGAGAACATGGTTGCTGTGACCACTGAGTGCCTAGATGGTTCAGGGTTGTGTGTGGCAAAGTAAATCTCATGAAGCCAATTCCTTAGGAGGTCCTTCTCTAGCAGGGGTGCAGAAGGCTTTCTTCTCAAATGAAAGTTGTACATTGTGCATACTTGAGCAAGGGTGATGGATGGGCTCTTTTTGATTGGTGAGACGCTGCCAAAGCACCTGTCTTTTCATCTTCATAAAAAATATTCAGTTTAATTTTAATGACCTTAATCTCTTCAGCAACCTTTGGCCCCAACAGATCAATTAGCTCACCTACCTTACTTAATCTCAGTCTCCTGAAAAGTCTCAAGCTGTGGTCAAAATATGAATAGTTTTTTTGCTTTGTTTTGCTTTTGCAGAATATGACATACACAACCTCTAATCTCATAGCCAATGAAGTTTTTGTTTCAACTGAAACTTTCTGAACTTGTCCTTTTTTTTTTTTTGTACTGGGGATTGAACTCAGGACCTTGCACTTGCAAGACAGGCAGCAGAACCACTGATCTAAATCCCCAGCCCTGAACCTGGCTTTTAATGTCTGTGTTCCAATCACCATACTGGTCTTTTGAGCTCTGACCAGAATTACACATCAGGATATTCTTATAGCATTCTATGGCTTCTCAAAGTTTTTCAAATTTCTCCCACAGTGAGTTCCAAAGACTTCCAGACCACATTGTCAGGTATTGTCTCAACAGTGTGTCCATTTCTCCAGCACCAACTTTCTGTGTTAGTCAGCTTTTCTCTTGCTGGGACCACATTCTCACAGAAATTAAAGGTGGTATTGGTTTAGTTGATTCATAGTCTCAGAAGTTTCAGTCCGTGGCTTCAAGGCAAGATCATCATTTTATAAGGGTGTAATGGAACAAAGCTACTTAGTCCATGGCAACTGAGAAGCACAGCAGGGAAAGAGTACCAGGGAGAAAGGAGTCAGAAGCTGTATATTGTACCCAAAGTCACACCTCTGTGACCCACCCAGAAGTGTACTTCACACATCCTGTGAGCAGTTCCCAAGTCAATCGAATTGACAGTTTGATTCACCTTAACCCTCAGAACATAGATTAATAGTTAAACATATTAAACAATCAGTATCATTTATTTTTCTCTCCATCTCTCTCTCCCTGTACTCTCCTTCTCCATTTCCCTCCCTTCCCACTATTGGAATCTTAAAAAAAAAATCATTTCAAAGCATTTGGGGGAGGGTACCCAGCCTTATTGGGAAATTCTGAATCATGTATAAAATATATTTTTTGTTTTAGTACTGGGGATCAACCTCGTGCTTGTGAAGCAGGTAGCAGAACCACCTAGCTAAACCCTCTGCACAAAATATAATTAAATGAACCAAAAACTGATTAATGAATGAGATCTTTTTAGATAAGCTATTTTTCTATGGAGTCTTTACTTGCACTTCCTGTCTTTGGGCATTTATTTTTCAATGACATTATTGCAGAATTTACAACCCACCTGATTTTTGTGAAAATGAATGACAAGTATTCATTCTTTAAAATATGAGCCTATTCATTGTGTTGCAACATTGCTATCTTAATTGTAGATGTGGAAGACGTAATCTCTCCATTATGGCTAACATGGCGAAATCATACTTCCAAAATCTTCTTTGTCAACTTTCTAATCCTTCAATAATGATTGAGAATGTGCATCATTATAGTCAAGTTTTTAGCAGTTGTTTACTTGATCTTGCATAATTTTTGCTTTTACTTTACTGTGGATGTTCCCTTGACAAACAGATTCAATGAAGTTTCTCTGGAAAACAGAACTAGAAATATCCTAGCATCTCTCACTGTCTGGAACTTTCAAGAACTTTGCAAAGACCCAATCACTTATATCATCGTAGCCAATATAATAGGCCAGAAATCAAAACTAACAGTTAAAACCGAAGTAAAAGTGTGTAGACACAATATAGAGAAAGATTTTTCAGTGAGCTATCAGCAAGTACTCAGCAGAGAACTGATTGGATCACATCTGTCAGGATATTACTTGATGCTGAAGAGAGAACCAGCCAAGTAGATTGGAGAAAATTATGCCAACTCACATATAGGAATGAGAACCTAGGTTATCTCTACCAATTTTATTCCTTTCTTTTCAATTGAAATGCCTTATATTTTCCTTATTAAATGGTCTAAAATGGTTTATATTTTTTTTGTAGCAGGTATCAAATTGATGATTTTCCACTTTATTAGAATAGAGTTGATCATAGTACTTCTTTACAATTATTGTCTTTTATAGGTTCAAGAATGAGAGCTCTTTTTCCATCTTGATTTTGGTAAACTGTGCCTCTACTTTTTTTGTTTAGTCTGGCTAAAGATTTCTCAGTGTTCTTAATCACTTACCAGGTTTTATAATTATTTCTGCATTTGTATGTGCATTATATATGTGTGTATACATTATATATTATGTAATATATATAATTTATACATATATATTTTCTGTTTTCCTGATTTCTGTTCTACTTCCATTTTGATTAACTGTGATTTAGTTTTGTTGTTCTTGTTTTTTAAGGTGGAAACTAAGGATGTTGGTTTTTGTCATTTATTCTGTTCTCATATAACTAGTTAAAACTACAAATGTCACCTGAAACACTGCCTTAACTGCACCCATAACAGTTATATATTTTATTTTAATCAATCAAAATTATTTTCTCATTTACTTATGACTTCTTCTATGAACAAGACTTATTTTAAATTTTGTTTTATAATTCACTACTATTTGGGGACTTTTCACCACTGTTATTTTTTTCTAATAAAGTTCTTTTTCCAATTTTAATTTTTTTCGTTGAACATGTATTCTTTCTTTCAATTCAAGTATATATCAGTAATGAACAATTCAGGATAATTAACATATGTATACCTTAATCTTTTAGCATTCCTGTGATGAGTGCTTTAAAATCCCCTCTTCAAATATTTTGAGATATATGTAACACATTTGTTTTTTTGTACCAGGGATTGAACTCAGGATCTTACACTTGTGAGGCAGGCAGTAGAATCACTGAGCTAAATCCCCAGCCCTATAACACATTTTTAAAAATTTTATTCACTCTGCTATGTAATGGAACATCAAAATTTATTCATCATCTTTAAGTGTAACATTGCATCCTTTGAACAATCTTTCCAACATTCTCCAAACTATACCCAGTCTCTAGGAACCATTATTCTACTCTCAACATCTAAGAGATCAATTTTTTTTAGGATTATGCAGCATTTATTTTTCCATTCCTAATTTATTTCAGTTAAAATTGTATCATTCATTTCTTATCTTCTTTCAGGGTTTTATTATTATCTATTATCTATCCCATGCATGTATGAAAAATGTAATATATGCTTCAACAAAATTGTATTCTGAACCATTTCATGAATATTTTACATATATCAGATCAAGTTGATTGATAACAATGTCTCCTGTATTCTTGGTGACTTTTTGTTTAGTTATTCTATCAATTATTTAAAGTGGAGCATTTACATATGTAATTATTATTGATGAATTAATTATCTATGTTTCAGGTTTATCTGGTTTTGCTTCATGAATTTCAAGGATTTTTTCCTAGGTCAATATGTGTTAGTAATTATTAAGTGTTCATGATTGCTGACTTTGTCATTGGAGATGTCTCTTGTGATGTCTAGTATTGTATAAATTATATTGTACTACTTAAAGTATATATTGTAAAACAATATAGGCAACAGAACTATCTTATAGATATAGTTCATACATTTTTCCAACCTTTTGTTTTCAATCTAGTCTTTCATTTGAATTGAACATATATCTCTTAATGTATTATTGATTCTTGGCTTTTAATGGAGTCTAATAATCTCTACCTTTCTGTTTGAGTATTTAAATCAATCACATTAATACAACACTTATATGGCTAGACTTTTATTTCTCAGTTAGCTTTAATTTTTCAGATATTTCCTATCATTTTGTTCTTTTATTCCTTTCTGACTACCTCATCATAGTTACATATTTTATTTTAGTTATTTCTGTTAGCATTTTATCTATAAATTTTGAGGCATTTTCTTAGTAAATGATCCACAGATTACTTTATGCATGCACCTATATAATATATAATATGCATTATATGCATTAATATTTATGTTTATATCTATATATTAATACAATAGCACTCCTAAATAATAGTTGACATACATAAACCTATAAAAGTTGACATACATCAACCTATTCTTGAACCTATAAAAGACAATAATTGTAAAGAAGTACATAAACCAGGTCTCTTAAAGTATAAAATTGTTAAGTTTACCATATATGTGGAAACCATAGATCATCACTACAATCAGTTAATAGCCACCATTGCTGATTCCTGAGGTCTCTGCAATGCCTCTGTCTTTAGTCTCCCAAACTTCTCCTTGGGTAATCACGGAGGTGTTATCACAATAGATTTGCTCCTATTTTATAGTTCTGGTATATACATATCATCATTTCACATATACTGTCACAATTTTTTGTGTTAATTGAGAGTATAAGTTTCATAAGAGTTAATAATACTTGAAAGACTTTTATTAGTGTAAGTATTGTGTCTTTATATGCTTCTCTCTTTATTCTAAAAAAAGAATTATGTCTTTTTCCCTACCATATGATTTTACTACAAATTTTAATAGCATTTCATATTTAGTGACTTACATTTCAGTTGTTTAGTAATATGAAAAAAACTTTACATTTTTATTTCAAAATAAATATATCACATAACATTCAGGGAAATAAATATTTCATATATACATTAAGTAACATTTTAATCTCTTAATAGAATTATGCATATAAAACTGGAATCTGTGAAATATGGTGATTAAAATTTCATTTCTATTTTTCAAGAGAAAAAAATGTAAAGAATAGTGTGAAGGATATGTTATTTTTCCAATGATTTCCTACTATTTTATTACCATTTTCTAATACAACCTATCTACTCTAATGATATTGGCAATAATTACATTGCACTGGCTTTTTCATAATGCTTTCACATGGCTAGTATTTTATCATTATTTCTTACTGCATTTTACCCCCAACTTTTTGAATTCCCCTTTGTCTTTATTTAAAGTTACTGAAGTGTGCAAGCAAAATAGCACTTCCTTTGAAAGTAATTTTTTGACATTAATGAAAATTTCACATTTACTCCTCACTTTGTAAAGCAAAGCTAAAACTTAAAACATAATTATGTGAGCATAAATCTTCTAGTAAAAGAACTGTTTAAACATCTATTGTAATTTGAAGGACTACCAAGAGTTTTGCAAAACAAGTTCTGGGTAGTTGTTAGTTTACATCATGGTTGACATATCATTGCATGGAGCATAAGAGAATGGCTAAAGATCTTTGGCAAAGCAATAAAATGAAAGTGTAGACTTCAAGAGCAACCAAAATTTAATATTCATATTTGGGATCTATGTATTTATGTTCCTCTTAAAACAAATACAGCATTGCCTATAATAAATCATAAAAGGCCAGAGACCATTTGAATGATTTTCTTTGAAAAGGACAACTTATAATGATACCATTAAGGCTAGAGAGATTTCCCCCCAAAATAATTTATTGAAATTGTTGGTAAATAACTATACAAATATAATGAGTATACTGCCTTAAAATATTGTATTTAAACAATAATAATACACAACCATTCCATATTTGAATAGCTTATTGAGATATAATTTACAGGTTATAAAATTCCCCTTTTAAAAGTACACTATCGGAAGCTGTGCAAAGTCCCAAATCATCTGACCAAGGGTATGGTGGCAGAATTTTAAAAAAATGACAAGACAAGATTTTAATGCATAAATGGTGGGCCCAGGATGGTCAAAGCTCTTCTCTGGCTAAAACACTGCCTCCTAGAGCTTGCTACTATTTAATGAACATACCACTTTTTGAAGGGGTAAGGAAACAATGGAATGGAGAACACTGATGCAAGCAGTCCCAGTGAATGGGAAATTTGTTTCTTCCCTTGGATTAATTTTTGCCTCTACAGGAGTGTTTTGTATGAGTCATGTGGTCCTTAGATGCACTGTCGTCTTGCCACCCAAGATGTCAAAGCCTCATGGATCACTGAGATCTCTGCTGTAACCATTGGTGTGGGGAGTTGTTCCTTTCCCACACATCCACTGCTTGCTCTTTATCCAAGCCATTGTGGGCAGACCTAGACTTTTAATGTGAAAAGCCAATTTATGAATTTATAGCTCACTCAGGATGGTCTTATTTGTACACAACTCAGTGTTTTTAGTGTAACTGCAAAATTGAACACTCACCATAACCATTTAGAAGTGTAGTGAGACCCAAAACAAGTGGCACTCATTTGCAATCACACTCCATTTTCTCTTGTCCCTGGCCACTGAAAATGAGTCACCTACTATCTGTCTGTGTATACTTTCTTATTCTAAATATTTCATGTGAATGGAGTCATATTATTTGTCTATTGTGTCTAGCTGGCTTCTTACTTCAAATCTGTCTCTGCATCAAAAATCCTGACTCCCAATTACTTTTCCAATACATCCAATCTCTTCAACACAACAGCTAGAGATATAATTTCAAACATTCCTTGTACAATTTAGTATATTCATCTGCTACATAATTCTGTTTATTACTGCTGTTTACCATCATCACTGACATTTCCAAAGATCAGTAATTGAAGGAGAGGAAATGAAAGAGGAGGATAGCTAGGGAGAGAACAGATGCCTTTTTATTCATTTTCATTAAATTTTAAGTTAAACTGATATTAAAAAATATAGAAGTTATACAGACTGGAAGACACAAAAACAAACCCAGATGTACTCAGCTACCTCATCTTTGACAAAGGAGCTGACCATCCTCAGTGGAGGAAAGATAGCCCCTTTTTAA
>NW_022900916.1:40672382-40673148 GCF_012274545.1 Fukomys damarensis | reverse complement strand
AAGGGGAAAAAATGAGAATCAAGACTTGTCATGTAGAGGTACAAGATCCCAACAATGAATGTAACTGTACTGTATCCCTAAAATGTACCAGTAAGCTCAATTAAAGCTGCAAAAAATATAGAAGTTATAAATATTAGTTGAGAAACATGATATTTCAATACACGTATATATCGTATGAATATTAAATCAGAATATGAATATTAAATATATCTGTCTTCCCAAACATTTCTAATTGCTTTATGGTGAAAATATTCAAAATATTTTGTAAGCTTTTTGCAATATATATTACATTATTATTATCTGTAGTCAGCCTACAGAGTGGTACCATATTGGAACTTCTTATTCTCTCTTAGTATAGCTTTGTATCCATTGAAAAATTATCCTCATCCCAAACTACCCCAATTCTTCCCAGCTGTGGTAATCACTTTTTACTTTGAATTTCTGAGGTCAACTCTTTTATATTAGAAAGAGATTATACTGTATTTTTTTTCCTGTGCCTTGCTCATTTTGCTTAACATGATCTCCATTTTCATTTACTTTGTAACACACGACAAAAATGTCATTGTTTTTGTAGCTAAGTAGTATTCCTTTGTGTTTTTAATACACTTTCTTTATTCATTCATCAGTTTGTAGATACTAAAATTATTTCCATTTCTTGGTGAATTTCAATAGTGGTTCAATAAATATAAGACTGCAGATATCATTTTATATTGTTATTGTACCTACATCATTTGCAATATTGACCTACATGGTAGAGATGATAATA
>NW_022900916.1:40644315-40672274 GCF_012274545.1 Fukomys damarensis | reverse complement strand
TTGTTTGTTTTTGGTACTGGGGATTGAACTTGGGTCCTTGCGCTTACAAGGCAGGCCACCAAACCACTGAGCTAAATCCCCAGCCCATGAGAAAATATATTTTTATATGGATGACTGAATGAAAAAATTGTTGCATGTGAGACTGGAAGCCACTTCAAGGTGTACTATCCTATGGACTATATAGCGATTTTTCTAAATGTAAATACAACCACATCACTCTCAAACTTGAAAATCTTTCAGTCTATATATGAAGCCAACATTACCTGAGAGCTAACCTGTGACATCAGACATTTCACTGTTCTTCCACATATCGGTATTTAGTTCATTTGTAGCCTACTTTGAAAATACCATTTTCAGATATAGTAATCTTATTCACTTAGTGTAGGATACCAAGCATATTGCTCATCTAAATCAAAGCACTATTAAGTTTTATTATGAAATTTGGTTTAGCATTTGCTATATCTACTATCCTTTGAAGGTTGACATTTCCTGATAAATATACTGAGTATTTCTATTCAGGATCTGGTAGACCTTTCTAACATTTGGATACACACAATGTTCACAAGTGATCACTTATAAAAGATGAATGACCACTTATAAAAGATGAATTAGGATAGGCACACAACATAAAAATAATCACTGAAACATTCAGAAACTCACAGAAGGTTTAATTTGTGCTAGGTAATATATTATTGTAATTCTTTTTCCAGGTATCCATGCAGTTAAATTGTTTACAGGAAGATATTTGATAATTAAGACCAGAGGAAGTTGGAAATCCATATTTCTGCCTTGTTCTGTTTTTATAAATAAAAATTATAAGAATGTCCAAACAAGTAAGGACATGCTATAGCTACACAGTTTTCTAAGAAAAATACTTGTTTCATGAGTTTATGTATTTTTATCTTACTTCTCTTGCTCAAAATGTACTTTTATTAGTTTTATATACAAATTAAAACTGTAAACTAGTATTCCAGAAGGGCATAGAATTTGGTAACTCTGGTATTTTTTCCTTTTTTCTGTATGAAAAATGATATGCTCTCCTTTTATAGCCTCGATTTCCTAAATGTAAAATTGAAGTAGTTTGTGTAAGTCACAAGTTCACTTAAGAATTGAAACCAATGATGACAATGAAGTTGATAATAATAAGGATGATGTTTTCTGAGAACTTCCAACATGCCAGTTTTAATAAAAACATTTGAAGTCCAGGGATTCAGCTCAGTGGTGCAGAGTCTGCCTCGAAAATGCAAGGTCTTGAGTTGGATATCCAGTATCAAAAATAAAAACAAAACAAAACAAAAAATATTTGATGTAATCCATTTAATCCTCATTACATCAGAATGAGTTAGTTACAGTTTTCCCTATATAAATTTCTGAGATTAGCAAGTAACTGGTGGAGAGGATTAAAGTACTCATCGGTCAGACCACCACGTGGTGGTAAAACTTCTTATTATGAATTCTTCCATGATATCATTCCTAACTTATAGGCAATTGTGCATATCACGATGAAATGAATGCTTTGATTCTTTTTTATATTAAATTTTTCTCCCTAATGAACATAGATGCAAAAATCCTCAATGAGTTACTGGCAAATAGAGTGCAGAAGATCATCAAGAAGATCATACACCCTGACTGAGTGGGATTCATCCCAGGGACACAGGGATGGTTCAACATACACAAATCAATAAATGTAATACACTATATTAACAAAACTAAGGAAAAAAAAACATCTCAATGGATGCAGAAAAAGAGTTCAACAAAATCCAACAACCATTCATGATAAAAATCCTACAGAAAATTGGAATAGTCTCTATCTAAAGCTGATGAAAGTCATCTATGAAAAACCAACATCCAATATCATACTAAATGATAAGAAGCTGAAATCCTTCAAGCTAAAATTAGGAACAAGATAAGGGTACCCACTATCACCACTCCTGCCCAAAATTGTTTTGGAAACATTAGCCACAGCAATTAAAGAAGAGAAATAAATACAAGGAATAAAGATAGGAAATGAAGAAGTAAAATTGTCATTGTTTGAAGATGAAATGAGACTACATAGAGAACTCAAGAACTCCACCAAAAGTCTTCTAGATTTAATAACCAAATCTAGTAGAGTGGTGGGATACAAAGTCAACATACAAAAATCAGTAGTCTTCCTGTACATGAACTGCAAACTCACTGAGAGGAACTAGAGAAACAACTCCTTCCACAATAACATCCAAAAAAATCAAAATACCTAGGAATCAACCTAATGAAAGAAATTAAAGATCTCTACTCTGATAAAAGAGATCTACTCCAAAAAAAGAGATGAAAGAGTTATCAGAAAATAGAAAACATCCCTTGCTTCTGGCTAGGAAGAACCAATACAGTGAAAATGGCCATACTCCCAAAACTGCTATATAAATTCAAGGAAGTCCCAACTGAAATTCCAATAGCATACTTCACAGAACTTGAGAATACAATCCAAAAATTCATTTGGAACAAAAAGGGACCTAGAGTAGCGAAAGCAATTCTAGGCAACAAAGACAAGAATGTTTTCATTCTTATGTGAAATTCTTCTCTTGTAATAAATATAATTCATCTATGGCTCATGTTACTTCTTTCATTTTTTTCTTGAAGAATATTACTAAATTAAAACATTCATTAAATTTTTCTTAATTTACCAATTTACTATAGGGAAATACTATAATATCAATTTGGTTTGTCATTTGGTTATTTTATTATTAATGTAGATGAAGCCTCATTGGTAAAATCTAGAAATAAATTTTTCTCCTTCTGAATATTTTAGTGACCTTGCATTTGGAAGTATTATTCAAACAGGTCAAAATTCTACTGGAAAAGGGAAAGGTAGATACAGTAACAGGCATGACAAGGTACAACATGTCACATGTGTGATTTAATTCACTAGTAATTCCTGTTCTAATCCAGTAAATTACTAAACTCACAGAGTGACAAGGAGTGGTAGAAATTGTCAGATAAATCTTAGCTTGCTATAATTTATAAATGTTTAATTTAAAAATCTCAAAGAAGAACTTACTTTTTCTTTTAAGAATATTCACAGTTTACTTGTTGAATTTGACATTTTTACAAAAATAACATGTCCTTTCTACATTTTGATACCACATACAAAATGAATGAAATGTTACATCTATAAATAACAGATACTCTTCCACACACAATTTTTTTGTACCAGGAATGAACTCAGGCCCTTGCACTTGTGAGGCAGGTGGCAGAACCACTAAGCTAAACCCTGGCACCCCCACAAGCAATTTTGATTAATTTACATATATCATTCTATTACTTTAAGCAGATCATAGTGCCGATTTTGTCATAAAGATGCATTATTGTGATTTAAAATATGTTTATTCTTTAGAATATTTCCATTGATGAATTATTAATTTTAACTTTAAGAGTTCATTATATTAAACAGTGACTACAGGAAATTTTAAAAAATAAAATATTAAATGTTTAAATATTTACTTGTAAAAAAGCATCAAAATTTTTGACATTGACAGTTTTCTGGTGTACAAAATGTAAAAATTAATAACAGAAATAAATTCCTATATGAATTACAATGAAAACACCAATAGAACTCTACAACCAAAGTAATTTTTACTTCAATTATCACACCTAAGGAAATCTTCACATATGATAACCATGCTACATACACATGTATTGCTTACACTGGCAGCATATGTTTTGTTTTCCTGACCTTTTTGTAGGACATATTTGACACTTCACTGGTCTTTCTATTCTGTCAGGATATTCTTATTATATGATACAATGTGCAGTTAGTAGGAACATAAAATGTCAATAAAATAAAGTGTTAAATTCTAAGTATGTATTGGGCAGTTTTAGGAAAAAACATCAACATTTTCATATCAGCTGTGTACTTGCTTAGAAAACCTAAAAGATAACATCAAACATAAATTTCTACAATGCAAACACCAATAGAAGTGTACAACAAAAATAATCTTTGCTTCAACTGTCACACCCAACGCAGTCTTCATGTATGACAACTGCATATTCCATGCACACATCTTGATTACACTGACAGCACATGTTCTTAGCTTTCCTTTCCTATAGAGTGGGCTGTTCTTGTCACCTTTCTTTCCTTCCTCCTTTGTCAGGGGCTTCCTAGTATATTGTACAATGTGCACTTAGCAGGAAAATAAGATATCCATAAAATAGCAAATATATAATGAGTGCTTAGAATAGATATCAACATTTCACATCAGATATCTATTTCTTTACAAAACCTAAAAGGTAACATCAGAAATAAAAAACCTATGTGAACTATAATATAAATATAAACAAAGGTTTTCCACAGAAATAAACTTTGCTACTGCTGTCACATCCAAAGCAGTCTTCACACATGACAACTACCTACTCCATACACAAGTATCTCTTATATTAATAGCCTGTATATTTTGATTTTCTATCCTTTTTGTAAGGCACAGTCGACATCTTTTTGGTTTTACTGTTGTAGTAGCTTTTTGTGATGTTGCACCTGCCTGTTCACCTATCAGCTCACCAGTGTGTTCCACAATTTCTTTGTATAGTTCCTTGGGCAGAAATATTTTTTCTTTTTCTGTTGTAAATGATCTCTTATGAGTTCCAGTCCCAATCCTCTAAGAAAAATTTTCTGTAATATTTTGCACTTATTATTTTACTTGTAAAGTATTAAACTATTTGTGCCACATATGTATAGGATTGACTAAAACACAAACATTGGTTAATGCCTCATGCTTTGAGTGACATCATAGTTGCCACATAACTCGTCAACATCTCTGCCTTTGATTTTGTTGTAAAATGTTATCATCTCAGCCTTTAGTTTTGTACAGCTTTTAGTACAGTTAGAAAGAAAGAAGCTGAATCACTCCTTATCCTTCCCTTGTTCAACTGTAAATGCCATACACCAGCCTAACATATTACCTAAAGCTACAATGACCATGAAATCCTTCAAGATGTTCATCAATAGTCACTATCAGATGGTATGTGAGTTGCTTAATCTTTTGAAACAAAACTCTGAAACAATGAGCAGAAAGCATCCAGATTATTAGTTCCCTATCTTTTTTGGTGAGTGGTTATGTCACTAAACCTGAGGCAATTTTGAAGTCAACCAAATCCCAATGTCATTGTTATTCTACAAACCTCAAACCCACAATCATAAGTCTTTTATAATATGTCCTTTATATTCCTGTTGTTACCATGACAAAGCCCTGCTAAGTACAGCAGACCTATGAACATTTTCGGTTCCAGTGAGGTGTCATAAGAAACACATTTTTGAATATGGCCATTGGTGCATCAAGCATGTTTTACTTGTATTTCATCATTTGTGTATTTCACATAATGTGGCACTTTATCTGTAATAATTTCCAACATAGAATGGCAGTCCTAGCATTCTATCCAATAAGTCTCACCCCTGACAAGATCTTCACTGTATTTTCAGACATGGTTCTAACATTGGATCACTCCACTTGGTTGTGTGACCATTTTGTACCATTTTGACTAGTCAAATATGTATTAAATTTGCTGTTTTCTTCATTATCTCAATCAAGGAGACCTTCATCCCCTGTGTATCAGTTGAGGAACTTTGGCTCATAACTGCCATTAGTATTGTCATAAAATATAGACAATGCTTTAACTTCATCTCAGAGTTTCTTTCAAGCTGATTGAATGAGGCTGACCCATATTATCAACGATATTCTTTATTCATTCAGTTGCTTTTAGCATTTAACCACAGGCTGATTATGCCTACAAGTTTCCAATGGTGCAAGACTTGATTATAATCTGATTAAATTACTGTGTACTATATTGTATCCATGTTGACACATCAAGCTAATTACCACAGGTACATATCTATGAATATAACACATGGACTGTTCAACTACTTTAATCATATACATTTATCACCACAGGACAAAGAACAATGGAGCCAGCCAACCACCTACTAAAACCTCTGAAAATGTGAGCCAAAATGAAGTTTTCCCCTTTGAGGTTGATTTTCTCAAGCTTCTTGTTACAGCAATAGAGAACTGCTGAGCAGAATCTTGAAAAATATATGCTCTGGAGTAAACACAAAGAAAACTTATAAAATTTATTTTGTAGAGAAAGACATCTTGGGTAACTCCCAGCAAAATATATATTTAATATCATACTCTATTACTAGATAAGTAGTCAAGCTTTTACTATAAGTTTAATAAACGTGTTTAAAATAAATGGAGAGTTCATAGTGCTTGAGATTTTTCAAGGTCTTTTTCATGTAAATAGTATGATACAAACATTGGTGGAGAGAAAAGAATGAAGCTTTACAATTGTCAAAAGAAAATGAAAAATGCATAACTAAGCTATAATTACAATTTCGTGAAATCATTTGCTTATCTCAATGTTTTCATATGCAAGCTGCTATTATTAATTGTATGAAATATTTACATGATTCATAAATTAGTTTATCTTATAAATTTAAAAATTGAATACATATTTGTAAATATACATTTTTACAAGTTAGCTGATGATTTGGGACAGCCAAATTGTATGAAAAATTTTCAAGAATAATACATAAAACCAAAAACAAGAGCTAACTGTTCTCAAACAATGGCTTAATGACAAAGTTTCTTATTCATAAAAAGTTCACCACACTAGGACAACAGAAACTACTGGCACATTGCAACAAATAAAGCAAATAATATTATTCATGTGATTTCATAAAAGTCAGTCTATAGCTGTTTAAGGTATTTATAATCTTTTAATATTTTGAGTAATTTATTTGAAGTATTTAAAATCACATAATTATCAAACACACTGAATCCCAATTTGTTGTTTTCTGAAACCAATATAAATATTATCATTTCTTTTAATTTTTGTTTTCTCATCATGTATGTGTACCTATGAATATTTACATATGTACATTCATATATTTTTGAAACAATATATCTTTGGATATTCCTTTAGGAAGCCATAATTCAGAAATAGTTTTGTTATTTCTGGAGAATATCTCTTACAATGGATGTATTTTGTTATCTTTTGATGTCAGTTAGATTTCTTCTCTATTGATAAATCTGAACACTTCCTCATAGAGCAGCATGCTTATTACTGTAATTTTAGTTTATCTTATTATATTAAGCTGATACTAAAAAAGAATTCTCTGAAGCAATTTTAATTCTCTTTATTTCAGGAATTTATGTACTACCCATGTTGTTCTTATGTAATTTCCAATGATAATGTCCAAAAGAGTTCAGTGCTCCAATGTTACATTTTGGTTACATTCATAGAAAAATATGACAATTTATTTTGTTATTAATTTATTAGGTTTACTATAATTTCTCAGTAGTCCCAGCTCTACAGTAGCAATAATTTTGCAAGATAGAAATGGAAACAACAAAGCTTCAATATTATGAAAATTTTAAGTATATATTTCTGAATATAATAAACATTAATAAATGATTTATTCTAGGATACAATAGAACTCTATGATTACAATGATGGTTTTCAAAATAAGAAAGATGCTGGTGTATGTAATTCAGAACCTGTTAATTTAAAAGTTTTTTCAAGATATTCTAGACACTCAAAATAATCATAATAATGGTAATCTGGAAAACAAAAGTACAATATGATTGTATTTTCTACTACTTCCCAGATTGCCTACTGGTTGTTTGCTCTCTCAATTATAAAAATAAATGTGTATAAAAAAAATTCAACTCACTGGCTATAAAACATATGTTCTGTTTATAAAAAGAGTAAAATGGACTGTGATTATACATATTAAAGAAATGCAAACAAATAACTTGAATAAATACCTTTTTGAAATATGTGCAACCCCACATCAAATTATAATTTTACTGTAAATTCCATTTAAGGGCCAGGGATTTAGCTCAGCAGCACAGCACCTGCCTTGCAAGCATGAGGTCCTGAGTTGGATTCCTGGTACCATTAAAAAAATGTTCCATGTAAGTACCATGTAAGTACAGGTGGTTCTGTGAATCCTGCATCTTTGGTTTAATTTGGTTGGCAAAAACATTGTTGTACTCTATGAAAGATAAACTACATAGTATAAAAATGAAACTATAACATTAATGTATTGTCCCCAAGTAGTGCATAATGTGCTGGAGTATATATGAATAAATGTAAGTTAGGTCTGAAAGTTAAATATGGACTGGAAAATCAGAATACATAACTAAAAAAACTGTCATTATTCAAGATATACTCCATAAAGAAAAATAAATTTGTAATTACACAATGCATTGTATTTATTGAGGTATATAATTAGAGAAATATAAGAATATATGATGAATAAATCACACCATACATTTAATAAAAGAAATTTGGATTGAAAATACTTATCTATTTGTACTGTTAACTTATGGAAAACATTTTAGGGGCTAATATTTAGTATAGCTTCCTGGTAGACCAGGTATTTAGAATGTGCAAAGCCCTTACTTCAGTGCCCGACATCCAAAAAATAGAAAAAAAATATATATTAACTAATGGAAATATGCATATAGTTTAAGAAAGTATGTTAGAAATCCTTAGTATTCTGATAAACTATTGAACTATGACATCTTATGAATTTGAAGTCATCTATCTCACCCTTAGAATAACAATGACAACAAACATTTCTGGAACTCAGCACACAACTACAGTTACAAACTAGAAGAACAATTTAGTAATAATTTTGATGAACTGCTGGCAATTGAATATAACCTATTTTCAGAGTGAGAAGCACCTGGAATCTATAGTTTTAGGGAAGTCACAATTTCCTAAGTTTTCCATTCAGGAACCCCACCACTTCCCCATTTTAAAGATTCTAGAAAGACCTCATGGCTCTGATAGGAGCAGTTGGGGAGTTAAAATGTAGTCAATAGGGGACAGTGTTTCAAGGAAATGCATTGGGAGTGAGGCACCCAGGGAAAATAGTTAAGGTGGAAGCAGGGTAAAGGATGGGATAAACAGATAAAACATTTGTAAATGTAACGGCACTCAGACATAGGCCCAGTGAAAGGCTGGATTTAATCATAAGATTAGAGAAAATTCCTTTATTCCACATTTCACTTTTCCACTGGCAAAGATCTCTGGCACTAACAATGGAGTATGATAGAAAGAGAACAAGAAACAGACTCCTCTCCACAAAAAAGTTTAAAGGGGAAAAAATGAAATAAATAGGACATGTGTAAATACTGAATAGTTTTTCTGGTGTCAGAAACTGAAAATGTTAACAAGAATCATGATATATCATAGACAATGTGAAATAGGAAGCAAAGGTACAAAGGGGAAGGGGAAGTGTGAGCGGTAGGGGAAAGGAAAGAGGGGAGTGGAATTAATATGAGAAAATGAAAAAATGGAAACAAAGTCTTGTAAATAGGGAGGGATGGAGGTGTTGAAGGGAGGGCAGGGGAAGGGGGAAAAATAAGAATCAAGATACATTACGTAAAGGTACAAATATCCAATGATGAACGTCATTGTATTGTATTCCTAAAAAGTACCAATAAAATTAATTAAAAAAGAACCAAAAAAGATAGGGAAATTTAGTCTCTGGCACTGGTAGCTACAGAAAATAATAAACACGTGATAAATCCTCACCACATTAAATGCTCACACCCATGGTTTATTTACCTCAAGTCTCAATACTAATAAATATGCTTAGCTTTCAACAAAAACTTATAGGATGAGCCAAAAAACAAAATAAAACATACACTGAAGGGAGAAAACAAACATCATAATCGCACAAATATAAAACACATGTATGAATTTGCAGGCAAAAGAGTAAAATAATTAACATGTAAAATAATCTAATGAGGAAAATATAGTTTGTAAAATTGATAAACTATGTTCACAGGAAGATGGAAAGTCTAAAAACATCAAATATAGTATAAGAGAAAGGAAGAATGTCTCTTGATGTCCTCAGTAAGGACATTGCCAGGCAAGAATCCCCGCTATTGATGGTAGGTAAATCAAAATTTCCCAAACTGAAATACAAAGAAAGAAAAATTTAAAGATAGTGGAACTTGAGAACAATATTAAAAGCTAACAGACACATAATTGTAGTACATGAAGAAAGAAAAACAGCAGAAAAAATATATGAAGAAAAATAGCTGAAAAATATAGAGCTACCATTTGACCTAGCTTTATATTTCCTTAGTATTTATCCAAAAGAGTAAAGTTGGCATAGAATAGAGATACTGCATACAGCGAAATTTATAATAACTGAGATAGGGAAACACATCAGCTGCCCACCAACTGATGAATGGATAAAGCAAATGAAGTTTATGTACAAAACTGAGTATCACTGAGCTAGGAAGAACAAATATATGTCCTTTACATGCAGGAAAATAGATGGGACCAGGGAAATTTTGAATCAGGAAGACAAATATCATAGATTCTTTCCATATGTGTACCTAGGGGAGAGAGAGGGGGGAGGGAGAGAAGGAGAGAGATCATGAGAATTAACACAGACTATTAAAGAGGAAGGAAGAATTCAAAAGGAGTGGATGGGAGAAGCAAGGGAGGGCAGTGAGAAAGTGCATAACAGATATAACTAATGAAAAGGTCAAATACCAGAAATATGTGAGTAAATAAATGAAATAATACCTAGGATTCTCATATTCAAAGTGCAGAAAAACAAAAACAAAAAAATCTTGAAAGAAGGCAGAAATAAAATCACCTTATTTAAAGTTATACAGGAAAAAGCATAAGAAATTTGCCATACTTGTTATCAGATAACATGAAAGCAAAGAGTGTGAAATAAAATAATTAAAATGTTTAATGAAAAAATCCAACACAATTTTAAAAATAAGTGCACAGACATTATGCTTAAAGTAGAAAAAGACCTTCTGAAACAAACAAAAACAAAAACAAAATACTTTCTCATAGAAATACACTGGAAGAAACAGTTAAAGAAATTCTTAGGAAGAGGGAAAGTGAAATAAATTGGTCTTGTATCTATATAGAGAAAGGAAGAAATAAAGTAAAATTGCAACATTCTTTTTCTTATTTTTACTTATCTAATAGAAGATTTATTTAAAAGAATAGTGATGACAGTCTGTTTGATAATTATAGCAACATGTAGATAAACAAAATAAATACCAGAAATTCCACAGGGGATAGGATGAGGATTTGGGGAAAGTATTATTATTATTATTATTATTATTATTATTATTATTATTATTACATAACCATACTATTCACAGAGCAGTATGATAGTCTTGGATTTATTGAAAATGTATATTGTAAATGAAAATGAACTACATTTAAAAAAAGTATACTATACTATATAATTTATTAATTTGATTTATATGCATATTAAAATACAGTAGAAAAAACATGGAAAAAGCAAAGAATAAATTCAAGTTAATTGAAAATAGTTGCAAAACATATTTCATATTTCTCCCAACTATATGAATAACCTGACAAAATGTAAGAATGTAGTACAAATAGAAAGGGATCAATTATTTACAAAAAGCAGAAAATATCTAAATGTATATGTTATGTAAAAACAAAACACAGTAGTATAAAGAAAAAACTAAGATAAACAAGAAGAAACAAATAGACTACAACAATTTGATTTTTCAACAATTTTCCGTAAGTAATTAGCATATCAAATAGGGAGAATATTTATAAAAACATAATAAATTGAACCATACCATCAGACCACTTAGTTCAATTGGCACAGAAAATTTTGTGCAACAATGGAGTATGCAGTCTTCTTAGGTGTACAAGAAACATCACAATAATGAGTGTAAAATAAAACCCAACAAATTACAAAGATAAAAACCATACAAAATGTATTATCAGACCATAATGGAATTAAACTAGTGAAAAGAGAGAGAGAAAATATTCGCAAATATTTAAAAACTAGACCACAAATTTCTAATGCATAGGTATTGAATTTTTTTTCTAAGAGATAGTCAAAATGTTTTAACTACATGGAAAGGACACCCTGGGTTAGATCCAACACATAGTTTCCAAGCTCTGGGTACAAGCAGCAACTCTAAGCAGTGCTTTTGTTGCTTGCATATGACTCATTGTTTCCCCTTTCTTTGTAAATTTGCAAAGCCTTTCTATTTCTACTTGTGCATTTTGCACATAGAGACTAATTCGGTCCATAGTTCAGAATTCACTTATTCATCCTCGTTTTTTGAAAATCCAATGTATTTTCAACTGATACATAAAACAAATTCCCCATATTAATGGGATCCTAGATGAAAAAAAAATATATATATATATACTTAGATTGAATGCATTTTGCAGTATATATTTTAGTATTATATTTTAAACTGATTTAAAATATCCATGTACATGGATAAAAGACAACACTATTAGTGTCTTTTGATAATTATTTTCCCAGAAGAATAATTTGAGTTGAAAATAACTTTGATAAGATAACTACCGATACCTTTTTCAACCCCCTCAGAAAAACTACAATGATTGGTAATATGAAGCTCTCCCTTCCTTCAGGATTAAGAAACACTTTCTTTTGAAGTCTGCCCCCAAGTGGTAACTGATAGTGAGATGATACTTGACCACTCATTCATCACAGCACTCCACTCCCAAGGCTCTGCACACGTAATTCAACAGGTGAAAGTACGAGAAGCTAACCAGTTTGTTTTATTAAAGCAACACGATCCGACATGCAGTACTCTAACTTCAGATGTGAACAGTACTATAAATTGCCTATTCAGAAATATAACATTGTTTCATTTAAGTTTCCTCACAATATATCAAGAGAAATTTCATAAAATTTCCAATTACTTTTTGGAGATCATTGTGTAACAAAATATATTTTCATTTTGTAGTACAGAATCTTTTTAATGATGGAAATATAGAACAATTTCCTCTTTTTTAAAGGTATTTTTAAGCATGTTAATTATCATAGCTTCAAGATCCCAGAACTTCCCAAAGAGCAAATTCTCAGCTTTTGAATTTAGTTTGAGCTGCCTTTGTTCTAAATATCAACAAATATAGCATGATAAATACAAATAATTCCTTTATCTAAAAAATATGAAGACTACACACACATTTTCATTTGGAACATTCACAGTAAGCACTTGTACAAGAAACTGAGTGATCCAGCCTCATGTTGTCTTCTCCAGGCATATGTGAATATTTACTGCCTTAAAAAATACCTATTGATATTTTGCAGTTAGTTTTCTAGATAGCATTGCTTCATAAATTTATGCTCCTCTAAATGATATTTTAAAATTTTTAAAATAATTGTTTATCTTTGTTCTATGCTTGCAACATGTAATATTTGCATTTACCTTGAGAAATTATGGCATGTGATTCATCTTGGTCACTTCTACCTCCCCTCCCACTCCCCTTCACATCTCTATGATGTCCACCTTCCTGAATCTTGAGATTATACAGCTAAGTGAACAAAACCAAAAATAGAATGCTAACTATTGCATGGTTTGTTTTTATGAGAAACTCAAAATATAAATATTTGAAGAACAAAATAATAGAGAAGTAATAATATATTTTAAATTTAATTGGAGGAAACAATTATATACATAATGAACATGAAAGAACATATTGCTTTTTTCTTATAGTTATTAATTCACAGGGTAGAATAAAACATGAGAGACTACTTCATATATAAAACCATCAAAATGTTTGTATTTAAAAACTAACTAGTAAAGGCTATATATCAGAAGAAAAAAATCAATCATATTTAGCAGTAACATAGAGACAATCAGTAAATAAAGGCTAAGAAAAATTTTAAAATATCTAAAGCTTTATCCAAAATAAACTGGGAATGTTCTTGTGAAAATATGACAGAAATAGAACTGACTTCAATATTCTAATTTTTTTGCTTAGGAATGTTATCAGGTAGAGTTTCCTCTTGCATCTTTGATTTTAATGGTGGTCTCATTTGTTGAGAAATATTACTTCGATTTTTCAGCAAAAGACTGAATTATTTCTTCTTTGAACCTAGAGTAACAGTGAGTTTTATGGCATTGCCCCAGCTTGGACTCAGTGCCCTCTCTCCTGAGCTGCCTCCTCTGGAGCCACGCCATTTCCAGCGGGCACTGATTGGCTCTGACACAGTGGCAGGAGGGTAGCCATGTGAGCACCACCAAGTAATGTCAAGCCCCCTCCCCTATTAGATCCCTTGATTGAGCCAGTCCTAGGATGCACTCTGCAGAGGAGTAGCGGGCTATAAAGGGTGATGATTGATCCTATTATGTTCCTGATTGTATCAATAGGGATAAAGGATAGAGATTGATTTGATGAGTTGTTTTCTCAATTATGAAATGAGAATATCTATAAGTCATTAGAGAATCAAAGGTTGGGATGCAATGATATCAGGAAGATTTAATGACCCAAAGATTGAATCAAGGGCAACCCAACAGCAAAAATAAAGATGAGAAAACACTTAAGCAAGCCACAAAGACAGACTTCCAGTACACCAATGGCAAACAGTATGGCAAAGGAGGATGAAAAATCAGATAGTGAACCTCCAGGACACTCAGAACTCACAGCACAGGAGGTAACAAAACTGATCAATCAAGCTCTAGAAAAATTCAAAACAGAAATTATTTCCCAGATAACCATAGAGATGGTGAGCAAAATGAATGACATTATTCGAGAATGCAGAACAGAAACTGACAAAAAAAAAAATATGAGCTTTGGAACATAATAGAAACCATGAAGGCCCAGAATAAGAAAGATATGGAAACAATGAACACCCAACATAGGAAAGAAATGGAATTCATTAAACAGATTCAAACAGATATCCAGGAGATTAAAAACTCTATTGAAAGTATATGCAACAGAATAAAAGATTGTGAAGATAGAATCTCAGATATAGAAGATAGGATAGCAGACAGTGACCATGAAAAAAGAGGTCTCTTAAAAACAGTAAGGGAGCATAAGAATTCAATCCAACAACTCCTAGATGATGCAAAGAAGAATAACATAAGACTGATAGGAATCCATGAAGTACCAGGAGAAAATGCAAATGACTTAAAAAAGCTGTTCAAAGAATTAATGACAGAAAACTTTCCAAACAGAGGGGAAGAATTAGACATACAGATAAGCGAGGCATATAGGACCCCAACTAGCCACAATAAAAAAAAAAAATCTACCCCTAGACATATAATAATCAAATCCCAGAAACACAACAGTAGAACAAAATACTACAAGCAGTAAGAGAAAAGAAACAAATCACATGCAAAGGAGAGCCCATGAGAATCACAGCAGACTTCTCAACAGAAACCCTCAGGTCAAGGAGAGCCTGGAGTGAAGTATTTGAAGTCCTAAAAGAAAACAACTTCCAACCTAGACTGATGTATCCTGCAAAACTCTCTTTCAAAGTGGACAGAGAAATAATTTGTCTTTCATGACAAAGAACACTTGAGAAACTTCATGAATACTAAACCAGCACAGCAAAGAATTTTAAACAATATTCTAGAAAAAGACAATGAAGATCAGAACACCAGGAGGCTGAACAGAGCAAATCAAATAGCCAAAGTAAGAAACTAAAAGGAGAGGACAAAAAATAAAAAGAGTCAAAAAAAGGACAATAACATCACAATAATAAGTCAGTACATATCAGTTATAACTATCAATGTCAATGGCCTCAATTCACCAATCAAGAGAAATAGATTGGCAGAATGGATTAAGAAGCAAAATCGAACAATATGTTGTATATAAGAAACATACCTAGTGCAAAAAAAGTCCATAGACTGAAAGTGAAAGTATGGAAAACAATTCTCCACGTGACAGGACCACAGAAAAAAGCAGGGGTAGCAATCTTATTTGCAGACAAAGCAAATTCCAAACCAAAACTGATTAAGAGAGAAAAAGAAGGACACTATATCCTTGTAAAGGGAACAATCCAAGAGGAAGAAATGACAATCATAAACATATATGCACCAAATATAAATGCCCCCAACTATATAAAACAAATATTAAGTAACATGAAAAACCAAATAACCACTAATGCAACTGTAGTTGGTGATCTGAATACCCCACTATCAAAAATAGACAGATCATCTAGGCAAAAAATCAACAATGAAATACTAGAACTGAACCAAGCTTTTAAATGCATGGACTTATTTATTAGACGTCTACAGAGCATTCCACCCCACAAAATCAGAATATACATTCTTTTCAGCTGCACGTAGGTCATTCTCCAAGATAGATCACATACTAGCTCACAAAACAGGTTTGAATAAATGCAAAAGAATTGAAGTTATTCCCTGTATATTATCAGATCACAGTGCAATAAAGCTGGAGATCAATAGCATAAGAAACTGTAGGAACTTCACAAACACATAGAAATTGAACAACACTCTCCTCAACAATCAATGGATCACAGAGGAAATCAAAGAAGAAATCAGGCAGTTTTTACAAATAAACGAAAATGCCAAAACAACATACAGGAATCTATGGGACACTGAAAGCAGTTCTATGTGGAAAATTCATAGCACTGAATGCCCACATTAGGAAAACAGAACAAGCTCAAATAAACAACCTAATGATGACTCTTAGACTCCTAGAAAAACAAGAACAAGAAAAACCAAAAGATTGAACAAGAGAGGAAATTATAAAGATCTGAGCAGAAATCAATGGAATGGAAACTAAGAAAACAATACAAAAAATAAATGAATTGAAGAGTTGGTTTTTTGAAAGAATAAGTAAAATTGATAAACCCTTAGCAAACCTTGTCAAAAAAAGGAAAAAAAAAAAGGCTCAGATTCATGCAATAAGGAATGAAAAAGGCGAAGTCACAACAGATCCCACAGAAATCCAGAGGATCATTAATACCTACTATGAGAACCTGTACTCTAATAAAATGGAAAAAAAAAAGAAATGGACAGATTTCTAGATACTTATGAATTACCAAAGTTGAACAAAGAAGATAAAAACATTTTAAACACACCAATTATAATCAGTGAAATTGAAAATGTAATTAAAAACTTACCAACAAAGAAAACCCCAGGTCCTGATGGCTTCACTGCTGAATTTTACAAGACATTTAGAGAAGAACTATTGCCACTACCATTTAAACTTTTCAATGAAATTGAAAGGGAAGCAATACTTCCAAATACATTCCTGGAGGCAAGTATCACTTTGATTCCCAAACCAGAGAAAGACACAACTAAAAAAGAGAACTACAGGCCAATCTCTTTAATGAACATAGATGCAAAAATCCTTAATAAGATAGTAGCAAACAGATACAGAGGATCATCAAGAAAATCATACATCCTGACCAATTTGGATTTATTCCAGGGATGCAAGGATGGTTCAACATATGTAAATCAATAAATGTGATATATTTACAAAGTCAAGGACAAGAACCACATGATCCTCTCTATAGATGCAGAAAAAGCATTTGACAAAATTCAACACCCATTCATGATAAAGACTCTGCAAAAAATTGGAATAGATGGTCTATGTCTCAACTTAATAAAGGCTATCTATGAAAAACCAACAGCCAACATCATATTAAATGGCCAAAAACTGAAAATCTTCACGTTAAAATCAGGAACAAGACAAGGATGCCCACTATCACCACTCCCCTTCGATATAGTTCTGGAAACATTAGACATAGCAATTAGACAAGAGAAAGAAATTAATGCAATAATGATAGGAAAGGAAGAAGTTAAACTGTCATTATTTGCTGATGATATGATACTCTACACCAAAGACCCAAAAAAAACTCCACCAAATGACTTCTAGACTTAATTGACACTTTTAGCAGAGTAGCTGGATACAAGGTCAACACACAAAAATCAATAGTCTTCTTGTACACAAATAATAGACTCACTGAGAAAGAAATTAGGGAAACAATTCCTTTCACAATAGCACCCAAGAAAATGAAGTCTCTGGGAATCAATCTAACAAAAGAAGCAAAAGACCTCTACACTGAAAACTACAGCACTCTAAAAAGAGATCGAAGAATATAAGAAAATGGAAAGATGTCCTCTGCTCCTGGGTAGGAAGAAACAACATAGAGAAAATGGCTATCCTACCTAAACTGTTTACAGGTTCAATGCAATGCCAATTGAAATTCCAACACTATACTTCACAGAACTAGAAAGAAGAATCCAAAAATTCATTTGGAACCATAAGAGACCTAGAATAGCAAAAGCCATCCTAGGCAACAGACACATGGCAGTGGGTATAACAATTCCCAATTTGAAACTATACTACAAAGCCACTGTGATAAAAACAGCATTGTACTGGCAAAGAAGCAGACCTGAGGATCAGTGGAACAGATTGGAAGACACAAAAACAACTCCAGATGCACTCAGCTATCTCATCTATGACAAAGGAGCTGACCATCCCCACTGGAGGAAAGATAGCCTCTTCAATAAAAGGTGTTGGAAAAACTGGATCTCAACCTGCAAAAAATTAAAACTAGACCCTTATCTGTCACCATGCACTAAATTAAAATCCAAGTGGATTAAAGATCTAAATATAAAAACAAAAACACTAAACTTGCTGGAAGATAAGTTAGGCAGATCTCTGGAAGACATTGACATAGGAAAAGATTTTATGAGTAAATCTTCCGCAGCATGGGAATTAGTAGAAAGAATCAACAACTGGGATCTCATCTTATTAAAATGCTTCTGCACTGCAAAAGTTTAGTGCAACAGAACTAAAAGACAACCTACAATGTGGAAAAAACTTTTTACCAGCTTCTCCTCAGACATAGGAATATTAACTAAAATATATAAAGAACTCAAAGCAACCAGCCCCCCCAAATATAAAGACCCAGTTCAAAAATGGGCATCCCAAATGAACAGACATTTCTCAGACAAAGAAATAAAAGCAGCAAGTAAATATATGAAAAAATGTTCCACATCACTGGTCATTTGAGAGATGCAGATGTAAACAACACTGAGATTTCACCTCACCCCACAAAGAATGGCTGCTATCAAGAAATCACACAATAACAAATGTTGGCACTGTTGTGGGGAGAAAGGAACCCTTCTCCATTGTTGGTGGGAGTGCAGACTGGTGCAGCCACTATGGAAGTCAATACAGAGATACCTCAAAGAAGTAGGATTAGAGGTTCCATTTACCCTGCCATCCCTCTGTTGGGTATCTTTCCAAAAGAATTAAAAGAATCATACCACAGTGATATATGCACACCTATGTTTATAGCGGCATGGTTTGTAATAGCTAAAATTTGGAAACAGCCCACCTGCCCATCAATTGGAAACTGGATAAAGAAGATGTTGTTTTTCTATGAAATGTAATACTACTCAGCCATAAAGAATGAGAAAGTAGATTCATTCATAGGTAAATGGGTACATTTTGAGGATATATTTCTAAATGAAATAAATAAGTCACACATATGCAAATACCGAATAGTTTCTCTAGTGTGAAAAAGTAAATGATACTCAAGATCCTAATGGGACAATTAGCAAATAGGAAGAAAAGGACCAATGGTGTAGGGACAGTGAGAAGGATAGGGAATGGGGAATAAGGGAAAAGGAAAAAGAAATGTGAGAAAATGTAAAAATGGAAGTAAAGTGCTTGAATGGGGGGATGGGAGGGGAGGGTGAAGGGAGGGTGGGGATAAGGGGGAAAAATGTGAACCAAGACCTGTCATGTAAAGGTACAAGATCCTAGCAATGAATATAACTGTACTGTCTACCTAGAATGTACCAATAAATATAATTAAATTTTAAAAAAAGAACCTAGAGTAACAGTTCCTGTTACAGCATATAGACCTGAAAATTTTACTTTCAGAAACATTTTAAAACATAAATTCAATTTATTTAGTAGATATATAAGATATTGCGGACATTCTATTCTTGTTGGCTTTGACATTTGTTTCTCTTTTAAATGTTTGTAACATTAATTTGTGCTCTCTTATGCTCCCTTTTGTGTCTGTGGTATGGGAGGTGAGACTCCCTCTTTCAATACTATGTGCCATCCTTATCCACCCACTTATTTTCTGGATCATTTAGCTATAAATGTTTATCACTTTCAGTGATATACATTTTCAGTGTACACTCTCAGATAGAAATAGGCCAGTGACAAAATAGAACTTTCATAGATATGCCTCCAAACAGGACGTCCTTCATCCAATTAGGCCCAAACTCTGAATAAGCCTGTTCATTTGATGAATTTAGCAGTGCAGCCTTCATGGTACAATCGTTTCTCAAAATCTCGGCATAGGCCAAGTTGTCAACTATGTTTTGTTGAGCTTTTTGGGGGACATATGGACCAGATATTCCCAGTGTCTTTCTTCTAGTCTCTCTGCTATTGTTGCTTATACATTTAAATTTTATCTATGCTAAAAACATATAATACATTCTGATATATTAGAGCATAAGATAAAATTTATTGTATCATTTAATTTCTAATGCTGGTTATCTACATGTGCATTGTATACATAATTTAAGTTTCTGTGTAGTAGTATACCTTTTCTGCCTACAAATTTGAGAATCTGGGTATACTGAAAATTATTTCAATTCTTGTTTGATTATGAAAGTATTTTCCAATTTCACTTTAAAATCATAATTTCAGTGGAGATAGAATTCTGAGTTGGCAGAATCTTAATTGCTGTCAACATTTTAGTGTGTTACTCCAATCTCTTATGCTTGTATGGTTTCTGATAAGAAGACAATTATAATTCTTACATTTATATCTTTCCATTAAGCTTTTTTTCTCTGAATGCCTCCAGGATACTTTTGTCTCTTGTTTTTTAGATTCTTAAATTGAAAAAGATATGCCTAAATGCATATTGTTTGTGAGGGGTGTGTGTGTGTGTGTGTGTGTGTGTGTGTGTGTGTTCATCTTACTTGGTTATCTCTGAGCTGTATGGCTCAAATTATTTATATCTATCACTATAAACTGTCAGCATTTATTTTAACTACTTCTACTCTATCCTTTTTCTTTCTGAGATTCCAAATCCTTCTGCTAGAGTATTTGCTTTATATCCCTACCTCCAATAAATTCTCTTCTTTTTTTTTTTTTTGCTTCTGTTATTTTACTTATTTTTTTTTTTTTGTTAGCACGTGTTTGCCTTATTTAATGATTACTTTTACCATGGGGAGTTGGTGCATATATAAAATACATCTAAATTTCTTTTTTTTTCTACTTCTCCTCCACTTCTCTTTTGGCCAGGATCAGATTCATAAGTCCTTATAGAATTAATTATCATAAATACAAATTAACCAGATTAACAGGCCCCCAAGCATATACAGCACATAAGACAACTACACTAAATCAAAGTACACTTTTTGATAAATTGTGTACAGTGGATTTCAATAACTAAGTTTATATAAGTATTTATTTCCAAGTTCACCCATTCTTTCTTGTGTGTACTGAGTCTACTGATGCAGTGTTTCAGGCTTTATCTCAGTAACCGGATTTTATTTTAACTTTTAACCTTTCTGTTTGGCTCTTTCAGTTCTGTTGGTTGCTGAACTTTCCTACTTGCAATTGAATACTTTAATTTGAAGCTTTAACACATAAGAGTTCTTTTAAATTTAATGATTGTTTCAAAATCTCTGTCATATTTTAATCTGTTCCAGTGGATTGATGTGTTAAGAGCTTGTTTTATTTTTTTTTATAGACCTTGTACATTTTTGTGAGAGCTGAATATTTTCTGTTTGATGCTAGAGACTAAAGAAATTAGTTATTATGACTAGCAAAGGATGCACCTTTTCTACTCCCAGGGAGTTGGAATTAATTTAGCCAGCAACACTTCACAGAATAGGAGCTAGTTTGACAAAGAGATTTATTTTTTAAGTCTATTCCATTCTTAATTTTAGGTCTTCACGTGTTTTAGCTAAGAAAAGATCTATAAAGTCTCATTTTGCATCTCTTATGAAAATATCATGTTATTACTTGTGATTCACCTGATAAGCTTTTCGTGGGGAGTGCAAATATTCTGTTTGTTTGACAAAGCATCAGTTTACTCAGTCCCTTGAGTATGTGACTATGACTTTACTAATGGTGCTGCCACTTCCTTACATATAATAATGTGCCCTGTACTTCCCCCAGGACAGAAAGTTTTATTCTGTTCCCTTCCTTCAGAGACAGTGGGTTTCTACCAGTTTTCTAAGAATATCAAATTTATCTCCCTTTCCTCCACAGATAGTTTTTAGTTTCATAGCTGAGATAAGGCACTAAGTGGTTGGATAGTATTTAAAGACTCTCTATAGCCAATGTTTTCTTCTTTTATAAAATTTTATTTTATGAAAAAATAAAACAAATGTTCATAACTAAATAACAAGAGAATAACAATAATTACTGAATAGTGTATCATGATTTTCAAAGTACTTCCTTATGCAGCTAATAGGCTTACATCATTGGGATATTTTTTCAAGTCTACTAGAGTGTGTGTGTGTGTGTGTGTGTGTGTGTGTGTGTGTGTAAGAAGAACAGAGTGCCTGGTACATCCTGCTATACTTACAGCTTCTAGACTTTCCATTTTTCTTTTCCATGTTACAGTCAACTTGTACTAATGTGTTAACTATTTTGTCTAAATTTTATCAGTGCTCAGCTGTGTTTCTCCAGCTGAGTGATCATATTCTGTTCCCTCTTCAGGTGATTGGCTCTTCTCAAACTTTTAAGCAGTTCTCCTATATATTCCATTGCCAGGGAATAAGTAATAATTTGCATTTTATACTACTGAAATATCTAAGTTAACATAATGTAGGCTATCATACTATAAACAAGATTACAAATAGAATTTAAAAACACCTGTATGACTGCTAATTACAGGCACATGTCAGTTACCATTGAGAACTCAGCAAACAAGTCATTAGTTTGCTATATATTCTTGAAGGCAGATGAAAGTGTGTATAAAATCATACACAAACACATACATTACATGTAAAAAATATACTTTTATATCCACTAGCCAAATATGATTTTAGTTTTTTTGTGTTTTGGTGGGGGAAGTTGTTGTTTCTCTGATGTGATTTACATGATTATTTTCTTTTGCAATTTTTTTTCCATTTTTAAGGGATATAAAGCCCAATCACGCTAAAAAGAGGACTCAATTGAATTGTACAATTACTAACTAAATCTTTAAATTTATTTTTCTTTATTTCCTGAAATACACTTTCATCATCAATAATAGTGATTAGTTTAAAGTAAAACAAAAATCTCTGTAAGAACCTTAGCCACATTTAGATCCATAACAGTCATCTGATCTTAGGAACTAAGGAAAACTGTGCTATTTTTCAGAATTTCATTTCTTACTTGTGTATAGGGAATTTAACATTTTTACTAAACAATCACTTTAACCTGCCCTCAGTTATCTAAGAGTATTGTGACATTCTTAGTTGTTTCACAACTTGGTCTCACAATGACTAATGTCACTCACAATAAAGATGACATTTAAATATTTTTAGACATTATTAAGCCAAAGAAGAAATAAACAAAAATAAGTTCTATGTAACAGGTATCTTTATTATTTTCTGAGAAGAAACTTTATCAAATACATTTCAAAAAGAGCACATAGGCATGTCTCTAATGTACCATATTTCATATTCAAAGAAATAATATTTATTCTATTTGATTACTTGTGACACTTTTGAACAGTGTGGTGTTTTAGAAAAACATTAAGCAATCAATTCATGAGTAGAATTTAAAAATAAATACTCATCATTAGTGTTAACGATGTGTCAGACACTAAAAAGAGGGGTTTATATGTATTAGTTTATTCATTTAAAAGACAAAGATAAAATATCAGATAATTTTTCAATGTGCCAAGGACCATGTGATTTATAAAATTGTGGCAACAATGAAGAGATAAGATAGATAACATTAGGTTTGAAACTATTTTCAATGTTGAGAAAGTCAGCATCCTTATCAGACAAATAATTCACTTTTTCTTTTTAGATACAAATTTAAAGTTCTGGGGAATTCATCAGCATATAAAAGGAAAATTATTTCTTAAAACAGTTGCATATATAAGATAAAATAAATCCAAGTATTTTTGCAAAGAAAATATTTGTTTAAAAAAACAGTTGCATAAATTAACTAAGGTAAAATAAATTCTCAAATATTCTTGAAAATATAATTAAAGATTATATCTCACCTTCACATGAGTAGTATTTCACAACTTGGGGGCTTATTTCAAATCTCATGTTTCATATTAAATGAAATACATTATATAAAATTTGTTTTATTGTTTGATAACATGAAATAGTCCTTTAGGACCAGTCTTTTGGAACCAAATCATCAGCTCTTCAGCATTGTGAGAGGAACTTTGATGGGCCCTGAGTGGTTACAGAATAGTGATCAAGCTAGGAAGATAGGGTTTAGCATAATATGCATGGGGGAAAGTCCTATAACTGGTCAAGACATGTCAAAAATGAGAATGCAAGTGGAAAAAAAGCGAGAGGCACAAGCTTACATATCACACAGCTTCTTTTGTATGAGAAAGCCAAAATAGAAATAAAGAGTAAAATGAAAAAATAGGAGAAATAAAATAAGGAGATGAAATGAAATAAGGAGATCTCTTGCAAATGGGAAGGGAAGCAGGAGGAACAAGGTGAGGGAAGGAAAGAGCAAGGAAGGAGATGGAAAAGAGTGAAGATCAAGGAGTGTAATCATAAAGTGCTAAAAACATCTCCTAATGAAGAGGCTACTGCATGGAAGTCTGAGTAGAAGGAGCTGTGAGTGCTGAACCAGTCACCAGGTGTTTCATAGTATAAGAAGCCAAAGTCAGCTTCAAGAGCAGAAAGGACAAAAAGCAAACAGGATATTCTGTGTGAAAGACCCTGCGGACGATATGGCTCATAAATGCTGCGTTTTGTTTTCTTCAAGGTAAAACATATCTGAGTATTTCTATAATTTTGTAACTGAGTTTATTTAAAAATTAAATGGAAGGGCCGGGGATTTAGCTCAGCGGTTAGGTGGTCTGCCTTGCAAGCACAAAGACCAGAGTTCAATCCCCGGTACCCCCCCCAAATAAAAATTAAATGGAAATCTATGAATTCATCATGGCTGTTGTTTTATTATAAATAAATCTTTTTGCTATCATCATTTATCTCTAATAAATTTTTTATTTTCTAAAAATTAGAGAGAAACTGAATTTAAATTATGTCAGTTTATTTTTTAAGTAATGCAACTTTTTATGTACAAGATACATAAATTTGCAGTTATTTTAACTTGAAGTATTTTTAATAACTGATAAAATTTTATCCACTATTCTTACTCTATTTTTAAATTCAAAACTTTTTCAGTTCTTAAATTAAACGTTTTTGCTAATTCTACTTAATTTCTAGAACTACATAAAATCTAAAGCTTGAAATAGTATGTAAACTAAAGAAGAGAAATTTCTTTAGCAGTAATATATACATACTGGATGACTAGAAGGAGAAAATATTTATGAGCACACTGGGTTTAAGAAGTCAGTATATGTATTCCTGTTTTACAATCCTACTTAAGAACGGTTCTAATTCAGAAACAGTAGAACATACCTATTTGGGAAGCCGAGGAAGAAAGATCTTCAGTCAGAAACTCTGGGCTATTTAGTGGGATCCCAACTCAAAATAAAAGCAACAAAATGTTGTATACTCCAGACAGCAAGGAAAGTAAACAAATGAATACAAGGTAATTGTTATTTTCTAACAGAACCAATCAAATCATATTGCCAAAATTCTATATTTCTAGATTAGCTAGTAAAATAGGAGATAATACATAACCCAATGTAAACTTCTAGGACCTAACACTATTTTAAGAAAACATTACTGGAGTTGACTTCACATAATTTGGGTGTGAGGCCTGGTTTTCCACTTTCTAAAGCTCTTTGTCAGTGAATGCCCTGAATTTTTATTCTGATTGCATATTACACATTTTATCATCTGCATCTGCTAACTTCTTATCATTGAATAGTCTTTGTCAAGCAAGATAATACATATAAATCAAAGCCTGAGATACCCAGACAGAAATGTGGTTTAGAGTAGTCTATGGAAATGAGCACTGCCTTTATTGTACTTTTAGTAAAAAAGTTTATTTTTTATTTCCAAAAGGGTCCTTATCCTAAACCTTCATAATTAGAACAATGCTTTTCTATTATTCCTATCTAGTCACTTATTTTGCATTCCTTGTTTATTCATTGTTTGGCTTTTCGCTCAGAATATTTAATGTCAGATCATGAGCATTTCAATACCCATAATTCTGATATAACAATGAATTTTGGTATTACAACATGTGATAGATGATGATTGAATAGCATCATACTGTAACCATATTACTTACTGAGCATATGAAATAAACATAAAAGTTATTTTAATAGGTTTTATTTTGGAATGAACCAGATGGTAGATGAATAGGCAATCTGTTGAATTATAAGATTTTTTCTTGTTTTAAAAATATTTTAAACCTGCATGTATCACCTTGCCAAAAGCAAATTTGTAGTAGATATGTAATAGTACGAAAAAGAAAAAATGTATCTTTTATTAGGAAACATCATACCAGCACTTGACGTTTTATGAATTAAAAGTGACATTTTGGTGTTATTGCTCCCTAGAGTAAACAATTATATAGTTTTTACCTGAATAAGAAAAAGGAACAAATTCTGGTGCTTTATTGCTTGATTTTATACTTCTGTTTTTACATTAATCAGAAATAGGAAAAGGTGAAAAGATAGCCAAAGCAATTGAATTCAATCAGTGACAATTGCTTCCTAGTATACGTTGGACACCTCACTGTATTGGGTCTTCGGGACACAAAATTAACAAAGTATGATCTTTAGCTCATTGGGCTTTTATAGAAAAGATGTGAAGAACAATTACAGCTGCCATCGTATCATCTGCATTGCGTCTTATCTTCTGATTCTCAGGAAGATTTTAACTGCTGAATAATCGAAAGAATGAGACAGAGAGAGGGGAAATGCAATAAATGGAATGGTCAGGAAGAGGAAGGAAGTGAGTGTAGAGAAGTCCCCAATTCTTGCAAAATGAGGGAAAGACAGTCACTCAAAAGGCCAAGAGAAGTAGTGAGAACATGACTGTCACAGGTCTACAATTCAGAGCAGCCCTAACCTATCCAGGGCAAAAAGCAGACCAGGTCTGCTGGTGGAGAATAAAGTGGGGGCAGAATGATAGATATAAGAAACAGGCAAGAGTCAGGTTGTGTATGCCCTTGGACCATAAAAAAAGAGCTTGATCTTATTCTAGGTACAATAGAAAGTCAGGGAGGGGGGTGCATTCCAGGAGAGGTGCGGAGCCATATCTTTCATCCGTTAGACTGGTCAAGAGAGCATAACTTATCCTGTGATCAGAAACATCACTGACATCTCAGTAGCTGTTAGTTAACAAATGCTTTTTTGACCCCCTTCACAAATCACTCCTGTTGTGGATTGACTGAGATATCTGCTACCCGTTGTTACCATCCTCACCCTGAGATCAAGGCTGGTAAGGCATTTATTCTCCCAAACATTGTCACTGATTATCTCAGAGGAGGAGAAAAAAACATAATGAATCATAATCATCCCCTAAGACTTCTGCAGGGAAGAACATGACCCAGCTCTGTTTGTATTTCATTAGCTGAAGCAGCTGTATGGCCAGAAAAGGACTTCGGTAGGGCAGGGATGTATATTTTCTCTATAGATGAAGGACACAAATATTGATGAACAGTGGTTTCTATTGTACCAAACAAAACAGACCAGTGGCTCTAAAATAATTACAATGTAAAGAAAATAAGTGGAAATACTCAAGATATGTATTTTGGGTCAAAAATAATAGGACATGGCGATAAATGTGAAAATAGAAGAAATAAGCAGGCTCAAAGAAGATGTGATTTATGACTTGAATATCTTATGTAGAGGGTAGTGATTTATTAATTGAAATAGAGAAGAATGAGAGAGGACAAGGAGAAAAGAGGACAGAAAATATAAGTAAAGATTACAGGATAATCATAAAACCTGTAAGTAGAAATAGTCCAATGTGTGTAACAGAAAATGTAAGTGTGGAGCTAAGGAAAAGATGAAAAATGAAGATACATATATAAATATAGACATAGGTATATATATAATT
>NW_022900916.1:40635943-40644294 GCF_012274545.1 Fukomys damarensis | reverse complement strand
ATTAAAATAGAAGTTTTGAGGACTGGGTGAGATTACAAAAGATGACATTTCATATGAACAGAAGAGGGCTTAGAAAGAAAAGTCCCAAAGCTTCCACAAAAACTGGTAAGATATGAGGAACAAGTATAAGAGAATTCTACCTTGACTATTAGAATGAAAGCCAATTAAAAAAATGAGAAAAGAGTCAAATGTAAAGGACAAGTGAAAAAATGCTGCACTAAGATTTAAAATATTCAGAATAGAAAATAAGCTGCTGTACTTGACAGTTTCAGTCATAAGAAGCCATGAAAAAAGAAATTTCAATAGTTGGAAGGGAAAGGTTTAATCTAGGTGATGTGAATACATTTAGTATTATTAGATTTAAACACACAGATGTTCGAATCCATGGAATTTTATTAGTTTAAAGAAAACATTTAGGAAGAGTGATGAAAATAGAGCATTAGAAAGTCAAGAAACTAAAACTGTAGCCAGACGTGGTGGGTGGCACATAACTGTAATCCCATCACTTGGGAAGCTGAGGTAGGAGGATTGCCATGAGTTTGAGGCAGGCTACATTATAATTATAAATCAAGGGCTTATTTTACGCTATGCTTAAAGAGATAAGCAAAAATGTATCAAATTGTGTTCTAACTCTGTCTCAGCTCAATAGGATGATGATATCTTTGGTATCTAGATCAGATTCAAAAACTAAAGTAACAATTCAAGAAGGAATGAAACAAAGATTAAAATAAAAAGATGAAAGAGACGAGAGACAAATGTCTATATCTATATTAATATTCAAGCCTTTTGCATTCATCTCTCAGTTTTAGTCTAAAACCATTAATCATACATTTCAAAATAACTAAAGAAGAGTTTGAAGATTTCTAACACAAGAAATAATATTTGAAGAGATGAAAATGCTAATTACCCTAATTTGAACATTGCATATTGTAAACATGTATCAAATTATGACTGTGATCTATAAATAAGTACAGATACATTTTAATTAGAAAGTGAAATTGCAAGCAGGTAGGACCAATAAAGGCTAAGCATTAAAATTAAATCAAAGTGGTTATGCCTATATCCCAACACTCTGGGAGGCTAGGACAGGAAAGTTCCAGCCTAGGCTGGGCAATTTACTAAAATAGAGAGCCTCAGTCTCAAAATACAACATAAAAAGGGGGCTGAGGATATAAGTCAGTGTGAAACTCCTGAATTCATTACCCTGTACCACAAAATTTGAAACAATTTGTCTATTAATATTGAGTATAAATACCAGAAATATGTACATATGTGATTGGATATAAAAATATACAAAGAATGGGTAAGCTTATTCACAGAAGTTGTTGCAAAGAAAATATTAGGCCACACCATGCTATAGTATATAAGAAATGTAAAATACTTTTTCAGAATTAACTGAAGTAGGAGAATGGGAAAAAAGAATCAAAAATTTGAAGTGTGTTATTGGTTAAAATTCACCACAGTGTATTTGGTTTTTCAAATTCAGCAAATAGTTATTCAAAGGTATTTTAACTATCTAGATGTCTTCATGTAGTAAGAAATCTAAACTTTCAAATTTATAGTCAAAATCCATTCTGAAGTCATTTCAACATTTTAATTAATGTGACTTAATTTGCAATGAACATGGGAATGCAGGTATCTCTCAAAGGTCCTGATCTAACTTCCTTTGGCTATGTACCCACAAGCGGGATTGCTGGATCACAGATGGGTTCTATTTTAACTTTGTGAGGAACTTTCATACCATTTTTCATAATGATTATGGCACTTTATATTCCAATAAGGGTTCTCTTTTGTCCATACTCTTAGGAACACTTGATATTTGTCTATTCTGTAATAGCCGTTCTAATGGTTGTGAGATGTTACCTTAATGTGCGTTTGATTTGCATTTCCTTGATGATTAATTATATTAAAGTCTTTCTCATATGTTTATTGGTTATTAGTATAACTTCTTTGCAGAAGTATCTGGGTTCATTGCCCATTTTAAATTGGATAGGTTTTCTTTGGTTTTAATGTTTTGCTATTAAGTTATATGAGTTTCTTGAATATTTTGGGTTTAATACCTGATCAAATGTGTATTCGTTTTTTGCAGTGTGGGGCAAGTGAAAAGATATTGAGCTCAGGGTGAAACTGGCCAAATATTCAAACTGGCCAAAATATTAGAGCATGTAACTTTTCTTGAATTATATACTACTTTTTTGTTACAGAAATGTTGTTATTTTTAGCAATGAATATTCCAACTTCCTTTTTCCAGTAGAAGATATGGAATTACACAAAATTGGCCATTTCTCTCACTTCAGATGTTAATTATGAAAAATAATGATTAACTGGTTAACTTGTGAAAAATCAAAGAACAGGAAATGAAACAAAGTATTCTATTGGCTATGAAACATGTTACTGCTAGAAAAAAAATAACCAAAATAATCAAATGGAAATCTATGTTTCAATATTTCCCTTATATGAAAATTCAAAAACAAACAATTCAAATGCCTTTCATTGAAAGGTAATACATGAAAAAAAAAAAGAAGTCAGGAACAGCAGTCCCATTTATTAAATAATAAGAGAATGAAAAATTTCAATTTGAGAGTTTTATTGCCACTTATTTGGAAATTTATTCATTCATTGTGTGTAAGTTCATATGTGAAGCATTTATAATATCCCTAACTAAATGCAAAAGTTAGGGGAGAGACCCATGAAAGCTAATTATGGACAAGAGTTTATTCAGAATCCAATAAATATTTGATAGGCTTAACTTCCATTGTGTATTTTGAATATTGTCCACAACTAGAAAAAGAAAACAGGTAAGTATAGAGAGGATTGTATTTTTTTATTGCATTTATATACACAACATTATTAGCCTTCTGTTTTTCAAGGTGTATAGGACAGAAGTAGCTCAGAAGTGCATTCCATGGCAACAGGAATTAAACATTTTTTGCAATATTATTTTGTTGTAATTGTGACTTGAGTGAATGTCTTTTAACTTTCCAAATGAGTACATTCCAAATAATACAACATTTTTGTCATGTCAACTTCCAATGTGATATCCAGTGTTTCAAATGATGCCATTTCAAAAAAAAAAAAAAAAAACCAAAACACTGAGTATATTATTTCCACACAAATTCTCATTTTCAAAGCAAGCAAACTTCACCTACCTAAAACCAATTCCTTCATTTACCAGAAACCACCAGAGAATAAAAATAAAATAGAATAGAAGAGATGATTTGATATTTTGACATTCTAGTTTACTCAAGATCCAAGATGACTAAAGATCTGACAAGAAATAAAACAGCTTTCAAAAGTTAGATAAGTTGACAAAATTGAATCAGATGATAACATTTATAGAAAGTAACAACTTCTGTGAATGACCATTTATCAGAATGGATTGACTAAGTTTAGTGAGCATGTCCAGAATATAAAGCAAGGAAACACACTGAAAATATGTTCTTACAAAATATGAGATCATTTTTTGGAAATGTTTTTCAGTCCACTGTTTCTTTTAGCCTTTGAGGAAAGATATATATCAGGAATAAATATGAATGTTGTCATTAAGAACTCTGATTATAGTTTTCTTTTTCTTTTGTATGTTAGAGTCCACAGATCTTAAAAATATATTTCATATTACATTTTACTCTGAAACCCATGGCAATGCAGCATTCTTTTCTGAAGTTTATAAAACTTATTCCTTGAGTCAAAAGTTTTTATAAATATACCATATGCATACACACACACAACAAAATAGTGTGTTAATTTATTTCATTTTGTGTACATTATTTAATTTATTATTATTTTAATTATACACATTTAAGTGCCACAGCATGACAATTTGATACTTGTACATATGTAATTATCAAATCAAAGTAGTTAACAAACACATAAAATTGCATATATTTACATTTATCAGTTGTGATATGATCAGATATACAATACTAATCAAATGAGAGCATTTAATGTTTCCATTTCCTTATCTTTTTTTGTATTTAGAGCCTTCAAGCGATTCCTAGTTTATCCCAGAAAAGCACATCATTATTAACTATATTCATAGAACAACAGAATTTACTACCAGATTTGGGGAAAATACCTAATTCTTTTTGTAGTAAATGAAGCTTTTGCAATGCCAAGGAATAATTATTCTGAATACCACTTTTTACATTTCTAGGAATGTAAATTTGTATACTGACTTGATTAAATAGGACTTACTGTGAATGTTCATTTTGCTTTGCTAAATTTAATACAACTTAGGAAATTAATAAAGCAAATATATTTATCCTTGTCAATGCTAAGTTAAGAAAATCAGGCCAATTCTTTCCAAAGTTTGTAATTTCCACATGTTAAAATATATAGACTGTAAAAATAAGTAAAATAAACATAAATAACAATAAATGTATAACTGCTGAAAATTATTTTTGGTCTCAAGAACCTGTTTAATGGTACTATTTTTATTAATATACTTTTCTTGTTGTTCAAAAACAATAAAACTTAGGATACCCATATTCTGTTCCAAAAATCCTTTCAGCTGACTGTGATGTAATAATACAGATGGAAGATTCCCACTGAATATCATTGTATTAAATAAAAATACCTCAAAAAGAATATAATGTTTTCAAGAACCAGAATTTTAAAAAATGAATGGAAAGTAAAGATATGACAGTAATTCAGGAGTTGGAAGTCCTGGAAGTCTTGCCTAAGAATCCTTCAAACCACATTAAAATCACAACCTCTACTGACAAAGATGCAATCAGCAAATGGTTTTGGACAAACTATAAATAATGTGATGTAGTTGCCAAATGTCAAAAGAAATTATAGAAAAAAAGAAACACTTAGTTAGCAAATGTAGGAAAATTTCATAAATAGTTGGAATATAAAGTGTGTCAAAAAAAATTGTGTGTCCCTGGGTTCTGAGCCACTGAGGTAAAGGTGGTTCTGAAATCAGTGAGATTTTTGACCCCAGGGGAAGGCCACTCAGGATTCTTCTTTTGAACTATTTTAAAAATTGAATGAAGGGTGGGGGATTTAGCTCAGTTGTTCGACTGCCTGCCTCACAAGCGCAAGGACTCGAGTTCAATTCCCGGTACCAAAAATAAGAAAAAAACTGAATGATTTATTCACACCAGAGAAACTACTCAGTATTTACACATGTGTGACTTATTTATTTCACTGAGGAGTATTAGTACATAAGATCCTAATGATATAATTGACAATGTGAAATAGGAAGAAAGGGGCTAAAGGTGTAGGGAAAGTGGGAAGGGTAGGGCAACACTAATAAGGGAAAAGAAAAAAATATGAGAAAATGAAAAAATGGAAATGAAGTGTTTGTAAAGGGGGAGGGGAGGAGGGATGAAGGGAGTGCAGGGACAAGGGGAAAAAATGAGAACTAAGACCTGTCATGTAAAGGTACATGATCCCAATAATGAATGTAACTACAGTATACCTAAAATGTACCAATAAATTCAATGAGGAAAAAAAACTGAATGAAATCATCCATCATTATCAAAAAGATCTTGAAGAGACATTTGACTGGGTTTGAAAGACTACAAAGATGGGGAAGAAAAATCTAATTGTTATCAAGGACTGTAGATATTAAGTAGAAACACTGACAAATTTTACATACATAAAAGAGAAAAGTGGCTAGCACATCAGCAATAAAAAAGAAAGAAAGAAAAAGAAAAGAATAAATTGTTTCAATAATCCCATGGTGACAAATTTGAAAACCAGAACAGAACAATGGACACAGAAATAACATGCACATACTTTTTACCAGCAAGTCAATGTAGAATCAATAGGAAGTGCAAACATGGAGAAAACATGTAATAAGCTTAGGATCTAAGTCTCTACTACTAATGAACAAGTACAGTAGTAGGACCTGAAAATGAAAGCTGGGCAATGTGGATCATTCCTATAACATAGCACTGAGATAGAGGATCAAACGTTTGCAATTTAGTGAGACCCTGTGTCAAAAACCAGACAAAATGAAATGTAGCTCAGCGGGAGGGCCCTGCTTTTCATCCTGAGGACCTCCAAAAGATGAAGGAGGAAGAGGAGCATGGTAGGGAAAGAATGAAATGAGAAAGAGGAAGAATGGAAAGAGGAGGAGAGGAAGGAGGAAGAGGGAAATGGGGAGGAGGGTGAAGAAGGAGGAGGTTATGATGGATTGATCAGAAAAGTTACAAGCGTGAAACTCACAGAGACATTACACGAAATATCGCCTCTGTGGGGGAGGACACGATGATCCCCTCCACTAGGAAAGGGGTCTCTAACTGGGGAGCAGAGCAAAGGCTTTGATATCCACGCTCTGAATGATCTTCACAGTGGGAAGCAGCATGTGTATAAGGAAGAGCCATAGGGTAGCAGCTTCTCAGTGTGAAATGGGACTTGAGACATCAACAAGTTTAACCTCCCATCTGATGCTATGTACCTTACCAAGATTAATTTTTCATCTTAGCTCTACCTAGAATAAAGGTCTATGATGTATCAGTATTAGTTTCTTAAAGAAAAATTTAGAATCAAGTAAACAGGAATGCTCTATTGTGAGGGTCTCAAGTTTCATAAACTAGAAATTCATGAAAACTGAGAAATATGAGATTAAGGTCTGTATCTGTCTCAATAGCCAGGACACAATTTGCTAATTCAGTTTCTTGATTTTTCATAAGTTATCTTCATGGAAAATTCATATACCACAATTCCAACCTGCTTATTAAAAACAAACCCCAGGACATGGTAACATATCAACGGTGCTTTGGGAAGGACATATCACTTATTAGGCTGGATACGTGCTTCTGCAATGCAGACTAATTACAAGAGAGAAAACGAGATAAAACAACTCATGTAGCAGTGATGGAAATGATAAAGTGATACACTTAATTCTTAATATTACTCAGAGTAACAGTGGAATGAAATTTTAATTCTGGTTTTAAGATTTACAGAGGACCTGACTTGAAATTTAACCCACCAAATATCTGGAAAAATTTAGATTAAGGAAATTGTATTTGAGGGAAATATTTTGAAGAATACGTAGTCTTTCCATTTTGTCAGGCTCTCACTATCTGTTCTGAACTGAAAAGACACAAGGTCAGGTGTTGCAGTTTAGCATTGCTTGCTTAGTCCCAATGTGCCAGATGATATCTTATCATACCTTCTCCACATATGTACAATGGAACACACACATACATTGATATGCAGATGCTATGTACACTGAATTGCATTGGTGTGGAAACATGAGATTACACTGTTAGATTAAATCTTGGTCCTAGAATTATTTTTAAGACACTTTGAAGTTGTAGTCTGCGTTACAGTATTTTACTTTTGAAGATACATGGAATCGCTTCTTGGCCTTTTGGCTAAGATCAAATGAAGAAACATGGAAAAAGAACTTCATGATCTTGAGATCAAGAATATTTTTGGTTTTCCAATGAACCTATTTTCCTTCTGCTCTTTGGATGCTATTAATAATATATCTGACCACTTTTGATCTTAGCATTATCTAGAAGAAAGTGCAGGTTTAGTTATGATTTACTTTTAGCAAACATGAAGATATTATGGGGTGCAAATATTGAAATTAATTCACATACCAGGCATGGTGATGCACACCTGGAACCCCAGCACTCAAGTGGCAGAGGCAAGAGTATCTCTGTGAGTTCGAGGCTAGCCTGGGCTACATAGTAAGTTCAGATCAGCATGAACTACAAAGAAAAGGCCCTGTCTCAAAAATACAAAAGAAATAAAAATTAAAAATTGAAATCAATCCTACCTCCATGTGACATCTCAACCTGCATCAGTTGGCTACCTAGTCCTTTACATTTTGGGTAATATCTGATACCTTGCTTCATATTACCTATATTATATACACACTAAACAATTTCATGTAAATTTTTGTAAAAAAATTCAGCTAAAATAGATGGAAAAAGAAGTCAACTACCCTAAAACAAAATACTTGCTTTATTTTTTCATAACCAGGTACTTGAGAATAGCGATTAGGCTAGTAGCCCAATATTCAGCATATAGAAATATCACTAAGAAAGAATTTTAGAAAAGCAAATAAACATAGCTGCAAAAATTCTCAACAAGATACTGGCAAACAGAAGAGAATGAATCATGAAAAGGATTATACATCATAATGAAATAGGTTTCATCCCAGGGATGTAAGGATGGTTCAACATATGCAAATCAATAAATGTAATAAAATAAATGTAATAAACAGAAACGAGAACAAAAATCACATGATTATCTCAATAGATGCAGAAAAAGCATTTGACAAAATCCAATTCTTTCATGTTAAAATTCTGAAGAAACCCTGTATAAAAGGACCTGATCTCAATCAGTTAAAAGCTACTTATGACAAATAAAGGTCAATAATATAT
>NW_022900916.1:40546584-40635469 GCF_012274545.1 Fukomys damarensis | reverse complement strand
GTATCTTCAAGGAATTATTTATTGCACCTCTTGACAGGAGCTATTTTTATAGTTAGTGAGTACAGTGGGTGAGGGAGCAATACACTGTTAAGCATGACATCATACATAGCACAACCACTACCTATGACCAGGTGTGGGAGGATGTCACTGCTGTTTGCCAGGCTTTCTAGGTTGAGAAATGAGCTGCTGCTACAGTGCAGAGTGAGCAGGAGAGAGAAGAAAGGGAAACCAAACTCCATGGAACATCCATCTAACTCTGCACAGTGTGTTGTAATAACCTCGAAAATACAAGCCGTCTTTTCTACCTATAACTTAATAAATACCACTTTACTGCAAAAGATTTATTTTAGAATGACTTCTGTTGGTGCAAAGTTTCAATGCTATAATTTAGAATTATTTCATCAATTAATAAAGAAATTTCAAAGTTTTATGAAACATTATTCAGAAACTTCTTTTAAGTCTTTCAATTAAGCAGAGAGTGGGGGGGCACTTTTTTTTTAATTTTGATGCACCTGCTAATAAGAAAGCAAAGCTAAAGTTAGAAACCAGGTGAAATGAATGATCCAGAAAGGGAGACCATCTGTTAAAAGGGGGTGGGAGCAAAAAAGATTTTGGAAAGAGACTAAGAAAATGTGCAAATATTAGTTAAAAAGTTAGGAATGTTTTTAATTCCTTCGTATTTCCTCTGTTTATGAATTGCCATGGTTTAGCAAATGTCAATGACAAGGAGAGCCCTTGTGTTAGAGGGAAAATTCCTCAGTCCAGAAGATCCTGGGAGTCATAGGTTTTTCTGTGCTGTTATTCCAGGGTCAACAACAGACTGCAGAACTATGATTCTCCCTTAAAACTAATGCTCCTCAGTGGTCTTGGCGTGGTTCGGCCTTGCAGCCAGCAAGCAACTGGAGCAGAGCCCAATGCAGCCCAGGCCACACATGGGAAGCTGCCCTAGGAGGAGGAGGAATTCCCTAGAGTGAGCAACAGGATCTGGGCTGCATACAGGTGAGGAGGAAGAGGGCTGAGGAACAGGATCTGTCCCCACCAAGATCCCCCTCAGATTGCAGGTGACTATGACATTTTGGGGAGAGTGGCTTCCCACCAAAGAGGACCCAAGAAAGAAAATAACATAAGAACCCAGGAATTGGGGAGGGAGGCCAGAGGGCAGGAGCAGAGAGAGGGCAGAGCTGAGATAGCGCTTGCCTTGAGTGAATGTCTTTCAAAACTACCAATGTACTGCATGCTTGTCTAACTCTATGAACAGTGCTGGCCTGGCCTTCACATCCTAGTTTTGAATTTTTTCCTTTATTGTTGTGAGTAGAGAGAAAAACCCACCCTATGTGTCCTCACCCCAACACAAGTCACTGTCATTATGGCTTTCACATCAAATATCTGTTTCCCTTTGTTCCAATTATTTGACCAAATTTATGTTCAGAAGTCAGACTTGCAAACATCAAAGCACCACAAATGCATGTGACATCTAGTGACAATGGGTTGAGAAATGACAATATAAATACCATATATCAAATTACCATTGTTTCACGCCAGGGTAAAAAGGGGTGGTGATGGGGATGGTAGTTTTAGGGCATGGAAGAGTCGCTTTGGAAAGAAATGAGAAAAAGAGCAGAACCAATCTCAAGCAGCCAAGTGAAGTTGAAGGGATGTGACCCTATGATCTCTCAGGTCGGTGGCCAGAATGGCCGTCTGCTAATGCATCTTGGCAAAGGAAATGGGAACCAAGTGCAGTGGTTGGCAAATGCAACAGTGCGTTGGTGGTAACAGCAGATTGGGAACAACCGGTTTCTCTTGAGCTTGAGGCCACACATTCCAATTCTCCAGAAGAAAAGTTCCCATGCACAATGGAACTGTCACAAGCTGCCAAGGCGGTTCAGTACTCTTCCTGCTGTTGCAGCTGCTGGTCATGGCCTTGGTCCTCTGCTTCTGTGTGGCCCTCATGTTCTTCTGAAGCATACAACACTTCCCTTAGTCGCTCTACAAGGTTATCATTTTCCTGCCCATGCTCTTGGCAGAGCAGCTCAATCTCTCAGCTTCCCGAAGTAGAAATCCCTTTCCTTCCCACACCTTCAAGTGCAAGTTTTAATGAACGTGCCTGCTAATTAAGCTGTATGACCTTTGTATCTAAATCTTTATTAGACTTCGATGCTGAGCCTCTGGACCTGGTTTAGATGCTGGACTGGATTTAGCTGCACCTGCTGTGGGAGAGTTTGCATGGTGTGACTTCTTGGTCAGCTGCAAGACTGCTTACCAGGGCCAGGGGGAGGAATTGCATCCTGGTCATGTCAGGCCTCAAATGGATCTTACTTCTTCTCATTGTAGTTTGTATCATACAATTTCTTAAACCACTGAATAAAATCCAGGTTGTCCTGGAAATGTCCTTTCACTAGCTTCTCCACTGAAATTACCTTATTAAAGTTCATTTGTTTAAATGATGTTTGCAGAAGTTTAAAATTGTGAATATAGTCATGCTCCAACTTTGCTAGAAATTTTACTTTTTTCAAATTAATGCAGCCTGGAAAGAGCAGCCCATGAACTGGCAATAGTCTACTCCTGAACAATGCCATTCCACTTTTGCATAGTTTAAACATTTCTTAATATATTAAATAGGGAGAACCTTTTTTAAATTCAAGAACAAGACAAGGATGTCCTCTACCACCACTCCCTTTCAACATAACACTTGAAACATTAGCAAGGCAAGAAAAAGAAATAAAAGGGATTTATATAGGATAAAAAGAACTCAAATTGTCATATATAGATGATATGATAGCCTATGTAGAATACCCCAATTTCCATAAAAACTAATAATTAATCATAATTAATAACCAAATTCAATAATGTAGCAGGATACAAATTCAACACACAAAAATCAATAGCATTCATGCATATGAAAAATGAACCCACTGAGAAAAACAATACCTTTCACAGTAGCATCAAGAAAAGTTAAATACTTAGTAATTAACTAAGGAAGTGAATGACATCTACAATGAAAAATACTGTGTGCTGAAAAAAATGAAATCAAAGAAGCTATCAGAAAATGTAAAGCTACCACTGTTCCTGAATAGGCAGATCCAATAGTCAAAATGGACATATTTCAAAAATTGTTATAGAGATTTTGCAATTCTAATCAAAATACAGCATTCTTTATAGACCTAGAGAAAACAAAACTAAAATACATATGGAACCAGAAGAGACCCAGCATAGCAAAAGCAACCCTGGGTAACAAGAGTAAAATGGAAAGCATTACAATCCTGAACATGAAGTTATATTACAAAGCTAAGCAGGTAACAGCAGCACAGCACTAGTACAAAAACAGACACGAGGATGAATGGAACAGAATGGATGATACAAAAATAATCCCATATCCATTCAGCTATTTAATCATTGGCAAAGGGGCCAAAAATATACACTGAAGGAAAGAGAGCTTCTCAATAAATGACTTTGGGAAAACTGTCTATACAGTACCAAAAGATGAATGTAGACCCATGTATTAATTTAAAAGCAAAACTAATCAAAGAACTGCTAAAAAAAGAACACTAATTTGGTAGACAATAAAATAGGAAAAAATTGAAGTCATAGGTCTAGGCAAGAAATTTCTGAACAGAATCACATTTGCAGAGAAAATAGCTCTGAGAATCAACAAATGGGATCATATGAAATTAAAGAGTTTCTGCGCAGCAAAAGAAACATACAAAAGAGTGAAAGAAGAATCTACAGAATAGAGAAAATATTTACCAGCTATTCCTCAGAGGATTCATATCTAGAATATACAAAGAACTCAAAAAATTGTATGCTCCAAATAAAAAACTTAATCAAAAAATAGGCAATTAAAATGAATATACTTCCCAGAAATAAAAATGGACAATAAATACATGAAGAAATTCTTGACATCACTGCCCATTGGAGAAATGAAAATTAAAACAACACTGAGAGTCCATCTTACTCTAGAAAGAATGGAGGTCATTAGAAATAAAAAATACAAAATGCAGCCAGGCATGGTGGTCACGCCTGTAAGCCTAGCACTCAGGAAGCTGAAGCAGAAGGATCGCTGTGAGTTTGAGACCAACCTGGGCTACACAGTGAGTTCCAGGTCAGTCTCAACTATATAGTGAAAATTAAAACAACACTGAGAGTCCATCTTACTCTAGAAAGAATGGAGGTCATTAGAAATAAAAAATACAAAATGCAGCCAGGCATGGTGGTCACGCCTGTAAGCCTAGCACTCAGGAAGCTGAAGCAGAAGGATCGCTGTGAGTTTGAGACCAACCTGGGCTACACAGTGAGTTCCAGGTCAGTCTCAACTATATAGTGTGAGTCTGTCTCAAAAAATAAAATAAATAAATAAATAAATAAATACAAAATGCTGGTGAGGATGTGGGGAAAAAGGCACTCCTTTTATATTGTTGGTGGTAAAGTAAGCTAATATAACCAATGTAGAAAGCAGTATGGAGAGTCCTCAAACATAAATAAATAAATAAATAAACCTATAAATTCCATTTGGCCCAGAAATTTTTCTTGGTATCTTTCTGAAAGAGTTATCGATGTATTACTAGTGATACATGCTGTTATGGCTTGTGTCTAGATATCCCCCCAAAAGTCTCATACAGTTTTTGAGAGGTGACTAGATGTATAGTGTGTGACACTCACACTGATTTATGGTGCAATGCTGGTCTCAAGGGCTCTAAGACTAAGGGTATGAGTGCTACACTCATAAATATCCTAGATAAGGTATGAAAGACAGCTTTTTCTGTCTTTTGCTTGCCATAAAGTATTTTCATCTGTGATACCCCTCTGCCAAACTACACTGCCTTAGAACCAGCAGATTATAGAGTAAAACTCTATAAACTATGAGCTAAATATGCTTTTTTGTTCTTTGTGTGTTTGCTTCAGCAACGAAGAAAGTAACAAGACAGAATTTAGCACCAGGTGTAGGGTCATTGCTGTGAAATTACCTGGCCATGTGGCTCAACAGCCTTTAAAACTGGCTTGTGGGGAGGATAGAAGTTAGGAAAGGTGCAGAGATGCCAGTTTAAAAAATAAAGCTAGAACACCTAGGTTGGACTTGATGGGTGATTGTGGTCAGAGCTCCAAAATGCTGATAAAAATTCTGTCAATAAAGACCAGGCTCAAGAGATTTCTGCTGGAAGGAAGACTACATTTGTTGTTAGACTCTGGTCAATGAGTGTCAGGCTTTGGCAGAAAGTTTGTCTACATTTTTCTCATACCCAGAGACTAAGATTGAGATCAAGGGTGGCTGATTAATTAATTTGGCAAAAGAATTTACAAGGCAGTGTAGTGTTAAGGTGGTGACATGGCTATTGTTGGGGGCTTTTAGCCAGATTTATGTTGATAATCAAGAGCAAAAACTCAACAAAATGATGTAAAACATTTTGTTTGGCCAGAAAAAATGGTTTAGTAAAGCAATGGATATAGATTGCAAATAGAAAAGAAGAGGTCTTGTTTGTTGGGGTGGGGGAGTGTTAGAAAATAAAAATGATAGTCCCTGGGCATCACAAAAAACAGCTGAGCTCTACTCTTTGCAGCCTCAGAATTCTGAAAGTAAATATCTTTCTTAAAACATAAAAAGCCCAGAGCACCATGTTCTAAAATGGCAGCACCCTAAAAAATGTTCCTCTAGATTTAATTCAAAGGCACTAGAGTCCTACAGCAGAGAGAGAGAGAGAGAGAGAGAGAGAGAGAGAGAGAGAGAGAGAGAGAGAAAAAAAGAGTGAGAGAGAGAGAGAGAGAGACCGCGAAACTACTGGCTCCAACAGGCAGCAGACCTTAGCATCATCAGTGTGGTGCCGGTTTTAGGCACATACAAAATGCAAATGTTATAAGGTCAGAAAGGCTTCCACTCACATTTCAAAAGCAGGCTTGGGAGGCCAGGCATCAGCTCCCTGAGAGTGCAATGTGTGAAGCTGTGAGGATTAAACCAAAGGTAGAATGGATACCCAAGAAGGTTAAAGAAGCCAGGAACATAGTTCATCCAAGGAAAGCTGCAAGGAGTGATGGAAGCCAGCTAAAGAAAAAAGCCATGAGAGATACGACCAAAAGTGTCAGAGGGCTGGAGCTACCTAAGCCCTTTAGACTTCACAACTTGCCACAGTTTTCTGGGGATGCTAAAAGCACAACCCTGCTAGATTTTGGTCTTGCTTTGTGACCCTTCCTTGCTATCCCTCTGTTTATAACTTTTTAAATGAAAATATCTACCTTATACCATTGAACATAGAAACTATCTAACTTTCTCTTCATTTGTACAGAGGCTTGGAGCTAAGAGTTTGCCTTAAAATCTCAAAAGGAGACTTTGGACTTGGACTTTTCAGTAATGCTGAAACAGAACTTTGGCAAATCTTAGAGATAAGACTAAATCATTTTTGCATATAGGAATTTGCATGAGTCTCTGGTGGAGGAGGGGTGGAAGGTCATAGCTTGTGTCTAGACACCCCCGAAAGCCTCATGCAGTCATAGGTGGGGCTTTTTCAGAGGTGGCTGAATCTAGAGTGTGTGATTGATTCATGGTGCAATGCTTAAGATTAAGCTTGTTAGGATTAGGGTTGGGTGATTACCAGATCACTTCTCTGATTCGTCTGGCACTGTCCTACCTCAGTCACCTGAATACTATATAAGGACAGAAACAGGCTTGTCTTGTACCTTAATTGCTTGCTTTTGCGGTCTCCTACTTGTCATGAATTGTTCTCTGCAATGTCCCTCTGGCAAGCCACCCTGCCACAGAGTCAACCGATTATAAACTAAAACCTCTAAAAACCGTGAACTAAATAACCGTTTCCTCCTTCAACTTTGGGTGTTGGATAAAAAGTAACTAACACATGCATACCCAGGTTTATAGCAGCACAATTCATAATAGCTAAATCTTGGAAGTAGTCTTTATGTTCATCACTGGATGAATGAATAAATTAAACATAGTGTTTACACACAAGGGAGTACTGTTCTACTAAAGATAAACTTGAATCATTAGGAGGAAAATGGATACTACTTGGGGCCATAATGTTAAGTTAAATAAATTGGACACATAGCTTTAAATGTCACATGGCTTTTCTTACATATGAAATCCAAATAATAAATAAAGAGCAAAATAAAAGATAATAAAACGTCGGGAGATAGATCTTTCTCAAGTGGGAAGAGGATCAAGAGATGAAGGAAGGAGGGAGGAGAGGAAAAAGGGATGAAAAGAATGAATGAAGTTGTATTACATATATGTACCAGCTCCACACTAGGAAGGTAAACATTATATACATAAACATGTACTAATAAAAAATAAAACTTAAATACATTTAAAAGCTATTAAAATATCTCTACTGAGATATTTCTGTTATTTTGTAAAGAAGCTTGCTACCTAGAAAATAATGTCATTTAAATACATTTGAAATACTAATTTGTCTAAAACTGAAAGTAAATCTTTAAGTTAACTAACAGAAGCTTATTTTTTGTGTTTGAGTTTGTTTTTTGGTACCAGGGATCAAACTTGGGGTCTTGTGCTTGCCAGGCAATCGGCAGAACCAATGAGCCCCAGAAACCTATTTTTAACAATTGAGATACAGTTCAAGAAATATCAGATCTTTTCTTTTATTTATGTCTTTGTTCAAATCCATAAGGGCTTTGACTTCCCTTTCTTTTACTGAATATGTGCAACATGTATACAAATATATTGCAACTGGATATAATTTTGAATGAATATGTCATATGACAGTACTGGTATATCAGTGATTAGTGTTATACTACAGTGATAGAAACATTAGAATACAAGTTATATTGGATCCAACAGTTCTCTCTGTATATGTATAAGACTATTTTCTAGTTTTATCAGAGCTAATTTAATCACATTTCCTGAAAGGAGTTAATATATCAGCTTAACAGGATAATTTAAAAATATATCTTAAGGAAGAACATATAAAGGTAGTAATATATCAAATTGCTAAATAAAGTGTCTATGATTAATCCAAAGGATTTTCAAGATAAAGTAGGAAAATGTACTTTATAGCAATAATCCTTCAACTAGCTAAGGTCCAGATAGTATAATAAATTGTCATTTGATAGCATGTTATATCTCCTCTAGGCCACTAAAGCACCATTTATAAAATTTATTAATCTAAAAGACATAGTCATAACTGAATAATCTGATATTATGTATTTACTGTATATCTCTAGAACCCTATAGTTCTTAGTTTGAATTATGAAAATCCTGAAAATATTTTTATGGTTCATATATGGGAAAATCGTCAGTAATTTAATTTAATATTTAAGAAGGAGAAATGAAATATAATTTATAAATATATTAACTGCTCATCAGAACTATTAGATATGCAAAAATGTATGTTGCTTTGTAATTACTTTTAGAGAATTTTTGCAGACATGAGGTTCGACCCTGCTTAAGTTACTTCACTAATTCCCTGTTTTCTACCTTTGACAAAATTAAATGATTGTACAATGCTGAAAAATGTCTTAAAAATAGTTTCTAAAGCATTATTGTTATTATTGCATGACAGTTATGATTCTCTACCAGTATGAATCTACCAGTATGATAATCCACCCATCAGCTTCCCTCCCCCAGAACTGTACTTGCTTTTGGAAAATACTAAATCTATTTCAGTTGTGTCTATCAATTATTTTACCTGTTGGATGAAATCTTTGTAAAAGAAATATCTAAAACTTCAGGAACCTGACAATACAATAATTAGAATATTAAGATCATATGCCAGGGTTGATATTTCATACTTAAATGACTTTATAAAGCCTTACTGCTGGAATATTTTAAGAGATTAGAAAAATATTTGTAATCTATAAAAAATAATATAAACTAACCAAACAAAAAGGAACATTATACACATAACAGATCTCAAAGTTCAATAAAATAAGACAAAAACTAGAATTTTGTGATAGAGATAAAATTAGTAGCTTCACAAATCAGCCTCAAATTCCCAAGGCCATTTTCACAAAGGGACAAAATTTTGATAACTTTACTGCTACCATATAATTTTCATATAGTTGCTATAACAAAATACAGCAACTTTGATCATTTAAGCTAACAAAAATTGATCGCCTCAGCTCTGAAGGCCAAAAGTCTGAATTAAGATCCTCTTGTCTAAAATCAAAGTATCAAAAGAGTCATGGTCTTGCTGGAAGCTCTAGGGAAAATTCATTTCTTGATCTTCTCAGCTTTAGTGGTTGCTGGAATTCTTCCGCTAATGGCCATTATCACTTCAACTTCTTCCTGTATTTCGTGACTTTGTATCCTTCTAGCTGTGTGAACACTTCAGCCGGCCTGGTCTAGTAAATCCTAGTGTGATGGCTGACATGTAGGGCCCATGCTCATCAGCCAGGCTAGCCTCTCTATTACAAAATCCTTAACCTGATTACATTTTCAAGATCTTTTACCCAAATACGGTAACATTTGTAGGTTTCTGGAATAAGAATTTCATACACCTACATTTATAAGCAGGATATGACTGCAGAATTTAGAAAGAAGCAAACTTATTTATTCCCTTTAGAAAAAAAGCCAAGAAATGTTTCTTAGAAACTGGTGAAATGGTGAAATAAACACATTTAAGAGAAGTAAAATTGAATGACTACATATTAGAAAGAAAAACTGCTCCACAGCGTAGAGGACACAGCATCACTATGCCTCTTTGAACAAGGTGGAATAAATTCTAGTTCCTAAGGCATTTAACAAAATATCTCAGAAGAGACAGTGAGGGCAATCCTTTTCATTAGAGATTTCACTGCAACTTTCTAAGCTCTATTCACACCTGCTGTGTCTCCTGCTTCAGCCTTCCACCAAGCTCCAGAAAGTTATGAAGGATACAAGATTTTAGCCTCAATCTGCCTCAAAAGGCAAAATAATTTGTCTTAAATAAAGGGAAAAGAGATCCAAGACTAACCTACATTTGGTCAACTTTAATAAAATAACCTAAATATTAAAAAGTTAAAATAATATTACAAACATATAAAGGAAAGGAAAGGAAAGGAAAAAGGGGAAAAGGAAAGTAGAATAAACAGTATTATTAAAACTTTAAACCTTACATTTTGGGTCAAAAAGTCAAATCAAACAATGTTATTGAATACTATTTTAAATATGTTAATCAAAACATATCTAAAGACACTGATGAAAAATCATAGTTCAATAAATAGGCAGTACACATTAAGTAGGCAGAAAAGAACTTATATACAGGAAATAAACAATTAGTAAATATAATCAGGATACACCATTCCTATTAGCAATACACATTATAAAATGATTAAGACTGTATTTAATTGTGTTGGGAATATTTTAAAATATCCATAAAATAATACTGATATACTCAAAAGATTTAACTGTAATCAATAGTAAGACTAAACATTAATCTCAACTAAGGCTGGAATCATAGGAGAAGATAATTTTTCATCTATACTTTCTACTGTGGACATTTGGATTCAATTGAAAGATAATAAACCTTTAGCTGTATTATAGGAATCACTGTAAGATTATAAATAAATTTAAGGAGATGGGTTTAAAAAGAAAAATGCATAATCTGGAGAGTTGAAAATTGATATTTATCTAAAAGCAAAGTATTATGTAAACCAGTGTGTGTGTGTGTGTTTGTGTGTGTGTGTGTTTGTTTGGCTTTGTTTTGGTACCGGTGACTGAACTCAGCTCCTTGAGCTTGCGAGGCAGTTGGTGGAACCACTGAGCTAAATCCACTGCCCAAAGCCATTATTTTTAATTGTAATAAATACGAGAAAAACAGATTTGTTTATAAAGTGTGAGTTGAGTTCAGTTCAATCAACTTTGATGATTTTGCAATCTGGTATATAGAAAAATATTTATTGTTGTTTCTTAAGATAGATAACTGTGAAGTAGGAGGACTGGTGGGTGTACAGGGCATGTGCTAAGATGACCTTCGCAGAAAGAAACTAATGGTAATTTAATATTAAACTGTTACAAAGTATCTTAAGTAAGGGAGAATAAATTTATTTTTTTCATCTTTTTATTGTTCAAAATTTTGACATTGCAAGCAAATAAAAATATGCAGATGTTTTAGGAAAATATATCAGAAATATCATCTTATCTTCACCACGTCTTTGACTGAATAATTTTTAACCAAATAATTGTTTTGAAATTACAATCCAATACAAATATATCATTCTGTGTTTAAACTAACACATTGTTTAATTAGAAGCTTAGGTAAGCCTGCATTATGGAGCCAGTTGTAGGCATAAATTTTATTAGAAGATTTTCTAGTCCTTCTGAGGTGCATGACTAATGTAATCAGATTACAGGTAAAGTAATGCCACAGAACTGCTGCATTTATTCTCATAGGCAGAATATAATAAATATAATAAAATACATGAAATTTGAAGAAAAATTTTAGATGATAAGGTAGCACTACCTACAAACTTCACAAATATCTTTCTTACCTCTTAGGTGATAGCATTATTTAAAGGACATTGGCTAACATTAAAAATCATGTGATCTGGATAACTGTGGGAATCAAACATTATTTGGAAATACATATGTCTGAATATCACTTATAATACATGTTTACAGTATAATAATTGCATTTTATAATTTGAAAAATATTCACAAAATATTTATAATATATGTATATGACAAAAGATTTATGTACAGAATATGTAAAAGGCTTACATCACAATAATAAAGAACAATCCAAAAGCTAAAAACAAACTGAAAAGACAATAAAAGAAGATATAGAATGGACATCAGCCAATCAGTTGATGTTCACTGTCATTAGGGAAAAAAACTAATTAAAAGACAAAGATAAGAAAAGTCTTGACAATATTAAGGTAAAAGTACGGAGCAATAATATTCATACATTTTAAGCAACAATGTAAAGTCAAATAGTCATTTTAGAAGTTTGGAAGTTCCCTTGTTATCATTAAAAATGTGCTTACCATACAGTCCAAGTTATTTAGTCCTAGATTTTAGTCAAAGTAACTGAAAACCACCCAAAACAAGAAACATTTCAGATGAGCTGCCAGAAGTGCATGGATATTTTTTCTATAAAATGGAATATTACTCAGCCATAAAGAATGAGAAACTAGAGTCATTCATAGGAAAATGGATACATATTGAGGATATACTCTTAAGTGAAATAAATAAGTCACACATGTGTAAATACCAAATAGTTTCTCCAGTGTGAAAAAATATAATCATAAATAAGATCCTAATGGTATAATAGACAACGTGAAATAGGAAGAAAAGGGCTAAAGGTGTAGGGGAAGTGGGAATGGTAGGGGGAGGGAAATAAGGGAAAAGAAAAAAATATGAGAAAACGAAAAAATGAAAATAAAGTTTTTGTAAATAAGAAGGGAGTAGGGGGTGAAGAGAGGGAAGCGATATGGGGGAAAAATGGGAACCAAGACCTGTCATGTAAAGGTACAAGATCCCAATGATGAATGTAACTGTGCTGTATACCCAAAATATATCAATAAACACAATGAGAAAAAAAGAAGTGCATGGATAATCATGTAATGAGATTTATAAAATGGCATGTTGTTTCCCATTGAAAACAGTAAACTGCTTTTAAATACATGACAAAACCGCAGAAATATTATGCTAGCCAGTCATAAAGGAATATGTATTGTGTGACTAATTTATAGAAAGCTAAAGGAAAAAATTGATACAAAATGCCAGATATTAGGTCTTATGTCTAAATATTGCTGCTTTCGGGACTAAGCTTTCAACATGTGAGCTTTTAAGGAATTTTAGGATCCAAACTATGGCATAGTCACAAAGCAAAACTAGTGTAAATTAACATCACAGTGAGATATTTACATGTCCAGAAAAATGCCGAAAACTCTAGCAGGAAGACAACATTAAATGTTGACAAGGTTGTAGTTCAACAAAATTTCTTATATTATTACTGATAGAAGCATAAGTGCTTCAGTCATTCTGGAAAACTCTTTGGAAACACAAACAAGCTCTGAGATGCTGCAGTTCTGTGTTTTTCCAGGAAAAATGAGAGCATACCTCCAAAAAGTATCTTTTCCAAGAATGTCCCTTGTGTCCTTTTTCCTAGTCAGAAATCCAAAAATTTCTGGTCAGTAATACTCTAACCTTAGGAGGGAACATTACTCATGGCTATAAAGAAACAAATTACTGACAGGTGCGGCTGCGTGCATGAATCTCACACAAATCAATCTGAGTAAAAGAAAGAACACAAAATTGTATATGCACTATTCTCACGTGAATTTCAATAATAAGTAAAATTAATCTGTGATAGAAATCTTGCCAATAGTTTTCTGAATTAGAAGGAACTGTAAGTTTGCAAAGAAACATAAAATGATTTTCTAGACATAAAGTAATTAAGTGTTGACTGGAGTGATGTTCACGTAAAACTTGCATTTATCATAATTAATATGACAATTCTTTTAATGCTGAGCATTTTGCTGGATACCACTTAGAGTTTGTTGTATCATACCAAGGCCACTTTTAAGATTTAATTGCATTAAACTGGGCTATTCTTCAGTGGTCCAAGGGGCCTTTCAACACCACTGCACGTAATGACCTTGTATCCAAGAGACACTCACAGGCGACCTCGAAGTTGGTTGGATGGCCCATGTCATTCAGGTCACGGAAGCAGCAGCCAGGGGACCCCGATGTGTGGTAAAAGGTGAGCTACTGTGTACCCAGAGGCAGCAGAGCTCACTCCTACCACAGTTCAAATGAAGACCTCGAAATTATTTTGTAAGCCTGAGATGAATTTTAAATGGAGGATGAAGAAGAAAAGGTGTTTTCTGTTTGCTTTTGTTTAGTGAAGACTATAAAAGCCATGGCTATGGATTAAAAAGAAACTTTTTTTTTTCAAAAGGCATATAAACCTTTTATTCTAAACTAATTTGTACTTAATAATAACAATTTTAAACATTGTTAATTGTATTCCATATTATTTAAGAAATACTTTTTATTGCAACCACAAGAAATGTTTATCTACTTACTATAGATGGATAAGTATTCACTGAACCATTAAGACTTTTATAATTTACATGGGAGCAGACATTTAGTGTGCTCAATTTGCTTTAGGACTACATGAATTATTTTTATCATTTCTGACAGTATATAAAACTCTGAGACTGCCTATATATAGTTTGTTTTAACTATAAATCCCACTTCTTTATAAATGTTTGAGTAAAAATCACTAAATCTGAGATTTTTTTGAGGGGTTAAAAATTATTTTCAACATTTCAAACTATGTATGTATTTATTCATCCTATGTATTCTATTAATTGTTATTTCTTTTTATTCCTTTGTTCTTATAAATATTTTTCTAATATTGCTTTCTCTTACAATTTTCATTTCATATATAAATACTAACCAATAAATTCTCTGACACACATGCAATTTTTCCATTTCTGCCCTCCAAAAAACAGTAAATACAGAACCCTACCCCACTTTTTCTATGATTATGCTTTTTACTCTCTCAGCTACCTACAGTTAACCACAAATAAAAAGAAAATAGATGAATACAAGAAAACATTCCAACACAGTCTACTTTATAATGTATTATTTCATTAGTGGCATGTTCATCTGTTTCTGTGTCAAAATTATAAAAGAAATTGTCCTAAGTATATACATATAGGAAAACTCATATAGGTAGATTTTCATATTAGTTACTGTTTCAGGCCTCCACATGGGGACATAGGAAGTAACCAATGTGGATAAAAGAGGACTATTGAAAATCTAATTCTGGGTGCATAGCAATAATTTCAAAAGTGTAAGAAAGGGGTATATGGAATAATTACATTAAATGAACAAAAAAAGAAATAAAGCATTATATTATAAAGTCACTTGCTTCTGTGACTAGTTTTATCTAAATTAAAAATTCATTTTAGCTTACACTGTAGTTTTTAATAGTTGCTGTAGAATGAAATGGCAATTAAAATATTCTATAGAGTAAATTCGGATAAATTCACTTCTTCATTCTGTAAATATTTATTGGTAATCTAGTATTTGTAAAATTCTGTTCTATATGCCCATAATACATTAGAAAACAGCAATGATAAGGATTCCAACTGAAATATATAAAAATCTATTATATTAACTCATGTGCTGTAATGCTTGGAAATAAAATTCTAAATACATATTTTAATAGTTTCACGAGCCAAATAACATTTCAATCACTGCAGACCACACATATGATGGTGGTCCCATAAAACTGTAACAGAACTGAAAAATTTCTATCACCTATTGACATCGTTGACATCCTGGCTACTGTAATACCTTATTCACATATTCATGGTGATGTTGGTATAATTATACTCACTGTGAGGCCAATCATACAAAAGATTAGTACATATCATTATATACTACATATAATACTTGATAACGATAGTAAATGAGTATGTTACAGGTTTGTGCATTTATTATACTATCCTTTTATCACCATCTCAGCTCATAGTACTTATACTTATTAAATAAGAAAGTTTACTATAAAATATTATGTCCTCCTAAGCCAGGAGCAACTTCTTGCAATTTATATTTCTACATGTATAGCATAATATTTGCACAGCTATGAAATTGCCTATGAACATATATCTCTAAATATGTGCTTGTCATTCAGTTTTGCCCGACTGTATCTGTTATAAGGACTAGTACTGTATGCTCGTAGGCAGAAATGCAAAATAAAGTAGCTACTTTGGAAGATATTTGTAAAATCTTTTATAAATTTAAATATAGACTTATGATATAACACAATTGTATTCTTGTATTTAGCCAGAAATTTGAAGACATGCATGACAATGGTCATAGCAGTTTTATTCATAGTCAAATGATCAAGATAGCTTCAATAGTGAAGATAAACAGTGATATATCTATACAATGAAATACTATATTTCACAAAGTATTAATACATATAAAACTATGGATCAATATACAATGCATTTTTCTAATGCAATAAAATCAGACCAACAAAAGCTACATACTGTATAATTCAGTTCAAATATTTACAAAAGGCAAAACTAAGAATGGAAAGAGGTGAGTTGCCATTACTTAGGGAAGAGGAAAGTATTTGACAAGGGAAAGTACAGGGAGTTTTTTAGGAACATGGAAGTAATCTATATTGCACCATAGTAAGTAAACACTATGTCTGCAATGATGAAAACTCTCAGAACATTACACCTTAGTGTATGCATTAAGGAGTTTGAGAAATTGAAGCGTGTATTATAGACTGTGATGAAAGAATCTATTGAAATACGTATGTTTGCCAAATCTTACTGAGGGCACTGAGGGAGGATGTACTAACCCAAGCAATTGTAGACAATGGTGTTTTGACTGTGAAAAAGCAAGCAAGCAAGATGAAAACTCTCAGAACATTACACCTTAGTGTATGCATTAAGGAGTTTGAGAAATTGAAGCGTGTATTATAGACTGTGATGAAAGAATCTATTGAAATACGTATGTTTGCCAAATCTTACTGAGGGCACTGAGGGAGGATGTACTAACCCAAGCAATTGTAGACAATGGTGTTTTGACTGTGAAAAAGCAAGCAAGCAAGAAAGAAAGAAAGAAAGAAAGAGAGAGAGAAAGAAAGAAAGAAAGAAAGAAAAGAAGAAAAAGAAAGAAAGGAAGAAAGGAAAGAAAAGAAAGCCCACAGGAAATGTAAAAAGTAATATAAACTATTTAGAAAACTTATTTTTCTTGAGGGTAAGATTTGCTAGTCTGTCACCATGGAAGTGAATGTACTATAATTGTATATAAATTGCAGAGAGTGGAAGCCAAGTTTCTCACTGTTAGAGCAGGAGGATGCAAATAAGCAAAAAGAATATCTTGTACGTCCCATGTGGTAACAGATAACACCAGTATGATTCATATTTAGCTTTATATTGCATTAAGTCATTACCTACAGAAATATGTACAGATATCTGTATAAATATGTTGCTAAGCACATGAAGAAGCAAGGGAACAGTATGAACCTGAAGCATCTTCTAGTGCCAGAAAATAAAAAGATATCCGAGCAGACACACATGTGCACTGTGAGGAGATATGTCAAAGGAACCCAGATGCCAACTAAAAGCGTTCTCAGTGGCTAAAGTTGGAATAAGGTGAGCAACAAAATGTATAAATTGATGTTGGATTATAACTCCAAATATAAACTATCCATGAGTTCATACTGACATAAATTATTAAACAAATGAATGTGAGAGAAGAGACATATCTTCATTGAATTTCAAGTAAGGTATGTGCCTATTTTGCTCCCCAAAAGATAGCAAGGCCCTCCATATCCTACTTGTGAGGTATATAGAGAGACTCCCTTTCAAAGAGCACAGTGGGGAAAGGAGAAAATAAATTAATTTTAGTTCAACGGCACAGTGAAGACACATTCCTTCAGTCATGGACCAGGGCTAACATCAACAGCAAGGAGTGCTTTTGACAGGACAGACCCTTGCTAAGTTGTGATGAAAATGACACTATGTTCTAATATTCCCAATATGAACGCATCTAAAAGACTGAGAACGTTAGGCAGATTCCAGTGGGAAAGATTCTGTGATATACCCCCAAAAAGACTCTTCGAAATTACCAAGGAGATAAAAGAAAAGGACGTCTGAGAAATTGTTATAGTCAAGGTGAGACTAAGGATGCATGATCAGATCTTAGAATATAAAGAAATTTAAATAGGGCACAGACCTTAATGATAATGTATCAATATTATTCTTTAATTTTGCCCAATGTACCTTAATACTATTAATAATGGCAAAACTTAAGTGTGGGGTAGTTGAAGTATATTTGCTGTTTTCTTCACAAATTTTCTGTAAATCTAGAATAGTTTTAAAATGACAAATTTATTTTTATAAAACTTATCAAGAGACCTGACTTAAGGAAAAGAGATTTTTTTGAAGTTTTGGCAGTAGGTTTATTTGTTTGCTAATTTATTGTTTTGAGCCAGATATATTTCAAAGTGTTATTTAGTAAATTTTGTATTTAGTATTTGTTATAACTTACCTGAACTTCTAGATTCCCTAATCTTTCTTTGAATATTTGATGTAAAGTTCATGGTTGCTAAAGGACAGCTTTTCATAGTTTCCAAACTGAAAATACACTGCCAATCCATGTACTGGTAGGAGAAGTCCAGGTCATGCAAACATAAGTACAGTATACTACTAGGCACAATTGTTGACAGGCAATATATATCCAGTTTTTGTAGAATCAAACATACATCTATATGTTACATGTAGTGGTAATTATTTTTTATTTTGTTAATATATTCTTGCAATAAATAAGGTTGACATTCATCTTAGGAAATGCGTACAAGTATATAACACATCTTCCTACTTTTACTACTTTTTTAGAGACCTTCCTCTCCCCACTTACCTTCCTCCTTCCTTCTTTAAAGCCCTTTTCTCCTTTTTCATTATTATTGTTGTGGTTGTTGTTTGAGATCATGTTTACAACATATAATGTTTATACTGATTGCGGGTATTTGGTGCATGCACATGAGATACCTGAAATCTTTTTATTCTCCCCTTGTCCTCACTCTCCTAGATCTCTTCCCATGTGCAAAAGGTTTATCCGCTCATTCCATTCTATTTACCCCTTATTTTGCTCTTGATTTTTACTTAGCATTTCTCAAATGAGAGAAATTATATGGAGTTAGCTTTTTGTCTGATTTTTCTACTTGATATTAGATACTGAAAAATTGTCCATTCTCATGAACGTACATGGGATTAGACTTTATAAAGCTAGTTCATACGGCAAGTGATATGCCAACTTGGAAGTTATTTTAAGTAACCAGAGAGGCTCTGCCTGCTAAGTTGGCTGAGAAAAATGTGGGATTATGGTGCTTGGTGGTGTGAAAACTGAGAAAGAGGGCAGATAGCCTACTCAGAATACAAATCACATATGCTTCAAAAAGAATTTCTATTAAAATAAATAGGGTGGATTTGCATAATTGCTCAGTCCTTTGTAGATGATTTTTTTCTCAATCTCTACCTTCACTCAAATCTTCATGAAATCAGACTAGTTTGTTAGAATAAACAGAGAATGTCTCTAACCTGCCTGCATGTTAGATACCTTCCTGGAGCTTCTAAACTTGCCAATGCCATGGTCCCTTGCAAGACCGGTTAAATTAGAATTGTTAGTCCGGAGAGCTGTCCAAAGTCTCCAAGTGATTCAGCATACAGATGGGACTGGGTGCCACTGAAGTAAACTCAAAGGCTATGAAACTTAACCTTCTTGGTAGTGAAGCTTTTTGTATAGGAAGCACATATAGGATTTTATCTGATTTTAATTTTGTCTAATCTTGTGCAATTCTCACATTAAATTATAGAATAGTGTAAGAGAAAAGAAAAAATCCACAGCAACACATAAGAACCAGAAAGAATAGGCTAGGGACATCTCATACCTTAAGAAAGAGTGAGCATAAAAAATTCACCTGAGGCCATAATGTTAAGTGAAATAAATCAGACACATATCTTAAATAGCGCATAGTTTCTGTTATATGAGAAAGAGCTAAAAGACACATAATAGTAAACAGGCGAACAGATACTTTACAGATTGGAAGGGGACTAAGATGGAGACAGGGGAAGGAAAAGGAGAAGAGGAAGTAAAAAAAATTAAATTTGAGTTGTGTTATATACATGTACCAAGTCACAACAAGTGTAATCATGTACTACAAACATGCACTAAAAATATTTTTTTAAAAAGGTAAAAAAGATAAAAAGGTCAATATAGTTGGAGAAAGTCTTATATTTAGTATTCATTTAAAAAAAATTTCTTGGTACAATTAGACAGAATAGGCAGAGCTGTATTTTTTAGTAACTTTTTGTAAAAACATATCTAATAAACAAAATATCAATAATGCTCCAGCTCCAATTATTTAGCCAATAAGAGACCCAGAGGACATCATAATTTAAATCATAAATGTTAGAGTACAACTATCAGGTAGTCTATGCTAAATATTCCCAACTTCTCTGAAATCAGTGTGTTCCTAAACATAAAAAGTATATTTCTATTAGAAAGATAATAAAAAAGTGTCAAATACTAGATGTCAGGAATCATGAAACAACACTGAGGTTATTTGGATCTGAGGAGAATTATACTCTAACCCCTGCAGAACAATGAGCATTGCTGATATTCAAATTTAAGCAGAATGAGAATTTAAAAAATAGTATTAATAGACATTTACAAGTATGACAATTTGGTTATATGTATTTTACTACACTTCCTTAATTCATACATGGTTTACTTTTGTGATATTTTCTTAGAGAAATGTGTCTCACTGAGTAAGCAATAAATAGAGGCATTAAAGGAACAAATCTCTTAAAAACGCTGGCTATATATAAAACAGAATCCATAAACATGTACATCTTAGTATATAACAATCTTTAAAAGACAAATAAAATTAGGTGAGTACAACCTATATTTCAAGTTTATTAGCTGAATAATTTCAAGAATCTATTAAGTCGTATTAACCAATTTTCTAATACTTTAAACTGGCCTTTTAAATGAAGCCTTAGAAGGCTTGTTTGGCCAAGGAGAGAACTGCTAATTATCTGTAAACTCACATTGATCTTTAAACTTTCACAGTAAATGGCCCTCAGAAGAACATTTACCCTTCCCGCTCCACATGCCCTGAAAATAGTAACAAATAGAGACAGGGTTAAGTCGAGGTTAGTATCAGTTTGGAGTGGATCTCACTGGGATTGTGCTCTCTCCTGTCTAGTTGGTTTAAATTATATATAGCCAGTTCAAAAATATGCAGGAAAAAACTAAAAATGTTTTCAGCCTTTGGTAGTTAACAATGTGATTTTTCTCCCACGAAATGTACTAAGCCCATGCTCACCACCAGCCCAGATCAAATGCTTGATAAAAACATTTGCTGAATGAGATATTGACTACAAGACTGAATATATTGATTAAATATATTTATTCTAAACTCAACAGTTTTGTAATACATACCTGTATTATATCTACAATATAACAGGTACTGTGCTAAGTTCCAAGGAACAAAATTGAACAAGAGGGCCAGGGATGTAGCTCAGTGGTGCTGTCACATGACTTGCAAGCACAAGGTCCCAAGTTCGATCCCAAGTACTAAAGAAACCAAAATAAAACAACGTAAAAATAAAATTGAACAAGAGTTTTATGAACATATTTTAGAAGTGAAACTACTTGAGATACTATTCATATTGTTACATGATGACTAACAGTTTGTGTAAGTGAATATTTCATATTGTGATTTCAGTGGAAGCTTAATTTATTTCTACCTATCTCTGTAATGTACAATTGAAAACAATGACTGTTCATGAGAGATCCAATATTTCAGTACAAAGACTAAGCATCTGAGCTCAAATTCTGATCGTTTTTTTTTTTTTCCTGTGTGGTTTGGAGTTTCTTAGTCCATGAAAAATTCAATTTTCTACTCTGTAAAGTGTAAAATTAGTGACGGTGTGGTTCTATAGGGCCATCGTGACTATGAATTAAGATGATCTACATCTGGAACAGATCAAACACTTAAGAAACTGACTAGTATTATAATATATAGCAGGCTCAGGTTTCAAAACAGAAAAGCTCCAGGATGCTGATTTTTTTGCAGGTAGATGAAACCAGTTTCAGCTTGCATTTGATGCATAATTTATATAAAAGTAATAAAATGACATTGCTCATGTAAGATTTTGAGGGGACAATCATATCATATAAAAGGAGAAAACTGATACCTACAAGTACACCAATTGCACAACTATTGTCCCCATTATTATGTATCGCTGATTGTCTTCTCCTCCAGAGGGATGAGGAAAATACTTTTGCTTTTTCGGTACCAGGGATCGAACTCAGCACCTTGCACTTGTAAGGCAGGCGTGGTGCCACTGGGCTAAATCCCTGGCCCAATACTTCATGTTAAACTACGATGGTTACCAAAATTTCCAACTTTTTTAGTACTGTGGAAAGAAAACTGATAACGAACATAAAATGGCTCCTCCAGGCTCTTGACTTATTTAAATGAAAATTCAAAGAAACATGAGAAGCCTCAGTAGGACATCTTACTACCAGCAGTTCACTCATTGATTCAGTTACTCACTCAATTTCTCATTCACATAAGATAGTGTTAATATCTATGAGAAATATGAATTGAGAAGCAGATAGGTATAACTCACATTAATGAGAAAAAATACTAATACTAATATAATGACCACAGATTAAATCCCATTTATGAAAAACCACCTCTTTTTAAATCTTTTTCTGACAGGAAGGAAAACTAGGTTATCAAGTAGGTTATCATGAAAACTATAAAAATATAATGACTCTATTGATTAGTATATGATTCCATCAATGACACTGTGTGGCTTTGTTTGAAGAAAAGAGGTTTCAGGATGGAATTTTAAATTGAACTTAATTTGATTTTCTTGAACATATTTAGAGCATTCATTGCAATTATAAATAATAAAGAAGTTATGAATAAAAAGAATTGTCAAGAACTACAAATTGCAATTTAAAGCTTTTAACTGCACTGTAGGCTTACATGCAATTCATGTTACGTGGTATTTATCATACAAATGTCATTTTTGAGGTTGTACTCCTGACATGATAATACTTCTGTTACTCCACACTTGTTAGACTTGTCATTCTGCCAGTGTTCAGGATGCAAGTATATAATTTATGTTACTTAGACATGACTTACTCTTTTGCTGCTATGATAGAATACTGTAGACTGGAGAAATTATAAACAAGTTTATTTGCTCAGATTCTGAAGGTTTGGGAGTCCAAAATCAAGGCCTGCATTTAGTAAAGGTCATTTTCTTGCATCATCACACAGCATACGTGAGCATGTGCAAGGAAGAGAAAGTATGGGACCAAGCTGACCCTGTATCAGTAGGCCCACTCCTTTGATAACTAATTTTCTCTCAAGATAACAGCATTAGTCCATTTATGATGGTGGAATTCTCATGGCCTAATTGTTTCTTAAAGTTCCCACCTTTTAACAATGCTACCATGGCAATTAAATTCCAAAGAGATTTGGAGAGTATATTTAAAATAACTATGTGTGTGTGCATATATTCACATATATATAAATGTATGTCATATATATATATATATATGACAAGATATATTTATATCTGTCCACATTGCATTGTCACTAGCTTATGAGTCCTATTATTCAGGCAAGGAATTATGAGAATTTCCAGTTTTGCCACTATCACCAAATGAGACACTTAAGTCCCCCAACCATGTTAAGCATATGCTACTGGACACATTTGTGCTGAGCAATCCCCAGATTGAAATGACAGGATCGGAGCACAATTGGAGTAATTCTGTTAAACCTCTACATTTTCCTGTGACTCTTCACCCTGTTGCCTGTGCTTCTTGTTAGTGTTATGCTTGAATCCACACCATTAGAGCAGTAACACAGCTGCTGTCACTCCTGCTTATCTAGGGCTCCTGCTAAGACAGAACAACTCAGAGAAAATGCCTTTGCCCTCTATTTTATCACCCAGAGACAAAATTTTTTTTAAAAAGCATACAACCAATTATTTGAAATCTCCCCAAGTCTCTTAGGATGTAGCCAATTGCCCTTGCAAACTCAGAAAAAGAGCTGAACTAAGAAACATAGGATAGGTCAGGACTGATCAAAACTAACATTCAGACAGGAAGAGCAATTAAAATGACAGCAGGAGAAAAGGAATGCAAGATGCCAGACAAGCAGCTATGGTTGATTATCTTTCATTTTAATTTGAACCTGACAAAATTACAAGTCAAAAGTTTGTTATAATCCTAAATTCTTTAAGTTTTGATAAAATTTTAAACAAAATTATATAATTTTATATAATTTCAAGTAGCAAAACAGATTATGCCCAATTTGTAAGCAATTAATTAAAATGTATTATAATTTTTTAATTTAACAAGAAAAATATTTTCCATTGATTAAAATAAACGGCTTATGAATTCTCAGCTCATTGAGAACTGATGTTTTTTGGATGAATTCAAACTAATTTATGAATTTAGATAAGGGAAAAATGTGTCAATAGATGAAGGCATTGGCAGGTAAACATGAGTTGTCAACAAAAGAAACGAGTTCTCAAGCATGGCTACAAAATGGAACCCTCTGGAAACTTTAAAATTCCTGGCATAAGGTCTACTCCAGAAATTCCTAATAAGATGTTATGGTGTGTGGTGTGAGAATATGGACCTTTTAAATTTTTAAATGAAACATACATTGAATTAATATATGAAAAAATGTACATATTAATTGACTGCCATGGGTTATTTCAATACAAGTATATATTGTGTAATGTTTAAATCAGGTTAAATATCTCTCTTTAAATATTTATCATTTCTTTATGGTGAAAAGTATTTCCACATCCTTTCTTAAATTTGGCAGGTGATTCTACTGTGCAATAAAATTTGAGAACTCCATACTAAATATTCCATTATTATATATTTGAAATAAACATATTTGAAATGGGACAAAAGATAAAATCAAATAATGTGAGCATAGAATGACTCGGCCTGAAAAAAGTGTGAACTCGAGATGATTTACTACAATATGATTGACAAATCTGTTAGATGCAGTAATCAATCAACAATTAACTATATATACATATCGAAGGTCCTTTTAAGGGTGACTATTGTAAGAAAATAAATCTGCAATACTTAAAAGTTAAAATATTTTAAAACAATTATTGTGAAATTTATCTATTAAATTTTTAATTATTCATGGAATTATAAAAGGAAAACCCTGTCAATTAAATTATCACTCTCCATCAAATGTATGATACACCTCTATTTCAGACAGATTAAATATGAAAAATAATGATGCTTAGAAAAGATAATGGTAAGGTTGGATCTAGACTTTAGCAGTAAGGGAAAAATAATAACACTTTCCCTACAATTGAGAAAATATAAATATAAAGTGAAAAAACATTGTGTAGAAGTACCTGTCTCTCAACTATGAGGCTCCAGAGAAAATACTTATGACTATCAGATGTGAATAGGATTTGTATGACCCTAAAGAAATAAGGCAGGTAAGTAATATGCATATTATTACATCTAATTATCTTTTGAGTATATAAATGAGAATATTTTATTTTTAAAAGTATAAACAAATGATTTAAACTCTATGTTCTAGAAAATTATCACATTTTGTGTGATAATATTCATTGTCACATAAAATAAGGAAGGACAAAAATGTTGAAGATCCACTTTGGATGTATTTGTTTCTGAAAAAAACAAAAAAAGATAGGAATCCATAAAAGATTTACTGTTGGTACATGCTCTTTCCATCACCAAATCATCCTGTTACCATGGTATTTTATCATTAAAGAAAATATTTATATTGCACTAAATGACAAAGCTATTATATATAAACATTCTAGATAAATATTTAATGTGTACTCAGTATGCCCATGTAATGAATTATTTATCCAAATCCATTCAAAAAATAAAAATATTGGAAGAAGGAAAATTTTATGTGAGCTTTGATGCAAGACTTTCGGAAGTAGGATTTAATACATTCATTTGTTATGTAATTTTCCTAGGTATCATCATAAGTACTAGCAATGAAGAAGAAAGATGAATACCTCATTCTCAAGTTTTTTTCAATTTGCTATCTCACACATTGAAGGAAAATGTCATTAGTTTTCTACATTAACAACAGAACATTCCATTCAAGTTGGATTAAACCAAAAGCAAATTGACTTGCACACACATGTGGAGATGTAGTGTAGTTTTTCCTTTGATGTATCCCATAATTCCAACTTGAGTTGCCTTATGGCTGTGTCCTGTGTCTCTGTAGCAATTATGGGTCTCAAATCTGATAGAAAAATTAAAAAGAAGAGAGACAGAGAGGGCACAAGACAGGAAGTATTCCCAAAGAGTGTCAAAGAACTCTCTCAGAATATTCTTTCACATCTTTGCGTACTTAACTGGGTAATCTTTTTTTTTTTTTTTAATAGAAATTTATTAGCAAAATGGTGTAGAGGAAAAGAAACTTTTTTTTTTCCAGTCAGGGTTGTGCTGAGCCACCTAACAGACAGACTAACAAGAGAAGAGCATACAAATTAATTTAATGTACAATTTATGTGATACAGGAGCCTTCATGAGTAGATGAAGACCCCTCAGAAACAAGAAAACTGGGGCCAGGGATTTAGCTCAGTGGTTTTGCCACCTGCCTCGTAAGCACAAGGTCCCAAGTTCAATCCCCGGTACCAAAAAAGAAAAAAAGAAAAAAAAATAAGCTGATGTATGTTTTATATCATGTGTAATAGAAGGAGATAGTTATAGAGATGTATAATTAAACAAAGAAGGTGTGATTTACTGGTAATTAACGGGAGCAAGGCCTGATTTTTCAGATCTTTTCTTGGGTCTTTCTGTCTTCAGCCATGAAGATGCTCCTTTTCTCTGCTTATAAAGAAAGCATTTCTTGAATGAAGGTCTATAAACCTTAGAAGAAAAGGGAAGAGAGTCAGGAATTTGTATGAACTCTTTCAAGAAAAAGGGAGAGGGGCAAAAGGAGAATGACCTTCTTGCCTCTGTTGTTTTCTAAATTTCCAGAATGCCATATTTTGAACCTAATCTGTTGGCAAAATTATTTTTAGGCCTATCATTCCCCTTTTTGGCCATGAATATGTATACCTTTACCTGAGAAGCAAGGGTCTCCAGGAAATGAGTGAATGTCTGAACATAATTACCATACCTTAGGGAGGCGATTAAGGGGATGGATATTTGTTGTGCAAAGAGCAATATCTGCTACTAAAAACTATCATAGAATTGAGGGGTTTTTTGTACGTAAAAATTGCAAACAGCTTATACGCTGACGAAATAAAGATTTTTTCAGTGCTATGTGACCACATAATTAAATTATCCATAACACTAAAAATGAATACAAGTTGTTAGTAAAAAAATCACAAAATATGTTTTGACTAAGACATCGAAATAGATATATGTCTATCCATACATCCAAATGCATTTGTATAATGTTTATGTATATGCACATACAAATGGACACAATATTTAGGGAAGCATCAATAAATATTATTTTAAAATATAAGTGTTCAACATATCTTGACATTTTGGAGGTTATCTGTGTTTAGACAATTAGACAATTGATTTTAGTTGTACAGTTAATATTTGAAAACCAAAATTAAAATTTATTATTATTTTAATAATAAATATAAACATTGGTTCATTAAATAATTATTAAAATTATTTAAAATAAATGGGAAAAATTTGACTACTAATATGAATGTTACAAAATCAGATCACTTTAGAAAGAATATGATACCTCCTTCAAATTATCAAATCTATTCAAATTATTTAAATGAGTACATTTGAAAAGCAGTTATTACATATAATTCTACATTTGTTGAAATATTTCATGTTTATATGAATATTACTAAACAGTTGCAAACTGTACCAAATATCTAGTTTAATGCAATCTAGAAGATAAGTTTTTAAACTATCATTTAGTCAAAAATTTAGGACATGATTTTTTTAAATCTTACTTGGAAATGTTTAATATCTTTTGACATCTCATAAAAGAAAAAAATAATTTTCCAGTATATAGTTCTAATGAAGAAAATCCCCCAAATCAAGAACAAAAACAAAATTTAAAAATCATAATTATAAAATGGTGAACCTGAAGAAAAATATTTATTAAATGTAGAAAATAAGTACACATCCATCCCAAATCTTTCCTTTTACTAATGTCTGGTAAAACTGATCTGCTAGTTAGTTTTATAAATTTAAATTATAGTGAGGGGGTGAAGGGAGGGTAGGGACAAGAGGAAAAAATGAGAACCAAGACCTGTTATGCAAAGGTAGAAGATCCCAATAATGAATGTAACTCTACTGTATACCTGAAATGTACCAATAAACTTAATGAGGAAAAATAAATAAATAAATAAATTATAGTAACCATAGGATCACTCTTGTGTAAAATAGCATTGATAATATATTCTAGCTTTATATTTTCACACTTTTAAATTTGCATAACTGGAAATTTTAGTAATAAAGTTAAAATAACTTTTAGGTACCACTAGATCTATTCTTACATTTTTAAAATTTATTTTATGGCAGTGATATTTTCTTGGAACTTAGTTTGAACTAAATACATACGTTAAAACTCAACTCTCTTGGGCTGGGGATTTAGCTCAGTGGCTCTGCCACCTGCCTCGCAAGTGCACTGTACTGAGTTCAATCTCCGGTACCAAAAGTGAAAAGTCAACCATCTTACTTAAGATGAAATGATAACTGGGCAGGACTTTATATGTGTGTGTGTGTGTGTGTGTGTACATATTTTGTATATGTATAATTTACATATATTCACTTATATATGTGTATAAACAGAGACAGAAGAAATCCTGGAAAGATTTTCAAACTTTTAATACTATCTCTGCAGGACATTATCAGTGGAACACTTATTTCTAATACGTATTTCTGCTTTAACTACTTTATTGTTAACATTTACTATATCTTTAATGAGGGTAGTTCAATGAGGAGAATAAACAGTGGACTTTGATTTGGGAAGGTAAAGACTAAGTTCTAAAGATATTGTCAGAGTGCGTTCACACTGGAACAATCATCTAAGTAAGACTTAGAGTAAGATTAAAATCCTATCAGATAATTATTCAATTAACTGTTCCGCTGTGACCATAGTTTAGTTTAAGAAACATAGAACATGTTGCTATGTCTAATGGAAAGAAGGTCAAAACATTGCAGCAAACCAATTTAGAAAATTTAAGAGGGCTGTTGCATAAGCCAAGAAAGAATCATACTTTTAAAAATCAGCCTTTAAAGGGAGTGTATGCTTAATTAGTGCTGGACACAAAAACCAGAACACAGACAACACAGAGAAATGTCAAGTGGAGTGGCTGTTAGAGCAAACTAGCAACCCTCATTATGCCAAACACAGGTTATTCGTTTTTCCAATCATTCCTTCATTGTCTTATTTCATCATTTACTACATAGGTAATTATTGAACATCTAATTCTGAGAATAAGATATTGACCTGCAGTTATCAGTAAACACTTTAACCTTCTGGCCAGTGCCTTTAGGCAGGAGTGAAGAGTCAGAGAATCCACAGATGGAATGAACATTTCCAGCCGTAAGGTAAGCTGTAAGGATCACAGTGATATTTGGGGTCATGGATTCATACATCCACTTGATTAATGAATCACAATTACTTCTTTTATTTCAGGAATTGTTGTTTCACTGTTTCTATCTTCTTGGCTAGTAAAAGCAACTTTGTGGTGCACAAATATGGTCCTTTATGTTCAAAGAAACAAACCACAAACAAGTTTTCATTTTCTCCAAGGAGTACAGCCAAATTCCAGGAGCATGGGCTTTGCCTCTACAACGACATTAAAATTCCAAAGACATCAAAGTTACTGGATTTGCATACTTTTTTCTTCCTTCACCCAAACGCTTGTTAGTCTGTCACTGGATTTGCAAAGATAAGCAGATGTGGTTTGTTTTCTTCATACTGCATTTTCTGCATCACTGAAAATTTCATAGAATGAAAAGGATCTATTTCCCAAAAGGGGAGAAATCAGAACCCCCTTTTTTTTCCTGCTGTTCTAAAGCTGCGCTAAACATGAGACTACTGGTGACTGCATCCTCCATTTTTGAAAAGGGATTTGGATATATTTCAACTACTTAGGAAAAGAACAGGAGGAGGAACATGTATGTTAACTAAATCTCTGGATATTTTTTCAATTTCTTGGGATAAGAACAGGAGGAGAAACATGCCCTGTGTTAACTAAACTACAGTGCCAACTTATTTAGGGTGATTCCACTTTTAGCCATTGTAATTCATTCTTTTTAGATGGAGAGAGAGTTCACTTCCAAAACTATAGAATACATTTTATAATAACGCAAGTACGTAGTGACATTAATTATACATCTTTATTTTATTTTGGTACTGGAGATCGAACTCAGAACTTTACCATTGCGAGGCAGGCGATGGAAACACTGAGCTAAATCCCCTGCCCAATAAATCTTAATGTCACTGTTTTTAGCTAAAATATTGTCATCTTGTAATTTTATTATTACATAATTGGTAAGGTTCTGATGACATTTTAAGTGAAATCTATCCTGGGATTCTTAAAATAGGACATTAGTGAATTGGTGGGCTCTGTGTTGATCTACTTAGCTCCATGACTAAAGCCTGCAGAATACTTAATCTACTTCAGGAGTTTGTTCTGCCCCGAGTTCTGAAAGCAATTCTTTTGTTTGTTTTATTTTTTTGTATTTACTAAGTAGCTACATTTATTGACTATCACAGGATAGTAGCAGTAACAGGGAGAAGGACAAAGAGTAAAAGAAGGTGAAGGGAACAACGAGATTCGAGGACAAGAGGAAAAAGGGACGCTAGTGTGAAGGGAAAAGAGGAGAAATTCTGTTCTCTAACAAGAATCCTTTAGCAGTCCATGAGAATTAAGTCTGAATTGAGCACTCTGACATTTAAACTTCATTTTTTGTAAATAATTTCTTACTTCATTAACAGGTGTTAGAAGGATTTATTTAAATGCCATTTCCAGTAGTATTTGGAATTTCAGTGAAAAATCTTCTATTCAACTGGTACAATTGTGTTTATGTTTGTGATTTTATAGAAGGGCTATACTTTTATGCCTAAGTGATTTTTATAGACATACTACATGTAGTGTAAATGTTGTGCACTATTCTCCACACTGTCTGTTTATGTATACAGTTTAATATCTGGGTTACATAAGCCAGCTCACAAATATAAGACATTATTAAAGTCAGTTTTGAATAACTTTTGCCATGTGTGAGATCAGTAGACAATAGATGTCACCCAACTAACACCCACCTAATGCCTGTGTCCCAGCTACAGCAGGATGGAGCTGTCTATCGCCTGCATTGCTTCTTGGGGTAGCTCACATACTAATAAAGATTAATGGGAAATATGAAGACTTATTCAACTCAGCACGACCCTGAAATTCCATTCCAGACCCTCCCGTGGAGGTGAGAAACAAGACAACTAGACTGCCAGCGCTCTTTAGAGTTCTCCTCTACCCTATCCTGTCCCCTTCTCATGCTTCCAGGAGGATTGGTCCCAAGAGTACTCCTTAGGAAACATTTTCCAATCAGGTTCTGTTTCAGAATCTGCTTTATAGAGAACTCAACTTGCAGCTCCCTCTTAGGAAGTGATTTGCCTTTTATACTCACTGAGGTATATTTGTATTGGACTTTGTAACCTTTAGTTCAACATGTATTTCTCTGTATGATCTTTCATAATGCTCAAAACAAATGAAATCATTCCTCTGATGCTTTCAGATCCTAGGACAAAACTTGAGACTAAGATTCTCTATCATATACCTATTAAGTAGTATAACTTTATGAGCTAATACGTACCAAACTGGTACATTTTTTTACTCCTCTTGACCTACCAAATGTGTGTTTCTTGTGAGCAGGCATGTTCTTTCTTTGTTAGCTCTCTGATATTTGAGTCAGATCTTATCCTTAAGTTACTTAGTAAATATTTTAACTGATGATATGAGTAAGTAGATGGTTTCTTCTGCATACATAGAAATCCCAATTCCACTGAGCTCCATCCCTTTCTTACAGGGTTGGCACCACCTGCCATCCCAGATGTGCAGTACACACACTTGTCTTATTCCTGCTCTCATCCAGAGTAATCTGTTGCATGATTTAGAAACAACAAGGGTCCTCAGGCCACATAAAGTAGATAAAATTTTTACCACCTAAAATGATTTTTAGCTAAATAGATGCACCTAGACACCATACCCTTAAGTGAAATAAAGCGAACACACATTTAAATATTATGTTGTTTCTCCAATGTGAGAAATCAAAAGTAGAAAAAAGAACTAAAATGTATAATAGATATTAGGAAATAGGAAGAAAACATTTAACTGAGAAGTAGAACAAGGGAAGAGGAAAGGGGGAAAGGAAAGAAAGGACAAGAGAAAAAAATAGAAATAAAAAATGAAAACAAAGCTTTTATGACTAAGGAGAAGGAGGATTGAAGGAGGGTGGGAAAAAAGAAGCAAGACATATCATGTACAGGTTCAAATTCCCTATGATGAATGTGATCATTATGTATATTTAAAATACACCAATAATTATTTTTCTTTAAAGCAATAATTTTTGCATCTCAACCTTCTTATTTTCTTAGAGGTTTCTTCCTATTTGTCAATCACATTGTCTTTCCTGATATTTTATCTAGATAGGTTACACTTAGGGTCCAATTATCAAGAAATGGTCAAAATCTGTAATATAAAATCTGTAATTAAACAAAAGGGAGTGAGCATCTCCTACTTGTCAGAAGAGCTAAAATTCTTTACAGTAATAGAACTGATTCCTTGGAGGGTAACTGTCTGAATTCAATCATAAAGAGTGAAATAATAGTTAAGAGTTCATCTTGCCATCTTTAAAATATTTCGTCTCCATTTAATTACAAATTTTTCTCTTTCTATTTAAATTCTTTGAAAATTCAGAATTTACCTCTATTACATTATATAATAGTTGAAAACAGCACAGGATGACCCCAGGAAAATCCAGTGTGACTCACTGTGACAAAACCCTCCCTTTCTTATCAGATTTATCCCCACCTTGTCTACTCCACTGTATTACTTATCTCCTCCCTGTATTGAGTATCTTATCATTATCTTTCACAGAAGTTTTGACATATTAATGTACCTACTTCTTATTTGTAAGCTTTAGAAAATGAATCTGTGCATTCCCAAGAGGGGCCTCAGCAGCTTTCCATCTCCAAAGGCACAATGGCTCTGAAATCCTATTATTTACTGTAATTTTCTTCATTCATTATTCTGGGTTATTACTTCATATCTTAATCGATGCTAATCCAGCTTCATTACAGCTCATACTTTTTCCCTACTAGACTGAGAAGTACATGTGAGAAGCAGAAGCTTCATGGTTTCCAGCATCCGTGGTTCAGGGTGGAGTGCCAACATGCCGTCAGTTTGATGTGTCAGACTATGTATGATTGTATTGAGGCTAAACCTCAATCCTAGCAAAAAATGAAGACTTTTTAAAAATTTTAAATTGAATTTATTGGTACATTCTAGGTAGACAGTACAGTTACATTCTGGGATCTTGTACCTTTACATGCCAGGTCTTGGTTCTCATTTTTTTTCCCCTTGTCCCCACCCTCCCTTCACCCCCTCCTCCCCTCCCTACCTTCAAACACTTTAATTCCATTTTTACATTTTCTCATATTTTTTTCCTTTTCCCTTATTCCCTTTTCCCTATCCTTCTCACTGTCCCTACACCTTTGGTCCTTTTTTGTTATCCTTAAAGTTTAAGTATGCTGATATTGCTGGGTGAGGTTTTGCACACCTGTAATCTCAGCATTCAGAGGAATCATTAGGAGTTTGAGGCCTGCCTGGGCTACATAGTGAGTTTAAGGTGAGCCTGAATTGCATGGTGAGACCAATCTCAGAAAAAAAATGATAAAAATGAATACAGCCTTTAATGTTATCTGGACATAGGCATATTCTAAATGTAAAAATCAACAAAACAAACTACAGAAAGGCAGAAGAATGTGTTTCATGAAGCATGCAAATGAGAATGATTGTCCAAAAATATTTTAGAATGTTATCATTTATATAACACCTATGGAATTTAAATATTATGATGGAAATAAAATATTGAACATTAAAATTAGTAGATAAAAAGGGATAGAACTTGATAAACACGTCATAGCAATGGGATTGATTTAGACAAAAAAACACTAAACAATTAAAAGTAATGATGAAACAGAAATAATTTACAAGATTGGCTATTCCTCCAGTTAGAATAGAAAGCATTACTGTAACATTCCCCAATCTTTTGGACTGAAATTTAATCTGTTGTGGAATGCGGAGATGATGATTAGGCTGGTGATGAACAACAGGGAAAATATATTTTTCCGAAAGATGGTGCTACAGTTGGTATTACTTATTTGTGAGAGTAAGTAATGGTTGAAAATAACCATTTATTGGATGGTTGAAAATAAGTATCAGTCCTGAAATTTTTTCCATACTGAATACAAATCTGTCTTTGTGTTCATAAAGACTCTGCTATTGTGAGTTTTCTCTTTCAGACTCAGAAACTGCATGATGCTGTTCCAAAAACATCACCTCTCTTACGAATTGCGCTTTTCAGAGTCATCCACTTTTAGCAATTCTTGAATTGCTGCTTTAAGGACATTCAAGGATTGCCTCTTAACTGTTGTGAAAAATGTCTCAAAATCGTTAAATGAGCATAGAGTGATGCAACACTGTGAAAATCAGTGTGGACATTTCTCAAAAACCTAGAACTAGAGATTCCATTAGACCCAACTATCCCACTTCTTGGTATCTACACAAAAGAAATAAAAGTACCATAACACAGTGATACATGCACACCTATGTTCATGGCAGCCCAGTTTGTAATATCTAAACTTGGAAATAACTAACCCAAATGCCCATCAACTGATGGATGAATGAATAAAAAAAGTGGGGTTTCTTTTACTATAACAGAGTATTACTCTACCATAAGGAAGGATAAATTGAGAAATTTATAGTTAATGGATACCCCTAGAACCTACACTCTTAAGGAAATAAATAAGACACATATGTGTAATTATTACTCTTTTTTTCTGGTGTGAGAAACTGAAAATATAAAGACCAAAATGCATAATAGATATTGTGAAATACTAAGAAATTGTTCAAATGGGAAGGGGCAAAATGGATGGGAGAGGAAAAGGAAGGAAAAAAAAGAAAATAAACAAGAAAAGAAAGATAAAATGGAAACAAAGCTCTGTAAATAAGAAGAGGAATAAGGAGAGAAGGTAGAGAAAGAGAATGGGAAAAATGATGAATGTGATTATTATATATATATAAATTATGCCAATAAACTTAACTAATGAAAAAATATTAAATGAAATACCTGGTGAACTGTATTTTTCTTAATTGCTCAAGAACAAACATCTTGGAAAACAAGAGTCAAGATAAGTTGTTTTGGGGAATTTCAATTTTTTTTTGTACCAGGGATCGAACTTGGGACCTTGCACTTGTGAGACAGGTTATGGCACTACTGAGCAAAATCCCCAGCCAGAAATTTTAATATTTAAAGAATTTAGATAATATCAGATTCACTTTGAAAATTTTGCATCTTTTTATATGTCCTCTTACAATATAATAGCAGTGAAGACTTTGAATGATGTGTGAAATGTTTGACATGGAATAGATGCAAAGACATAAAGTTTCTTCCCCTCAGAGGCCTAAAAAATGTAATGTTTGCAATTAGGGAAGTCCATATTAGATTATACATAAGAGCATCATAACAAATGCATCACTGTAAGTTAACTGTCAAGGATCAATAGAAATCAAGATGTGAAATTGTACCAATGAATTAGGTAAGAGGTGGAGAAGAAGACTCACGGTCTGGGATAGTGCAGAATTAGAGATTAAAAAATTACAGATTATTTTAATTGTAAAAAAAGGTGAGTTTTCATTAGGATCTTATGTACTATTATAGTTTTTAACACCAGGGAAACTATTCGGTATTTACACATGTGTGACTTATTTATTTCACTCAGAAGTATATCCTCAAAATGTATCCATTTTCCTATTAATGAATCTAATTCTCATTCTTTATGGCTGAGTAATATTCCATTTTATAGAAAAACCACATCTTCTTTATCCAGTTTCCAACTGATGGGCAAATTGGCTGTTTCCAAATTTTGGCTATTATAAACTGTCCCACTAGAAACATAGGTGCACATATATCACTACGATATGATTCTTTTAATTCTTTTGGACAGATATAAAGCAGAGGGATGGCTTGGTCAAATGGAACTTCTAGTCCCAGCTCTTTGAGGTATCTCCACATTGATTTCCATAGTGGTTGCACCAATAGGGAAAGTGGGAAGGGTAGGGGAAAGGTAATAAGGGAAAAGAAAAAAATATGAGAAAATGAAAAAATTGAAATAAAGTGTTCATAAATGGGGAGGCAAGGGGCGGGGAGGGCAGGGACAAGGGGAAAAAATGAGAACCAAGACCTGTCATGTAAAGGTACAAGATCCCAATAATGAATGTAACTGTACTGTATACCTAAAATGTACAAATAAACTCGATTAAAAAAAAGGCATTTTCTAAATCCTGATCCTTTAACTGAAATTTTTAAGAAATTAAAACTATAGCTGTAGTTTCAATTTATACAAACCAGTCTTGATTAAAAAAGACAGGAATATTTATTTTAATGTAAGCAAAGTCTACATAGCATAGTGCAATCACAAATCATAGTGAATGTTTAAAAAAATAAAAAAACTGTTACAGTAAAATACTAATTGTCATTAATCCTCCTTATTAGACTCCCTTCACTTTGACATACTTTTCTCATGGAAATTCTCTTTCATGAGTATCTTTTAATGGTTGCACTAATGTTCTGAATCGATTCAAAACATGACAATTTCTGCCAAATAAATTATTAAAGTGTGTTCTCATCCACCTTATTCACTCGATCTGGCACCCTGTAACATTTGTCTCTTCTTCAAAGACAAAATGATCATGAAAGGGAAACGTTTAGAATCATTTTAGGACATTGAGGCAGCCATGACAAAGTAACTAAAAATATCCAGGAAAAGAGATTTCTGGATCTGCTTAAAAAATTGGTAAGAATGATATGATAAGTGTATTTGAAGTAGTGAGAGGTTTCAGAGGGATTAATGATACTGTGATTTTAACTATAGTAAATATTTTAAAATTTAATCATTTATTATATTTTATCATCACTCAGTTCTAAAATTTCCAAAGGTTTATGTTTTACTTATTATTTCCAAAATTCATTTCTAATGTTATTTAGATCTACTTGTTTTTGCATTTGTCTTTTGCTTCTTATATTTTAATTCAATTTCATTATTGATTCCTTCCTCCCCCCCTTCTTTCTTTCTTCCTTTTTTTCAGTACTGGGATCAAACTTGGGATGAGGCAGGCACCACCAAGCTCAATTTCATTATTAAAGAAAGTTCTATTACATTGATTCCTAAACTTGTCTTGCCCATGCAAAGTTACAAAGAAAGCTATACCTACTTTAATTCATTTTGTTTTAATAAAAGCATTGGAAATAATTGTGACCTAGCATTTCTATTTCTCTCTTCACCCTCATTTCACCTTCAGATGCATGGCCAGTGGGTGAGGTAGTTATTAGAAATATACTTGCTTAAAAAGCAAATAAATAAATATTTTTTAATATGAGAAAAGAAGGAAAAAACAAATATTTTAAAGTCTTTTTAAAGAAATGCTTACTACATCAATTTACATGATTGCATGCGTTGAGTTTAGTCATAATGATTTTGTATGCTTAGCTTATATTAATTCTATTATTTATTATTGTAACAATATTACAAGGTTTGCATTATTATGTTTATTTTTCAAGTAAGAAAATCCTGAGGGCTGGAGGTATAACTCAGTGTCAGTCCTTGAGTTTAATCTGCAGCATCGAAAATAATTTTAGAAATGTTATGTGACATTTTTGCAGCATGTACAAGGTTACACCAATAATAACTAATACACCTGACATAGGAACATCCTTTGCTTTGTCCTTGGTGTAGCACATACTAGTCAGTGTACACTCTGAAAAGCCTGTGCACCTGAAAGTTTCATTTCAGCCTTGCTTTGTTATTTGGTTGTATATTTCCTCACACCCACTTGTCGCTGTGCAGAAGACCCTTAATACACACTAGCTAGGCATTAGGCTTAAGAGCTCAGAACATTTACTGAATAAGGAAACATTTCCACAAGGGTTATAGGTGGAAGTTGCAAGCACAAACAACCTCTGAGGTGAGGCAAAGGAATATAATATTTATGAATTTATAACACTGGAAATGTCAAAATGAAATTAAGATGGATTTCTCTTATCATTTTAATTGAAGGACCTAGTGAGATTATCCAATCACCTATTACCAGGAAGCACAGTTAAAAATAAAATGGAATACAGCTACAAGAAGTTAACTTTTTCCCATCCCAGGAGACTTGTGACACCTATTAGACGTTACAGAATGATTTGTTTGGATCCTACTGTGCAACCTTATTTTCAGTTATAATAGACTGTATAAACATGTTTCTTAAAAAGTACTAAAATATACTTTGTTATTTATTCTGGTATATCTGAAGGTATTGTCTTTAAGCTTCTTGATTCTATTGACAGTGTCCTTGTGAAATTTTTAGATCACTTTGCACAATCCCATTTTAACATGGTAATTCATTCGATAATTTTGATGATATAATATTAACCTTCTTACTGAAGGACTGGACTTTTTAATGAAGTAATTATTTTAAAGAAGCTTATTCTCCAGTAAGAGAAGTGACAATGATACACCATGAGGGAGAGAGAGGGGCAAAGGTACAGGATTGCAGGCCTGAAGGAAGAACTGCTGTGCCAGTTAAACAGAAGCTTCAAGGAATTTGAGCAGATGCAAGGAAGGCCTGTATTGATTCAATACACAAAGATCAAGACTGTGTCCACTGGAAGACACGACACAAAAATGCTTTAAGGGTGCCCAGAGAAAACTAAATACTATCATTTTGGTACAGAATATATAAAATGGAAGCTTAGATGTTGGGACAGGTAAGGCTCATATTGTAAAGAGTTTTGAATGGGGGTAAGATCATGTTTTCTATAAAACAGAAAATTGAAAAAAAATTATAAAAGATGATTCAATATGCAATTAGGATGGTAAAAAGATTGATATAATTTCCCAAAAGTTTGATTTATCAATGTAATGGACAGAACACAAAGAACCACTTAACAATAACAGCTGTTGGAAAAGGTGAAACTAGAGGCATAACGATGAGAATCACAAGACTGATGCAAAGCACAGAGGTAAATGTGGGATAAATATTAAAAGAAAAAGAAGGTGAGCTAGATTTACTACTAGGCTTAATAGTTAGAAGAATGAATGAGTAATCTACCCACAAATTCCATGATTTTTCAGAAGCAAAAATAACTTTTAAATTTAGAAGTGAAGGGAGTCACTTTGCAACTGAATAGTGATAGTCTATATTCCACAAAGAGTTTGAAATGTGTGTTGTGAGCTTGAGAGGCAGGCTCTGAATGAAGATGTTTATTTAGGAATTTGAAAAGAATTATTAACTAAACTACTGCAGTTGCAACTATGCTATCAAACAAAGGTGCACAGAGACCTTTTTCTACATCTTTAGCCCTTTTCTTCCTATTTCACATTGTCAATTATCTCATTAGGATCTTAATTTCTATTATAGTTTGTTCACACCAGAGAAACTATTCGGTATTTACACATGTGTGACTTATTTATTTCACTTAGGAATATATCCTCAATATGTATCCATTGTACAAGATCCCAATGATTAATGTAACTGTACTGTATACCTAAAATGTACCAATAAACTCAATGAGAAAAAAAAGTGCACAGAGAGCAAGAAAGTAACCTAAAGGGCAGAAGAAAAAGAAGAGTGTAAGGTAAGATAGATAAATCGTAGATATGAAGGAGAGAGCCTCATTGTTCTGGCATTGATTCAAGAAAGAGAAGTGCTTTCAAACATGACCAGGTGACAAGTATGATACACTGAGGGCTGAAGCCTGAACACAGGGATCAGATCCTCCACAGAGTGGGGGGGTTTCCTTTCCTGAGCATAAGTGCTGTCTTCTGGTGTCACATTTCCTTGTCTTCTTCTGTAGCCTTCATTCCTTCAGTACAAAGTTTGAAGTTATGAGAGTGGATTTGAAACCAGGAAAGAAAACACATTCATGCATTTGTTTACTCTCAATGTAGATACCTTCCAGATATGTAAAAAGCATTGTCTTCTATTCCCTATCCAAGGAGGGTGAGGTTTTTTCACCCCACTATTGGTAAGATCCAATATTGTGTAAGATCCACACAAGTTTAGGCAGCACATAATGGAACACATAACAAAGAGCTACCTCCTAAATTGAAAGAGATTTTTAGGATAGGAGAAAAGACAGATTGACCTCACAATAGATAGCAAAATTTAGGAACCTTTATTATTCTTTCTTTTTTTGCAGGAAATAATCTTATGAGATGCTTAACTGCAATCAAACTCATAAAGAACAAAATTATGCATTATAAAATATTCTGCTATTTTTAAGCATGTAAGTGTACATTTTCTTTTCTTTTCTTTCATTTTTTTTGTTTATTTATTTTGGGGCTAAATTTCAGTCCGTTTCTGGTGATTTGCAGTGCTGGCTATACCCAGTAGATTTGAGATGATTTGCTCAGGTTCCAGAGGGGTAGGTGAGGTTAGACACTCTAACATCATCTCAGTATGGTTATCTCAAAATGTCTTAATTTATGATTACATCGATAGATCTGTGATATCACACACACAAGGTGTTCAAAATATATAATGTGTATTTCAATTTTAAAAACATTACAATGAAAGATACATTACCACGAGTCCATAATACACCCGCTCCTTTGGAACATTATTGTTCTTGTCACTTTCTGAGGCAGTTTTGGAGTTTTCATAAGTATTTATGTGGTATGATCAAATATGGTGAATGCTGCTGCCAAGTAACATCCAACAGAAATGCAGGCTCATAAAATTTACACTGGAGGGCCGGGGATTTAGCTCAGTGGTTTGGTGGCTTGCCTTGCAAGCTCAAGGACCCGAGTTCAATCCCTGGTAAAAAAAAAAAAAAATTCACACTGTCCTCTCCAACCTTATTCACTCTGGAACTGTGTTACTTCAGGCTCTTCTACAAAATAAAAATGGCTATGAAAGGAACCGGTTTGAACTGGTTCAGAACATTGAAGCAGCCAAGACAAAACCACTCAAGATGCAAAACAAGACTTCTATACCTGCTTCAGAAAGGGGCAAGATAAATGGAATAATTGTGTTCAAAGTGAGGAGATGTGTTTTGAGAAGAATTAATATCAATCTGTCTTTTGCTACAATCATTTCTTAAAATTTAATATTCATTGTACTTTTTAAATTACATGTCATAGTCTCATCTTTAATCCTGGCTAGTTGCCTTGTATTGCAGAAGGAAGGCTAGTCATTTTCAGTCTTTCCTCTCCTTTACCAAATTTTGCAGTAACATAAAGCAAAAGAAGTGGATGGTCTCTGACATTTACTTGCTCTCCTGAGTGCTCTGCCCTGTCTGACTTTCTTTGAGACCCTAGCTCTGAGTCATTGCTCTATCTCCTTCATTTGTTTGAGCAGTGCTCAGTGATCAAATAACAAACTACATTTCTCTGGTTTATGAGAAGATCATTTATTCATTCACTTAATCACCACTTTTGTAAGTCACATAATTGGATGACAAACAAAAGTCTGGACAAGACACTCAGGCTAGACTTCTGGATGTAATTAGTTATGATTTCCTGATTATGGCTGCTTTCCCATCTGTGTCCTTTCTTTTATATGGGCCTGACACAAAAGAAATTAAATTACATTTCAGATAATTGATACATCTACTTATCTTGGCAAAAGAAGAACATTTTATTTATCTCATTACAATGTGAAAAAATTATAGTATGAATGAGGATGCAAAAACTCAGCTCAGCTCTATTCTGATGATCGGAAAGCCTATTTTAAGAGTATTCATTCAAAACTCATACACAAACATATATTCTTTCAACAGTCTTATATCCCATACCTTGTACTTGGTCATCCATATAAAGAAAGCTAAAATACATTATTACTACTCAAAGTAATTCAATTCTAGTGGATAAGCCAACCCTCAACATGAGATTAAGTGATCCACCTGATAGTCACACTTTCTGCCATATCATGATGCTTAAATACTAATAAGATGCCAATTCTAGAGAGCAAATGTCTTGCTTTCTTGTCACTGAGATACAATATCCCACACTCACAAATTAAATGGAAGAGAGGTGATTCCAGCTTTCATTCCATGGCCAGGTGGCTTGAAGGCAGAACACTTTAGCAGAAGCACAGGGTAGAGTTAAGATCTTCACATGATGTGGGTCAGGAAGCAGAAGGCAAGGGAGGAGCTCAACATGGTAGGGAGATACACCCTACTAGGTCACATCCTTGGTGACCAGCCCCTTCTCAGCAGACCCCACCAAGCACGTGAGCTACAGCACCCACTTTATCTCCTTACCTTCTGAAGGCCCCACCTATGAGAGCAGGAGGCTCCTTGGCAACATCTAGATGTAACCACAAGATAACTGCATTCCTTGTGAATGCTACATGCCTTCCTTGAACTAGCAGTAGAACATTCGGTACCTCTCCTTCCATCAATGCCAAATTCTTTCCTGTTATATCCAGGATTATGCAGGAAGCACTGGGTGGTTAATAAATATATAATTTTTAAAAATTGGTTTTAAAATGAACTTTTAAAATTAAAAGAATAAAGCTTTCTGCAATTATGAAAAGGGTTACCACTTCAGAATTTTTCCTTAGCTTTGGAGTTTTTGAACTCTTTATTAAAATACAGAATAAGAGCTATGATAAGTGAAATAAACCAGACAAAAATATTGTATTATTGAATGAACAAGTCTAGAAATCTAATGTAGAATGTCAGGCCTACAATTAATAAAATTGTAACATATTTGAGATTTCTACTAAATGAGTAGATTTTAGTTGCTTTTCCTATATACAAAATAAAAAAACTATGTGTGATGATATGTATGGTCCCTAAAATAACCATATATATGTGACTTTCAACATCATGCTTCATTCAAAATAAATATGCAAAATAAAATTTAAGTATATAAATGGAACTACACAATATAATTTATTTTTAAAGTAATAAATGAATAAATATGGATGGAGAGGCAGGCATAAAATAACAAATTGGGACACAAGACAGGTAGCTTCAAATTTCATATTTAGTAGGGCAACTCACTAGGTGACACAGTCATTCTTATGATGTCAACTATCTTTTGAACACACTGGAAGTTATCTTAATTTCTCTTTATTATGAGTTTCATTTCACCACCAAGATAGAAGTTCAACTTGCATCTCTGGGCTTGCTTAGAAATGCGACATAGGTGAGAAGACTTTGAGTCATCCAAGAATGAACTGGAAGTAGTAGGAGTGTGGTGACACTGAACCGTCCTAACATTGCTAGAGAGGGTGGTGGGATGCTCGAGAGAAATGAAGAATTTTTCAGGTAACAGTGCTAGAACTCACTTATACCTTGGAAATCTCCATGACCTGTTTCTACTGATTACTCTGTGCAGTGGGAAGACAGAGCAGTTATGATCGGTACACAGTGTGATTTGGGTGTGCTAAACTGCATGGCTTCCAAGTGAGATTCTCTGCTCCACCTAGAAATTAGGTGAATGATTAACCTTCCACAAATTTCTTTCCTGTGCCAGTTTGTCAGATTCGATTCTGAGCTTTATAAATAAGAACTCTGATTCAAATTCAGAATAAGGAATCTACAGTCCCTCATACTTGTAGGCTGTCATTCAAATTCCAAATGCCAACAAGAGACAGATGTTTAAGCTAAGCAAGCTCAGTGAAGCCATGGTGATGAAGCAGAGAGGGGACAACCATATTCAGCATAGGTGTCATGAATTCATGGCTTGGTGATAGTAATAGTTTTCTGATTTAGGAAGGAAATTGGATATACATTTTATTGTTCAACCCCATAATCATTCAACCCCATAAATATTAAAATCCCAATAACAATGTTTTTAAAATGATGAAATCAAAGAAAACCTACCTATATTCTTTTGAGGCCTGAAAGCTTCCAGTTTATGAATTTAATGTTATTTCTCAAGCTCCTCCCTTTCCTCTCTCGCTTGGGCACATTCAGCGATCCTGGCCATCCTGTCTTTAGCAGTAGGCAGGGAGTGGAGAGAAGAAGGAACAAGGAGAGGGAGGAAAAGGACACAGGGTTGGAGGCACTTAGGAAGTAAAACTTTCATTTTTATGTGGAACACTCTGGACTTCTTAAAGCATGAAAATGAAATCTGTGTCATGCTAATTCTTTTAAACATGAAAGTGTAAATGTGTCCATAATGAATCTCTAGAACTTCAAGGAGAAAGAGGGAGAGGGAGATTAGAAAAAAATATTAGTATTCACATAATACACTTGTATACATACATGAACATTGGAAACATATATTATACTCTATATACAAACATTATCCATATATATGGAGAAACTGGAAACTGAAAATATATAGTATATAATATCATATATAGACACTATACATATTCTGTCACATATATACACATTGACAACATACGCACACTCTAGATACCAAAATAATCTATATTTTAGGTTAATTATCGTGTGTATATACAAGCACACAATTCAAATTAAATGTGTGTGTGTGCTACTGGAAGCATGGCTTATTTGCAATCATCCTTCCCAACCAGATCAAATCTATACATTGTCCTGTAAACCTGTGTCTGGTACTCTGTGCTGCAACAGAGGAAAAATGAAGTAAGTCAACTTGGTAAAGTCATAAACCTCCCTGCAACAGAGCCAGTCAAGGCTCCAGTGACAGAAGTATGGCGACAAGAGTGTGCCAGATGTTCTTTAAAGAATAAGTCATGGGGTGGGCACACATTTGTGTTTTAAGCTTAATGACGTCTAATGAAGAATATGCAGATTTAAACTACCCATGTGCGATACACTGATACATATACATGTATGTACACGGGCCTTAGCTTGTTTTCTTCTATTTTAATAAACTATATTTTACTGTAACTCTAAATGTAATATATGGTATTTAAAATGCTAGATTTTCTCTATATAAATTTAAAATATTTTTATACAAGAAATATCTTCGAGAACTTTTCCTGTTGATTGTTCATGTTCCGGAGGATGGGAAGCTTTTTGCAGCTGCACACATTCTATGCACTTGTAAATAAGATGCCACATGCGCAGTGTGGCAGCCCAGCCATCACAACACGAATATACCTGAGTTGGGGAGTGACGATTGAGAAAGGAAAGAACACTCACACCTGAGTGGAGACCAAGAGAAGTCTAGTTTATTTCTACAGAAACAGCTTTTCTTAAAGGCACATTAACAGGAAGCATCAAGCGATCATCTCCATCATTTCTTATGCAAAAACAGGAATTCCTGATTTCTACCTTTGGCTATCTCTTTGAGTTCCTCCCGCCTCAGGGTAACAGATAAGCTTAACAAACAGAGTCCTTGAAAGCTAACAAATGTTATATAGACTTTATCAATGCCTTCATTGTAAAGGAAGAAGTTTCCTTTCAAGTGTCAAATGCCAGAGGGCCACGATGGGCTCCCACAATTCCCCCTTTTTTATTATTTTTAGAGCAGGGAGCTTCCCAGCTCAGCAGAAAGACTGCGCCTGTCTTAGGTGAGAAATGTCCAGAGAAATCCCTTACCCGTCATCAAGCCATGAGAAGTTTAATACTCATGCTCTGTCTTAGGTTAGATATTTCTCCACAATTCTCTTACCCATCTTTGACTACCAGCCTCTGAAGGGGTTATACCATGGGTTGTGAAGGCTTGACATGTAGCTTTCTCTATTTCTATCAACATTTGTAAACCTTGATCTTCATACCAGGACTCATTAAGTTTTTACAGACATTGTTATGAAGGGAGGTTGACTCAAAACCATCACATACTGAAAGGAAGTCATCATTTCTGAAAGATATACAATTGGTTAACTTATAATTAAAATAGCTGTTATATTCATTATCAGTTTCAATTACAATCTCTATACTTTTTACTAATAACACATAAGGAGCATTAATACAAGACATTATATTAGAAGCAATGCCAACAATATTGAAACTAAGGCTAGTAACTTTGACATCTCACCATAAACACATTTCTCCCAGTGCACCAGCAAGTTTTCAAATGTTGATTTGAGGAAAATGTGAATCTGTCCACCAAAGTCCAGCAGAAAGACTAAGACTAGCAAATTAACTCTTCTTTGAGGTAGTCTTGGTTAAAGACCAATTGAGGGATTTCCTTTTTGTCCCAGAAAAGCTTCTCAATATAGCAGTCTCATTTTCTTTATAACATAGAAACACTACTTTATAAATGACCAAGTATATTTGTATTATTCAGTACTGGCACTTCACCTGAAACAGATGAGACAGGATGTGCAAGGAGAGGATCTGGCATATAAGTCCAATGTCCTTGAGGATTGGCATCACATCTTGCAGGAACTGACATCAGCAGGAGTATCCACATGATGAATCAGCCTTTCCGGTAGCCATCAAGCCCCATCATGTTTCTGTGAGAAAACACAAACATGCCCTCTGCCCCATATTAAAACAGGGTCAGATCCATACCATTGGCTAGTTAAGGGATCTCTCCATTTTACCAAGGCATATGGAGAACCTTGTGGATGCCAAAATCTTTCTGCTGCTGAATGTCCATTCTTATCAATTTGTAAAAAATTTAGAATGTAAGTAGCATGATTTAAGTAATTTCTAGGTGAGGAGGGATATAACTCCCCCTTTTTTATTTTTTGGAGCTGCAGTTTCAGTGTGCCATGAGCACGTTCAACTATTCCTTGTCCTTGAGGATTATAGGGAATGCCTGTAATATGCACAATATGCATTTGTTGGCAAAATTGTTTGAAGGTCTTACTAATATATCCAGAACCATTATCTGTTATTTTTGGAGGTATCCCTAAAATGGAGAAACAATGTATACAGTGAGCAATAGCATGTTTAGTAGCTTCTCCTGTTTGAGCTGAAGCAAGAATAAATCCTGAAAAAGTATCAACAACAACATGTACATACCTTTGTTTTCCAAACTCCATTACATGAGTAACATCCATTTGCCATAGTTGATTAGGAAGCAAACCTCGAGGATTAACACCATAATGAGGAACAGAAGAAAATTGAGGGCAAGTGGAGCACTGTTTAACAATTTGTTGGGCAGCTTCTCGAGGAATCTGAAATTGATATCTAAGAATACGACTATTCTGGTGATGGAGTTGATGAGATTGGAGAGCTAAATCAATTTTTGAAAATGCAATAAATTTTGTGGAAACATCAACAAGATGATTTCCCAAAGACAATGGACCAGGTAAAACAGTATGAGCTCAAATATGTCCAATAAAACAAGGAAGAGAATGAGCATGAATACAGTTTTGTACTTGAATGAAAAGTTGTTGAACTTCTAAATTACTGGTATTAATATAGGCCACAGTTTCTAAAAAAGGAAGGGCTTTAGCCAGATATTGACTATAAGTATATAGATTAAAAGAAATATGAGCAAATTCCTGAAAAACAAAAAGAATGGCATGCAATTCAACTACTTGTGCCGAAGCAGCAAGTGTGGAAAAAATCTTTTCATGACCATCAATAACATAAACTGCTTTTCCATTAGAAGACCCATCAGTGAAAATAACAATGGCATCAGGTATAGGCTTAAATGAAATAATTTTTGGAAAAATAAAAGATTGAAGATTTGCAAATTGTAACAATTTATTAGGTGGATAATGAAATTTAATTTGACCTGAAAAATGTGCAAATGCAATAGCCCAAGAATCACAATTCTGAAACAGCCAATCTAGTTGTTTTCCTGTAAAGGGAATTACAATATTGGAAGGTTCCAAACCAAAATATTTCCGAGCATTACATCGGGTTGACTGAACAAGTTGTGCAACAGCTTCATAATAAGGTTGTAAATTTTTAGCAGGTGAAACAGATAAATGAAGCCATAACAAAGGTGCATCATACCACAAAACAGCTGTATGGGAATGTTTGGTTAGAAAAATAAAAGCTTCTAAGGTTTTCTGATAGTCAAAATAAAATATCTGTTGATTAGAAATGGCTATTTTCACCTTTTGAAGAGCCAATCATCCTTCGTATGTGAGGGTCCTGAGGGAAGAAGGATCAGGATCCCCTTGCAAGATGTCAAATAACGGTTTTAAATCTCCAGTAGTTAATTTTAAATAAGGCCTTATCCAATTAATATCTCCTAAAAATTTTTGAAAATCATTTAAAGTTTTCAAATTATCTTTTCGAATTTGTAACTTTTGGGTAAGTATTTTTCGAGGATAAAGTTGATATCCCAAATATGAAAAAGGAGATGTCCGTTGAATTTTTTCAGGAGCAATAACTAATCCATAATCATTTAAAACCTTTTGTAAATAAACAAATACAGTAAGCAATAATGATTCATCTTCATTTGCTAAAAGAATATCATCCATATAATGTATCATATAAACAGAAGGATAACTTTGTCTAACACAGGAAAGTGCCTGTGCTACAAACTTTTGACACAAGGTAGGGCTATTTGCCATACCTTGAGGCAAAACTCTCAATTGATATTTTTGCATAGGCTCCTGGAAATTAGTAGAAGGAACACTAACAGCAAATTGTTTGCAATCTGTAGGAGCTAGAGGTATAGTATAAAAACAATCCTTTAAATCAATAATTATTTTAAAAGTATTTCTAGGTATTGCAGAGGCAAGGGGGAGACCAGGTTGTAATGTTCCCATGATTTCCATAGTTTTATTAATCTTTCTTAAATCTTGTAATAATCTCCATTTACCAGACTTTTTCTTTATAATAAAAATTGGGGAATTCTAAGGAGAGACAGATGGCTCAATGTGGCCTTTATCTAATTGTTCCTGCACTAATTGTCGGGTGGCTGTTAACTTCTTACTAGTTAAGGGCCATTGATCAACCCAAACAGGTTTTTCATCTTTCCATACAATTGGATCTGCATGGGGTGCAGGCATGTCAATGACCCCTAGGGAAAATATCCCAGGCCTTGTCTAGGAGGATGGGCTGTCGGAGTCACAGGAAATTGAATTCCTTGACCTTCATTTCCTAAATCAACATTAGGCAAGAATCCTTGATCAAACATTTGATTAGAAACTTTTTGATTAGGGCTATATAAATAAACTCCCATTTGTTGCATGACATCTCTTCCCCATAAATTAACCGGGAGGCCAGGGATAACATATGGTTGAAAAGTCCCACAATGTCCTTCAGAATCATTCCAATTTAACATATCAGTACTTTGATTAGGATTTTTACTTTGACCAATGCCTTGTAATTGAGAGACAGTCTCCTGTAAAGGCCATGTGGAAGGCAACTGGTCAGCAGTTATAACAGAGACATCAGCACCAGTATCTAATAACCCAATAAAAGATTTTCCTTGAATTAACAATTTTATCTCTGGCCTATTGGCTCCAATAGACTGCACCCAATAAACATCTGAGGGCCCAAAACCTTTATCCCCTCTAATGGCTTTTTTATATTTTCCTGAGGTGGCTATGGTAGGTAAAACAATCAATTGAGCTATACGCTGTCCAGGCTAAATAACAGAAATTTGAGAAGGTGAACAAACCATAATTTTAATTTCTCCAGTATAGTCCTCATCAATAACTCCTGGGGAAATCATAAGCCCTTTCATAGTAGAGGAACTCCTACCCAACAAGAGACCCAAAGTATCTTTAGGTAGTGGTCCAAAAACTCCAGTGGGTAGGGCTTGCATTCCCATTTCAGGGGTTAATACTGCATAGGAGGAGGAACTGAGGTCCAATCCTGCACTGCCTGAGGTGGCTCGGAATAAGTCCTGAATGGAGTTTTTTGACTGATTTTGAGGGATGATCTGAGGTTTCAGATTCTGAAATGCCCCCAAAATTTGATACGGGGCCAGAGGCTGGCCCCTCCATCTGTTTCCCAACTGGATAGGATTATCCGTAATATCTTTTTTAGATCTGCATTCATTGGCCCAATGATTTCCTCTTTTACATTTAGGACATAAACCAGGTTCTTTAGGAGGTTTTGAAAAAGATCCATTTTCTTTACATTGTGGGCAGTCTCGTATTAAATGTCCTGCCTGACCACAGCCAAAGCAATTTCCATTATTTCTCTTTTTTGGAGGGCCCCTTCTATGTTGTTGATATAAAACCTCTTTTACAGTTTTTCCTTGTAAAGCTGCAGATATGGCAAGGCCTTGAGTGTAAGAAGGACCTATGTCTGCACACAAGCGAACATAATCAGATAAATCAGCCTTCTTTCTAAAAGGATGAAGGGCAGCCTGACAAGCAGAATTAGCATTCTCATAGGCCAATTGTTTTACTAAAACTATACCAGCTTCAGATTCTCCTATGACTCTGCTGGCCGTTTGTAACAAGCGATCCACAAAATCTTGAAAAGGCTCATCAGGTCCCTGTCTAATTTTAGAAAGATCTTCTGAGACTTGTCCAGATGAAGGAAGTTTTTTCCAAGCATTTTTAGCAGCAATATTAATCTGAACATACACACCTGGGGGAAAACCTAATTGCTGAGTAACCTCAGCATAAGGTCCCTCTTCTGCTAGCATCTCATAAGTTGCATTAAGTTCTCCTTGCTGTCTATTAAGATCTGCTATTCTCTGGCATTGTTCTGTATATTCCGATTTCCATAACAAGTAATCACCTCCAGAAAGACAAGCTTTAGCAATTTGTTTCCAGTCAAATGGAGGGAGAGCATCAGTGGACAAAGAATCTAGCAAGACGAGTGAAAGAAGCAATAGGGCCATACTGAGCACATGCCATTTTTAATTCTTTTAATTGCTTAAAAGGAATTGGAGCATGTTGATGAACAAGATTTCCCTGAGCATCCTGAGCCTCAAAAACTGGGCAGGCCAGAGAAAATGCAGATACATCCTCACCCTCTTTAAGGGCTTGTTGTAAACACTGTTGAACTGGAGACTTAAGAAGCTGGGAGTTTACTCTCACAGGCTTCCAGCCTTCACAAGGTCCTGAAGCCAAAGCAATCAAAGAAGGTTCCTTTTCTAACCGATTGTCACAAGGGGAAGGATTAAGATCTGCCACTGGGCTAGGCATGTTTTTTGGAGGTTTATGACTAGTCCACTGAGCTTCCATTTGTTGAGACACTATTTTTTCCATCGCTTTTTCTATTTTTTCCATCCTGTCTTCTAACTGAATGTTTTGTGAATCCTTAGTATGGGCTGCTGCCATTGAAGGTGGCCTTACATTTTCATAATATTGAGAAGCTTCTTCCTCAGAGTCTAGGGGCTCCGGCGGAGCCATGGGAACAATAGTTTCACTTTCAGTTATATAATCATCATAAGATTCAGGTTCCTCTACACTCAATAATTTTTTTAAAATATGTACAAAAAAACATGTAACTAATGCTAGCTCCCATTTTTAATATTTACAAGAAAACTCACTGATTGCCTTTTTGGAGGCCTCGTTCTCTCTGGTGTCCTTCACTGGATCCCTCGATACACAGGCCCCACATTCGGGCACCAACTGTGGTGGCCCAGCCATCACAACACGAATATACCTGAGTTGGGGAGTGAGGATTGAGAAAGGAAAGAACACTCACACCTGAGTGGAGACCAAGAGAAGTCTAGTTTATTTCTACAGAAAGAGCTTTTCTTAAAGGCACATTAAGAAGAAGCATCAAGCGATCATCTCCATCATTTCTTATGCAAAAACAGGAATTCCTGATTTCTACAGATACCAAACCTTTGGCTATCTCTTTGAGTTCCTCCCGCCTCAGGGTAACAGATAAGCTTAACAAACAGAGTCCTTGAAAGGTAACAAATGTTATATAGCCTTTATCAATGACTTCATTGTAAAGGAAGAAGTTTCCTTTCAAGTGTCAAATGCCAGAGGGCCACGATGGGCTCCCACAGGCAGTCAGGGACCCATGACTGCTCTGTAAGTCATTTCATCATGTATTCCCCTGTCTTTAACCCCCCTGCATCAGTCATCTCAAGACCCTTTGTTATCATGGAAATTCTGATTTTATTAAAATCATGTATTTTGTATATCTTCCCAAATTTCTAAAATTGAGAAAAATGTCATGATTTTAAAAACTGGAGAATTTATTCAAGAAATGTGTCACAGAAAAATCACACCTCATCACGATTTCTTGCTGCCACTAGAGAGGAAGTAACAGGAGCCACAGAATGAGCATAAGATTTATAGTTAAAATTGGTTTGAAATACTAATGACTACAGTTTCAAAAAATTAATTCAGCCCCAAAGCCTCAGTATTCCTGTTTGCAATGTTGGTAATAATATAAGTTTTGCTAAATTGCTGATACAATGAGAAATCGATTTGTTTTAAAAGTTTAAATAGTGTCATTGTATTTTTTTCCTGTCTTTGTTTCATATCTTTTAAGTGAAGATTAACCTTCTATATTACACAAGTTTTCATCTAAAATCATAGTTTCTTGCCTCTCCAAAATACATTACACTCTGTCCTCATTATATAGAGGGCCTGAAATGTAGGCATATGGAACTGGCATGAACTCCTGGAATTCCTACCTTACTCCTCTTTGACATGAGACTGGATCAGGGAGAAATAAGTTGAGTTCTCTAATCAAAGCCCTAAGTTTTTATTTAACAACTAGAGGATTAGAATGTTTCTGTACTTCTTGATACTGTTAACATGAACCAAATCAACATGAATTTAAAACAAAACTATGGGGGAAGGCAAGGGAAAAATATATGAGAAAATGAAAAAATGGAAATAAAGTGTAAATGGGGAGGGGAGGAGAGGGTGAAGGGAGGGCAGGGACAAGGGGAAAAAATGAGAATCAAGACCTGTCATGCAAAGGTACAGGATCCCAATAATGAATGTAACTTTACTGTATACCTAAAATGTACCAATAAACTCAATGAGAGGAAGAAAATATTATTGGTAATCTCTTTAAAGGATTTATTTGATGCAATTGTGATCTAGTGTCGCGAAACGGCGACGCAGAGCACTGTCCCGCAGTGCCTCAAACCTGAAAGAGCAGCGGGGTGGAGATGGGGCAGAGAGAAAGGAAGGACGCCAAGACAAGAGTCTGATCAAGGCGACGTTTATTGCAGGCAGGCATCAGCCTTTTAAAGGAAAAGACCGAACTATTATAGGCTAGGATTACCATAGTAACCTCAATACCTGCTCCTATAGATAACATCAGATCTTTAACATAACAAAATGGAGTTAACAACACCTGACTCCTACAGATCTTTGGCTGTCCGTGTTTCTCCCGTGCAGGGTCAAAACAAGTTTAACATGTGCAGTCCTTAAAAAGGAACAAATATTGTCTTTCAAAAAGCCAGTGGGCTATGGCTGGCTTCCCACAATCTAGTCTTTTAATTACTTCTGTTATTTGCATTTATACTACTTATGAAAACATTCTAATATGTTTTTTCTTTTGATCTTTAGTTGAAATTGGATCCCAGAAATGCTATCACAGTATATTTGGCCAAAATATATGAGTGTTTATACCATTGTAGAATATTTCCACAGTGCTTTCCAATACTGTTGTGACCATTTATTTTTCTTCTATGTATTGATTTGTTAGAAAGCTTGTTTCTCTGAATTTTTCCACAGTAAGGAATTATCATTAAAATTATTTTCTACATTGATAAGCAAGTAATATTTCTAAATCATATATTGATCTATCATTTTTCTCTATTGATTGATTGAAATTATTTTAATATAATTACTAATCATGACACCCTTCCTTTCTGTCTGCTGTAGAATTTTGAACAGTATTTTTATATAATGATAAATCAAAAGGAAAAATTAAAAATATGTCATATGATTGCAATTATGTAAAAACAACTAGTCTTAGAGGAATACTAGAAACAAACAGAATTGCATTTTATTTTTTCTTAAATATCTCTATATTAAATTTTCTATAGCCAGGCATGATGGCGCCCGCCTGTAATCCCAGCACTCGGGAGGCTGAGGCAGGAGGATCGCTGTGAGTTCGAGACCAACCTGGGCTACATAGTGAGTTCCAGATCAGTCTCAACTACATAGTGAGATCCTGTCTCAAAACATCAAAAAATTTTTTTTCTATAATTATTTTCCATTTATGTAAAATTTTTCAAATGAAATAAATTATGTGAAACTAAAAGTTAAATGTCAATGATATGGGTTTTTACATTTTGCACAAGGCATTTGTTAACTGCTTTGTAAACTACAAAGTTCTTTAACAGTGCTAGTATTTACATCAGAGTTACTATTACTATTAATATTAATAAAATAATTTGCTGCCACAATATTTACTAAATAATTTTGACAAAAACCTAAGATTTAAAACTTTCAGAAAATCAAAGATCTTACACAATTCTAAGAAAAAATTGCTACTTAGAGATTTCTTGGAAATGAATTCCATAAATATGTAAATATATAATTGAGCTCCATGATAACTGTACCTAAATAATCACTTATTCTAATACAGCATATTAAGCATGCTTTAAGATGCTTGGGAAAGTAGCCAAGGAGTATATTTCAAAATATTTGAAAATATTGAAATGTTAATTCTCTTTGCAATCTCTCTGAAACTTGCATGCTAATCATATACTCATATTTAATCTTCTCTTTATAGTCTCAGTTATTTCTACAGAGTGATAAATCTTTTTGGTCTGCAACCAAAGGGACCAGAACTTATATTTTTCTGAATTTTTGGAAATGTCATATAGGCAACTAAATGATCTTTTCAAATAAATTTGAAGGAATATAGATTTAACTGTAAAACTGATTTCTTCAAAAATGTTTCCCTCTCTTTACTTTTACTCTAAAAGCCCTACCTCATCTTAGTTACTTTCTTCTTTCTGGGACAAAAGACTCAACATCCACAACTTAAAGAAGGAGAGTTATTTTGGTTCAGAGTTTTAATCCATGGTTGGCTATCTCTCCAAGGCAAAAAAAAACATAGCAGAGGTGCATAGTAGAGCAAAAGTGGTCAAGCCACGGTGACCAGGAAGCAGAGAGAGGAGAAAGGAATTGGGAAGGAAGACATAGATACCCTTCTGAGTCCTGCTTACAGGGGCCCAATTCTTTAATTAGCATATTCCTAGCAGCACATTCATGTATGAATTCATCAGTGGCTTAACCCACTGATGATCATAGGGATCCCATGATCCAAAAGCTCCACCTGTGAACACATGAGGATCTGGGGGGATACTTGAGGTGTAAACCACTGCACCTCTTAAAATTGTTTGTAGAAAAGTTTTAATTTTGTAAATTCATGCCTGTCAGAATCCTGGAAGCTGAAGGATGGGGACTTCTGGGAGGACAGAAAGTAGAGAGTCTAAGAACAAAAGTGTAAGGAGGTGCACGTGTATTAGTGTTATTTACTGTTCATTGTGATCTCAAAACTGAGTCTGCAATTGTTTTTAAGTAAACCTTACATTAGTTAGCTCTTTATCACTGTGACAAAATACCTGAGAAAATTGTCTTAAAGAATTTATTTCAGTTCATTATTTCAAAAAGCTCAGGCCACACTGTCTTAAAACAGTAGTCTTAGCCTTGTGCTAAGACAGTGCAGCTGGGAAGCAGCTCATAAGAGAGGAAAACTGCTCACCCCTTAGCAACCAGGAAGGGAAGGGGAAGAGGGAGGGAGGGAGGAAGATGGGAAAAAGGGAGGGAGAGAAGTAGAGAGATAGAGAGAGAAGACGAAAGAAGGAGCAAGGGTAGACCTTTAAAAGACAAGCCCCCAAAGACTGACTTCTTCCAACTATCCCCCATTACTCATTTTCTCTCATCTCCAGTAACCTCTTCATGTAACCATCAGTGGTTTGCTACAGTGATGACCCTAGAACTTTCACAATCCCATCACTTCCCAAAGGCCTTGCTTCTGAACACTGCTACCTTGTGGACTACAGCTTCAAGACATGAGATTATGGGAGATATATTAAATCCAGAACAAAATAACCTATGTGAACATAGTTGAAACTATAATTCCAGGGATTCTTTTAGAAGGATCATTTGACTTTCTTCATGCTCACAGAGACTGAGTGTGCCTTGTCTGAAGAGAGCAAGTCTAGCTGCTAGCAGCATTATTATCCCACATGCTCTGGGAAACCTCAATATTTGTAGTTATTTTATTATGCATAAGAAGCGCATATGTTCTGACAAGAACACAATGAAAATGCAAAGAAAACTCAGATTTTCATATTTCACACTCAAATTTGTTCAGAAGATGGCTTCTCCCTTGAGCAAACTTATGAATTTGAAGTGATCTGGATAGAGCCAGTCCAATTCTAATTAGCAAATTAAATCTTCATTAACTGTTTCTTGGATGGAGTCTTGAGAGCAATTCTACATAAATTTTGGGGGAAAATGATTTCATAATTAATGTACAACTATAGCTGTCTAAGGCTCAATGTCACCTTGCCTGCTAGAGGGCTATAGCATGCAGAAATGTAACTCCATTTGCCTCACAGCACAGCTGAGTTCTCAAGGGTCATGTGCCACTGGCACTCAAGGCAAGATTGCATCAGCTGAAGACATCCTGGTTCTTTGAGAACTGAGTAGTAATACAAAAGAGAAAGGTTTCACCTGGGAGAAACTAATTCCTTTTCAAACTTATCTCACCCACTATTGTAAAAGAGTTCTCCATATCCAGCTTAACAGAACCTTATGATTTAAAATCGTCATCAACTCCTCAGGTACTTTGACCACAACCGCCTAAATCACCTGATAATCCCTTCAATCATTCTGTGTACCCAATAAATAGTGGCTAGCTCAGAGAGTCTTTGTCTTCATCCACCCTGAGGCACTGACCTCTTGGCCCCCCATATACTTTGAAATTAAGTCTCTATTGTCTTTTTTTTTTTCTTTAATCCTCACCAGCCCCCTTTCAAGGCAGTTGGAGGAAATTGGTCTCCAATAGATTCTTTTTAATTCTTTATCTGTGTTATGAATATGTCTTGTACTATGGTCACCACCTCTGATGTTATCTGAGAAATTATTTCTGATTTCATTGTTTCCAGATCCTCTTTCATTGCCAACTGAGGGAGTGAAAGTGGTTGAGTTTCAGGTTGGTCCATCTTACCTCCCGGATTTCCCTTTAGAGATCTGGAAATATGGGTTGGCATCTTATTTGGGTGTCTTCTCATTTCTATGTTTTTTTTTGTTGTTGTTGTTTTTATTGTTGAAGTTTTTGGTTTAATTCCTGTGTTGCTGCTTGTAAATTGCTTATTGTAAGTATCGTTATTGCTAGTATGTAGAGCCCCTAGGGAATGTCTACTTGAATTGTCTTCCAGGTATATTTGGCCTTTGGATTTTGAGTCTGTAGTGGTCCTTGAGCAAACTCAGTTTTGTATACCAGAGGAGGAAAGCTGATTAGAATAATCATGTTACCTGGGCCAAAGTAATACAATCAGCATCAACAACAGCAAAAAACACAGCTTAGAAAATGACAAATTGTGGTAGCTATTGTTCTGACACCTTTAACTACATGACCGAGACTTGTGGCTATATATCAAAATCAAGAACCAACCAGAAATATGTTTACTGCAAATAAGCCCTTCAATATAGTGGCTTTACCCTCTGGGAAGAAGATTTAGAAGGAGCTGGGGGGTAGAGAGATAGAAGAAGGAGAGATCAGAAATGAAAGAAACTGGTGCCTGCCGAAGATCACTCTGCATACCAACGGAGCTCCTATGAGAGATTTTACTGTAGAGCTGCTGCAGCAAGGCTCTGCAGAGAGGGAACAAAGGAGAGGAGGAGGGAGCTGGGGAAGGGCCTTGGTTATATAGTGGGTGACTGGTGCAGGCAGGGCGAGGATCGTGTTGGCTGCACAGGCAACCACTCAGGGGCCACTCTTGGAATTCATTCCTTCTTTGGACAAGCCTTGTTCGCGCTGCAGTTTTATTTATGACCAGTGATGTAGGAAATGGAAACTTTAAGGTGAAGAAGGAAGTTACTTATCAGAATGGCAGGAGCCATCCCAAGGCACTCAGTTTACAATAAATAGGGCTGGAGGATACAGGAGGGTTACACAAACTTTGAGAAACTGGTGAAGACAGGAGAACAAATAAAGAAGGAAGGAACAAAAACAAGGAACAAACTAACAGCATCAGAAAAAATTAAAAACTGTATTCACACTCCTATAACAAGAACAATCGAGAAAAAAACACTGAATAGGACAAAAACAGAAATAAGAAAGGACAGAAATGAAGAATAAAAGGCAAATAAAATAAAATAAATAAAAAGGACAAAGAAAAAGAGTCCCCTTTGAGGCACGTCTTTATGGCTGGTATGCAATGTGGGCAGCAGCTTGCAGAACTGAGTTGATTAGTTTCAGAGCCAGCTGTAATTCATTGTGATTCAGGCTGGTTTCTGGTTTCTGGCCAGAATTGAGCTCCCTGACCTTCTGCAGGTATGAATTCTACACAGTTCTAGTGCAGGTTTGAGCTGCCCTTCTTCTGTAGCAAGTTCCAGTTTTGTTGTGTTGGAGGTGCAGCTCCCAACAACTCACCAGCTTCTGTAGTTTGCTCTTGTCTTTGGGCTCACAGAGATCATCAGTTTTCAACAACAAGCTTCAGGGAAGCCCTCTCTGCTGATCACCACTGCGCCATCTTCCTGAGCTCATAGCAATGGCCTCTCTGGCCCCAGGTACCTCTGCCACATGGATCCAGATCCCCATGTGAGGTTACAAGATGCCCTCACCAACTCACCCTGGTGGGCACAGGGGGCGCATATTCTGTGGTGTCAGGGATGGGAGGCACATGTCTCCTCGCCTCTTTGTAATTCTTTATATGATACTTTTTCTAAATGATATTATGGAAAAATTCTTAAAATGTTGAGTGTTTTTTGATTCTGGTCAAGTAAATGAGTAAGTAACAGGCAAGGGCTCAAATTCAGATATATTTTCATATTAAAAATGAAGCACTTGTGCTTAGTACCAGTTTAATCAAAATGAAGCAATAAATATTTTTTAAAAAGCTATATCAGTTGATGTTTTGGCAATGCAATGTAAAAGTAAAGCATATGTTGTGGCTTTTATCTAGATGTTCCCCTAAAGACTTGCGCTGTCATGGGTGAGAAGGCTTGAGGGAGGCTGGATTAGGGCATATGAATGTGTACCAAGAGTGTGATACTATAATCAAGAGTGTGGACAATGAAAGCTCCACCTAGATGTTGGTGGCACCAATCAATAGGCTCACAGCCTGTATAGAAATAAAAAGGAAGAGAAGGAAAGAAGGCTTCCTGCTGCTGCTGCTTGTTGCCTTCTGCCTACCCTGCTGTTCCATGGACTATTTCTCCTCTGTGAGGTCTCTCTCCCATGCTGCCCTGCTTTGGAATCGGCTGACTGAATTGAAACCTCTACAAACTGTGAGCTGAAGCAAATGTTTCTCTTTTAACTTTGGGTGTTTGGTTTTTTTGTCTCAGCCAGAAGAGAAGTAACTAAGACAATATATATGTATCATGCCTCCAGAATGAATGTGTTTCATCATATGCTGAAGGAAAAAAATTACTGAGAAGAACAAGAACGATTAACAGAAAGAACAGCAAGGAAAATAACCCTTCCACAAATTGCAAGACTATATAACAAATGACAAGTTGTAAGTATACATAGATTTAAAAGATAATAGAGAAGTGCTACAAGATTAATATTAAATCTGCAATCTAAGAAGTGAAATACGTGTTTTCTAATATTTTAATGACTTCACTCAAAATATATGAAAACCTCCATATGCAAGTTCTCTTTCCAAGTACCACCTATATTTAACATTGCCACATTTAAAGTACACTTTTCAGTGCAAAATACGGTTAATACTGTGATAACATATTTTACATACTTTATCAAGATATATGTATATATGTATAACATATATAACACATATAATATACAGTACAAACAGCAAATAAAAAGTGGCAAAATTTTATAAGATTAAAATTTCTTCAACTTAAAAAATCTTCCTTTGGGAGCTTTCTCATCCTTATTCTTCTACTTGAGCTTGTCACCTTCTACAACACTCAAATCTTTATGTTGAACATAATTACAGTGAATTGCAATACTAAGATATTTTTTAGAAACAATTTTTGGTTCCATTCTTGAGTTTTAAGTAAATTTGAAATAAAAGCCCCAGATGACTCAATCATTGAAGTTATAAATTCATCTCAATGTCTTATATGTGACCCTATTATTTCAAAAGAGTAAAAGCAAACTTATTTTTTATATTTTATTACATACAAAGACCTACTAATATATCATTTATAATATTTTCCATATGCTTAATATCCAAATCTAAAACTATGCAGCTATTTTTGTTTTGGTTCTAGGAAATTTCTACATGAATATGTTATCCCAGTGGACAAAAATGAAAAGCAGCCATCAAGTCTAATAATTTAATAAATACTATTTTATTTCAAGTATTCCAGTTTTCCATTTTAACTTATTTTTAAACCTGAAAAATCTGCATAGATTTCTTACATAGACAAATTATTATGTATTTTTTCCTGTTGCAGTCATAAAGGAATTATTAAAATGGTCTTTGTATATCAGGATCATAGTCTTTTGTAACACTTAAAAAAGGGGAAATCATTTCTCATTCTATTTGGGGATGCATGCTCATTAGTTTAAAAATAGTGTCTCATTAGTCATGTTAAATCTTTCATGTGAGTTTTGTTTGTGTGTGTGTATGTGTGAGTGTGTATACCGTGTTATAAAAATTTTGCATTATGGCAAAATATTTTTTGTGTTTTATTATTACATGTTTGTAATAATAATGCTTGCATTCTTTGTGGAAAAATGATACATGTACATATTTTAATTTCTGCTTTTAATTCTCTTTCCCTTCCTTCCTTCTCTGTTGATCTCTTAATCACCTTCCTGTTTTGTACATGTTTAAAGTACATAATGTTTATATTCCTGGTGTGGAGTTGGTCATATACATAACACATATCAATTCCTTTTTTTCATCCCCTTTCTCTTCCCCTTTTACCCCTCCCTTCATCTCTTTCCCATTTGGAAAAGATCTATATCCCTACTTCCTATCTATCTTTTATTTTGCACTTTATTTAAATTTGGCTCTCACATATAAGATAAATTATGCAATGTTTAGTCTTGTTTGTCTGACTTATTAAACAACATTATGGTCTCGAGGAGCATTTATTTTCTTTCTTTTTTTAATCTATAAAACATCTTCACTTTATTTAAGTTAAACAATTTCAAGGATGGTTTCCATCTATAAATTGGACAAAGTACAAGCTCTGTACAGCAGTTCTTTTTAAAAATCAACTGGAAAAAAATTACCAAACTATATTTTAAATTTGCAAAACACACCCACAGATACCGTCATTTCACCATTTTCTTATAAATGACTCAAATTTGTTTTTCTTTCTTTTTTTTTCTTTTTTGGTACTGGGATTGAACTCTAGTCCTTGTACTGCAAGGCAGGCAGCAGAGCCACTGAGCTAAATCCCTGCTCCCAAATTTGTTTTTTGTTTTTTTTTTTTATGTCAGAGTAATGCTCTGTTATGGGTAAATATCACATTTTATTATTTGTCTATTCATCTGTTGATGGGCATATAGGCTGTCTCCAAGATTTAGTTATTATAAATTGTACTGCTATAAACATTTCATGTATATATCACTGTAATATGATCTTATTAACAATCATGTAGTATGATTTCAGGAAGATACCCAGAAGGAGAATAGTGGATCAATGGAATTTCTAGTTTCAATTTTCTGAGGAATCTTGTTACTGTTTCCCAAATGGTTGTACTAGTCTATGTTCGCATCAACATTATAGAAGGGTTGCTTTTCCCCCCACAGCCTCACTGACATATTTAATATTTGATTTCTTGATGATGAACACTTTTTGTAGAGTGAGAAGAAATCTCAGTGTTGTTTTAACCTATGTCTCTATCACGGCCAGAAATTTCTTAATGCATTTATTGGCCATTTTAATTCTGTGATGTGTCTATTCATTTCACTTGCCCATTTTTTATTGGGCTTTTATATTGATGATCTAATTTGGGGGTTCTTTATATATTCTAGATATAAGTCATCTGAGGTATAGCTGGCAAACATTTTTCTTCTCATTCTGTTGGTTTCTTTTTCACTGTTGATTGTGTTGCTGTGAAGAAGCTTATTGATATGATCCCATTTGTTGATTTTTAAATAATATTTCCTGTACAATTGGTATTCTGTTAGTAATAACTCTTATACAAGTCAAGAATCTTAGCCATCAGCAGTGGAAACTATGACATTTATTTAATGACGTGTGTGAGCATATGCACATACATGCACAGAATTATGAAATCCAGAAGACATTTATAAACCTAGAATTTTAGGAATCCAATGTTGAATTTGAAAATAGTCCTTCCTGAGAAAATCAAAGGAGAAATTCCAAAATGTGTGAAGTTTTAAATTTATGCTAATTAAGAAAAATTCAAGGATATATTCACCATCATGAACAACAGTATAAATTACTCAAAATTTAAATTTATAAAAGCACAGACAAAATGTTGTCGAAGCACAGTATAGTACTTTCTGTCACAAGTTACACACATTCTTTTTCATTAGTAGTATTGTGGCTTAGCCTCAAATGGTACTGAGAGAGAAAAGCAACTTCTAAAGTGTCCTAATACAGCTAAATTTGAAAGATTTCTTTATGAATCTGAACAATTTTATAAGCCATCAACATCAGATAAATCCACTCGGTTACCACAGCAGATCAAGATAATTTAGAAATCATGCCTGAAACAAAAACAGCTTGAATATTTTAGTACTATAGAAAAATGTCAAATAGCCTCATTTGATGACAGATATTATTGTTATTTTCTGAGATGGAGTTTTGCTATGTATCTCAGGCTGGATCACAGTGTATTCCAGGCTTGCCTAGAACTTGTAGCCATCCTCCTGCCTCAGCTTCCTGAGTGCTGGATTGTCAGGGGTAAGCCACCAAGCCTAGCTCCTATGACAGATCTGTGTGACTGCTGTGCAGTGGGGAGACAGGAACTTTCCTCTCTGGGTGGTATATTTTTTGGGTAGCATTATTGGCCCAAAGGAAAATTATATTGCAACAATTTACCTTATTCAGATATGTTGGAGAGCAGCAAATTGAAGCACAGCCCTAAACAGCAGGAACTCTAGCTATGGCACTGTTCCTGTGTATTTTTCCTTAAACCTATGTCTTTATTTTAATTTTAATTAATTTATTCTTATTGCAATATTTGTGGGTATGCATGATGTTTTGATAAATGGATACATTGTGGAATGATTAGGTCAAGTATTACTATGTCTTTTGCCAAAAGATAGAAAATAACAAGTGTTGGTAAGGAGGTAGAAAAAGGAGAACCCCTGCATATCGGTGGGAATGTAAATTAATGCTAGTAATAGTATGATGGCTTCTCAAAACACTAAAAATGGAATCACAGTAATTCTACTGTGTGTGTCTATTTAAAATATCAGTGTGTCAAATAGATGTCTGCCCTCCCATGTTCACTGCAACACTGCTAATGATAGACAAGTTATGGAATCAACCTAAATGTCCAAGAATTGCTGAATGGATAAAGGTGTTATTTCTTTATTGAACACAGCTTGCTTGCTTTATTTATTTATTTATTTGTTGTTTTGCTTTGTTTTTTTGAGACAGGGTCTCACTATATAGTTGAGACTGACCTAGAACTCACTATGTAGCCCAGGCTGGTCTCGAACTCACAGCAATCCTCCTGCCTCAGCCTCCCGAGTGCTGGGATTACAGGTGTATGTCACCATGGCCGGCTTCTATCAAACACAGCTTTAGCTGTATAAATACTTTTTCCTCCAGATATTATTTGTTAGGTAACCAACCACAGATTAATTTAATATTCCTGACACCCTCATCATTCACCAGCCTCTTGAATCATTTTTGAAGTAATATCTCACTTCCTTGAGCTTTCCCTACAATCATCAATACAGGCCTCAGTGCTGTGTTGGTACCCTCTCTTTGGTACCCTCTCACTGTGTATTTCATAACTCACCATAGCTTTTGTCCACCTCCCATGTAGTTATGATAATTGAGACTTGGTCAGTTGGTAATCTTTAGCTGGAAAGCTCTGAGAACAAACTCAGCGAGTAAACATTTTCATTTACCAGTGCATTTCCTCAGATTTACTGTTTAATAATACTCTTGCGCTTTCCTTTTCATGCTATATTTGTGGGTTCCAAAGTCCTGAAGTTTACCTATTTTGTCTGAGTAAATATTGCATTATTCTTACATACATAGATGCAGTCTAGCAGATACATGACAGGTTTACAGTGTAAATATGCAAAACTAACCATCTTTGTTATATTTAGAAAAAAATTAGATTACTATTTATATGTGTCACATCAACCAAATATGTAGCAAATATTTTTAAAATAATTTATTTAAAAAAAAAACAAGCATTGGATAATTTAGAAAATTCAACAACATCGCTGGAATTTATTAACCAGGTAAACAGCAAACATTAAAAAATTTATATTCTACATATCCATGAGATAAGAAAACAAAACAATATTCTCATGCAACAACAACAACAAACAGCAAAGCAATCAAATGACTGAGGGAAATATTAGGAATCATTCTGATGAAAACTTTAAATTAAACTTGATTCCCATATAAATATTCAATGGGGATATATATGTATGGAGGCTAATTTATGGTTTTCCTCAGTAACTTTTTGTTTTGTTAAATTTTATCATCAATTTATTTCCTGAGGAAAGGCCCACAACAATATCTTCTGTATTCTTAAATTTTCCAAACATTTTGGTTGTTGCTTTGTTTCTGTGCTGTGAGAACTATTTAACTTGATATAAAACATGTGGCTCATATTCTTTCCTCGAATGAATTATGATCTATCTTGTTTCAGTATTTATTGGAAGTGTAGGGAGGAGGTTCTGATATTGCTGTCTGCAGGTTCATCCTATACTCCAATAGACATTTTTAATTTTGTAAATTTTATCCTTACATGAGGAAGTATTTCAACTGGAAAAATCCCAATGAAAAACTGTGCTTCTGATAAGACAATTGCTTTATATAGAGCTTTATAGTATTTCAACAAGAGCACACAAGGGAAGCATTCAGAGAATGTTGATTCAAATCATGTTTGATTTCCTTCTACTCAGATATTTGCCATGAAAGAACATTATTAAAAGGGTCGCAGTCATTACATTTTGACCATAATGTCCAAATTCTGGCAGTATCATCACGTAAACTGTCTTTAAATAAAATATAGCTACAACTAATAGATTTTATGTAGCAAATTATTTGGGTAGTGGCACATATTCCGATGTAAAATTAAAGTTTCTTGTTAGGAGCATCTGCTTATGTAGATAAAATGAAAGGCCAGTTGACATCTAACCAAGTCTGAAAAAATTCAAGAGTAATTTAGGAAACCACAAACCAAAATATGCAAGCTGTCATTATAAACAATTATCTTAATGGGTAAATAGATGAGTATTTAAATAAAAATTTCCATATGTAACAAGGATAGAAAGCCACCCTTATAGCATTGCAATGACTATCTAATTTGACTTCCTTCATGGCATTATGATTTGGGCCACACAAAACCGCAGGAGGTATATTGCTAAAACATGATTTTGCATAGCAGTCAGTGACTCAGAAACTACTTGCTTTACAAAAGTTAGACTTCCAATGTGTAACATCCTGCTTGATATATGATATCAATCTATTCCATCAAATATATCTTGCATTACTTTTCATTTAGGTAAGACATTTTCAAAGAATCAATCATTATTTGGGAACACATAAAACACAATTCTGTTTTTACTTACATCCTTTCCTATCTCTAAATTATCATTTAACATTGCATGCCATATCCTCCCTTTTCTCTCTGTGTAAAACTCCCTCATTTTTTTTAATAACGAGTACAAACCCCACAATTTTTGCAAAACTTTGTCCAACTTGTTTCACACTTCTTTCAAGTTCTGCAAGTCCTGCTGAAATGGAGACAAATGGACATTGGATTTGGAAGAGAAATAGTGAGTAGGGTATGGATAATAAAATGGCTGAGCTTATGTATTATATTTTAAAAATTTAGAGGAAAAGAAATGTAAAATAAAAGTTCCATAACTTAAGATTTGTAATTTAGTAGGATACTAATTAATTACCAAATAGAGCTTATGTTAAGAAAATAAAATGTTTACATCAAGAAATGCCTTATTATATTTTATCACTTCAATAGGTCACATAAGTTAGTTATCTTTAGAAATGCCAAAGCAGTTGATAGATGTGCAAAATAATTTCTGATAAGCATTCTCAAAAAGCTAGAAATAGAAGGATACTTCATCAGAGCTTATCTCAAAGTAACTGTAGATAACAGTCATTGGTGATTTTATGAAAGTGTTTCCGTTTGGTGAGAAAAAGATAAAAATGTTGCTAAAATCACTTGCTCAAAAATTTTTTCTTGGAGAGGGAGGTAGTAATATAAAAATTATAAAACAGCAATTTAATGTTTCCTGAAGGAGATGAACTTGAAAATATTTGTGAATGATAGAAATTTCTGCCAACTCAAAAAATATTAAAATAGAATATGTATTAAAAATAAACAATGTGGTGGCTTCCCCTTTATTAGTGAAAATAGCTACAAAATATAGGTTAAAATTATAATATATTTACAGTTTAATGCAACTGAAAATTAGTAAGAAAATAACAAATGTTAAAATAGAGAAAATACTAACGGTATAAATAATTATCAAAAACAATGCCAGCTTAATTAAAAATAATTATTTTACTTGGGGAATAAAAAGAAATAGATGTAATTAAGTTCAGCATAGAAATAAAAACCACTCAATTAAGACAAGAAAAACAAAGACTATTTACTTAAAGCTTGCTACAGAAAGGGAGTCAAACACTTGCTTTTTGCCAAGGGTAAATAGAAGACAGCCGTATTCCCTGATTGGAGACTGCTGGCATAGGGAAGATACAAGCAGACTTGCTAGAAACAAACCTTCTTATATGGTTGATTAAGGGTATGTATGTGTGCTTTTTTGGTTGTCCTAAATTGGAGATTGGGTCAAAAATTAGAAAAGCCCTTCATTATTTCTCAAGCCCTGATTAATTGGGGACAATTATGAAATTCTGACTGTTCAGACCAATACCTAACTTGTAGATAGTAGGTGAGCTTCCAGGGGTGATTGCTGTAAATTGTCAGTGATACTTATAGATATAGACATACATGTATGTTTATATGTTAGCATTTACTGAGCATATATGTTTTATATGCATATGTACATTATACAAGTATATATAACATATTTTATATTACATTCAGGCATAATACATTTATATATTATCTATATCTCACTTGTGACACAATATTTGGCTAAAAATAGTACACATATACACTAGCAGTAGGTGGGAATTCCAAGAAGACAATTTGATATTTTACAAAGAAAGTATTAAGACTGTAAGCATTAGGATGTGGCAAATTAATATTAAAGCTATATTAATGAAGGTATCCATGATGCAAATACTGTGATATTAGTTGTAAGCCTGTTCAGAATAATTATATTTAAAGGGGGAAGCCACTGGACAGAATGTAAACAGGAAGAGGGTTGTGAATCGACTAAGCTAATCTGCAGTGAGATTATTTTTTACTTACCAAAATTCATGATATAAAATCATTTATTGTCAATAGGATTTCTAAAGAACGCATAGCAACTTTATAAGCAATATAAAACAGCAATACAAATGCCATCACATATCAAAGACGAAAAGAGAGAGCACAAGGGAAGAAAGAGAGGTAAGGAGAAAGATTAAGATGGGTTGTGAAAGGGGGGCTATGTTCCCTAGGGTCCAACAGCTAAAATGCATTTTTCATGTTTACCACTCTTTTGAGCATTTTATCTGCATCAATTCATTTAATTTTCATCACAATCTTATAAGAAAGGTTATTTTACAGATGAAAAATATTAGGCCCAGAAGATTTGAAAACTTTCCCAAATTACAAAACAAGCAAATGGTGAAGCAAATATATTTGAATGTTTTTGTCTGACTAGATCCCAGCATTTAATATTCATATTTATGGTTTTTGATGCAGGTAGAATGTTTTTCAGATGTGTATCAGTGTCATCTCTCTTTAGAGGGTAGTTTGTGACAACACTAAATCTTTTCTCATTCAAATATATGTTGCTGGTGCTCATTCCTTATGTATTTCCAGAGAATAAAGAAAAGGCCTCTCGAGAAGTACATTTTCAGTTTGCTCTAATACCTCTAGCAAATAGCACTAAATATTAACAGTAGAAATTAGACAATCTATGGGAGAATGTGCATGTGTTTTAAATTAAAAGACATTATCCTCAGTATACAGTAAATACTGAGATTATAATGAAGAATGCATGGCTACAAAATCAATGAGCAAATTGACTTATCTATTATTTAATTAAAAAGTTAATTTGCAAATCAGTGGTTGGGGGATGATTGTCAAGTTTAAATAAAATAATTACTTGAACATCTGCTGGTTTTTGAAGTATGTTGTTATAATGAATACATATATAATAGTCTGTACTTATGAAACGGAAAAACACAGGAACCACTTGTGTTTGCCTTTTACATATAAGCTGTCACATTCAGCAAATGCAGGGTGACAAGCAAAATTTTCCTTTATACTAATTTTACTCAAGCACAGATATTTTCATGCAAAGGTGTGAAGCTACATCATTATCATTTTTTCAGTTTTGCCATTAATACCAAAAATAATATTCTAAAAGTAATATTACTACTACTCTGGGGAATGTGTCAGATTTAGAAAAATGTGGCACATAATGAAATAATTATTCTCAAAAAGGGGCAGCCATACATTTCGAGAAGAGGGAAAATAAGCATTCCTAAATACATTTATACCTTACATTTAGGTTTCTGACCTCAATCAGTTAGCTTATTAATTTTAATAGGATTAATAATATTATGGATTTATAAAATTTATTTAATTCAAAATATTTTTCTTACATTACCTAAAGAAGTTCAAGGAAATGAAATATTAAATTATAACTGCTTATACCAAAGATGTCATTTTTTGTAAAAAAAATGGAGAATTTTAACACAAAATTTAAAATATTCTGATAGAAAACAATTTAAGAAAGTATTCAAATTAAAGTAAGCAGTTTAAATACAAATAAACATTGTCTTTTTTCAGGTTTAATTGAGTTTATTGGTACATTTTAGGGATACAGTACAATTACATTCATTGTTGTAAACACTGTCAATTAACAATAATTTTGTTTAATTTGTACAAGTTTTTATGACACAAGATTTTTTAGAGTGATCTCGAAACAACAAGTCAATGGTGTTAATAATAATTTCACTTAACATGGTAATAGCTATAGTAGATTTTACTAATCTCAGCCCATAGTTATGTTTTAAAATTCTTCTGAATAATAGCTCCCATTCCATTCAAGTGGAGATTTCCTCTTTCACTTGTGAGAGTTCTCTACAATTATTAGGATGCTATAGTACCAGAGAATAACGACCAGCAAGTATTTTGAGGAATAGCAGTAAAATAGGGCTGGTGGTTTAGCTTACTGGTGCTTGGTCTGTCTCACAAGCACAAAGTCCTGAGTTTGATCCCTGGTACCAAAATACATAAATACATAAATAATAAATAAATAAAACAAATTTTTATAATACCTCTTTTACTAGAGTTGATAAACTCTGCTAATATACTTAATAATTTCTAGAACTAAAAATTTTACTTATGACTCAAAAATGCAATGTGTATGACCCACAGCCTTAAAATCGTGCTTAAACAGAGCTATATATCTTCCATTGATAATCCCAGCACCCTAATTTAGGGTGGTACCTTGACATCCTAGAGCAGTGTAATTCCTTTGCATTTAGTGGGTAAGGGGTATTTATTTTAAAAATTCACACTTATGGTTCATTAGCCATAAATATACCATATTACCATAGTATCTGACGCTACTTCATTTCAAAGAAAAGTAATAAAATGATGTTGTATGTTATTTCCCTTAGCATTCTGGGGAGAAGGTCTTTGCTTTTCTTTCTTCATGTATCCACCCTCCACCATATGTTTACAGGCCCTATAACAAAGTATCTTTTTGAGATTTGGCTGATAAAAATCATAAGCTTCTTTAGATCTGTCCAAAATTACTGAGGCAAGTAATGATAACGTAGACCAACTTCTAGAAGAGAAATTACAAGAAAATACAGACAGAAGCTATAATTAAAAAAAAAATCCTCTGCATTATTCTTAATGAATGAATCTGATGTACCCTGGTAAGCAGAGCCTTGGAAAATGAGGCAGGGCCAATGCTAGGGCATGATGTCAGGAACACATAGAGTTTTACAAGCATATAATCGATATCATTGTCTGAATTCCAACTGAGGCAAGATCAGGATGAAGAATCAAACTGCCAATTAATAGCATCGTGGACTAAGAATCCTGAAAAATTACCTGCTAAAACAATTGTGTTTAAAAGGTGACTGGATCTCACATAAAAACTTCAGGCATCAATGAGCTCGGAAGAACCAAGGGACTTGGTTCACTGAACGGTGAGGAGCTTTCGGAAAGTGAGATGAGAAGAGTGGCAAAGGTGCACGTGGGAGAGGAGAGGTTGCCCTGACAGCAGACACTGACACCAAGATCCCAACTTTGGAGCTGGGACAGCAAGATTAACTGGGACAGGGGGACTTCAGTACAGGCAAGCATCCGCCCTGTCTATGAGAAGGCAATTTTAATTTCAGGTATCCAACCACAGGGCAAGAATGAGATTACAAATATCACAAAAAACAGAGGAAGCAATTCCTCAGAAGAGTAGAATAATAGCTGTAGACCATTAAAGTCTTCCTTCGATAGTGGAGATATCTGAACATGAAATAATACATGGAGTATAGGAAAAAATATGAACTACATGATTATCACAAATGACCAAAGTTTAAAAGTAACAGAATCTTTCTTATAGATACAACTAAAGGAATAATTAACAAATTGTGAATTAAAACTGAAGAAAATAATCATATTGCAACATAGAAAATCTGGAATATGGAAAAATTTTTAAATGGTTTGAGACACATGAAGAAAATGAGAGACACCCCCTAATAGGTCCATTTTACGTATTTAAAAACAAATTACTATGAATATGACTTTAATAAACGCTGACTTTTCAGGAAGGTAGGGAATTATTGTTCATATCCTTCAATAAGACTAAAGAAAAATAAATAATGGCATTCACATAAAATTACACTGAAAATCAATGAATATTATATGTATATCCCAAAACATGAAATTCTAGTAATAGTATTGAGTAAATAAAACTGGTCACAAAAGTTTCTAGAGGGCTGGGGATTTAGATCAGTGGTTCCGCTGCCTGCCTCATAAGCACAGGTCCTGAGTTTGATCCCCGATACTCCCCCAAAAAAGACTCTATGTAATATAACACTTTTTATAACAAAAAAAATCAATGTACTCTTTAATGTTTAAATTCTTTAGATGAGCAATGCTTTTAGATATGATCATTTTATTTTTATTTTATGATTTAGAATCCACTTGCTTCTCACATTGTATATATAACAATTATTTTGAGCTCTCTATCTGGAATCAGGATTTTAGCAATCCAATCATTTAAATATATCAGAACTTAGTCTCCAGCTTTGTCTGTTTGTTTGTGATAAGGTCTCAGTACGTGTAGCTCATACTGGTCTTGAACTTGAAATTCTCTTGCCTCCTCCTCTCTTGTAACGAGATTACAGATGTGTACCACCATTTCTGGCTTCTTAGCCTCAAACTTTTAGTTAATTAGTTACTTAATTTTAATTAAACATAGTTTAACTGAAATATAAAGCTGTACGTAATTATGGAGAAGAGTGTGATGAAAAAATATGATGAAATATTATTTTTCCATTACCTCAAAAATATCTGAAATAATTTTTAAAATGAAAAGGTTGGCTTTGCTCCACGGCCCTACGAGTATCAATCCCTGGTTGCCTGGCCCTATTGCCTTGTGCCTGTGGTGAAGGAATACATCACTGTGGGGAGCACATAGCCCAGCAAAATGCCCCACCAAAGAGCCAGGAAGTGAATGAGAGTGAGGAGCACTTGTCTCCCACAATCTCCTTGAAGAACACTCCCCCAGTGAGCTGAAGAACTCACACGAGACCCCACTTGAAGTGTTCAATATCACCCAACAGTATCATTCTGGGGATGAAAGCTTTATCACATGAGGCATCAAGGGGCCACTCACAATCCAAAACCACAGCAACTGTGTAATCTTTCTTTCTTTTCTTTTTCTTTCTCTCTCCCTCCCTCCCTCTCTCTCTCTCTCTCTCTCTCTCTCTCTCTCTCTCTCTGAGACAGGGTCTCACTGTATAGCCCAAATTGGTCTTGAACTCACCGGGATCCTCCAATTCTCCAGCCTCAACATACTGAGTGCTGAAACTATAGGTGTGCTCCACTACACCCAAGAACAATTGTGTGATGTTTAAATAGATTAAACATATAAATACTTCTTTAGTAATCTTGGCTTTCTACATTGAATAGTTTTCAAATGATCAGAAAAAAATAACAAATTTAGTATAATTGTCTGACTACTACAAATTAAAATCTAAGATTAGTACTTTTTATCTATGTGCCAGTAGTGGGGGTTGTCAACTATTAAAAATGTCAGTAATTTTCTAATGAATCTTATGTTCTGGACACTACACATTCTAATTCAATTTCAAGTGCTAATTTATGTTTCTGAGACAGTTTCAGTTTACCTATACTAGCTTAACAATATAGAATAAAGTTACTGTCCTAAATGTGATAACCATGAAAAATGAGCACAGCTATAAAACAAAAACATCAGTTGTATTGAGACAGAAGCTGAAGTACATCTGAAGCTCCCCTGTGCAAAGAACAAAACAAAGAAAAAAGCACACAATAAGGAAATCATTCAATTTCATATTATTTAAGAGCTAACTTATTAAACCCTATTCCCTTTTAGTTTAATTGGCTCTTTAATATTATTTACTTTTAGCAAAAAGTATGGATATTTTCACTGGTAAAAGGAAATTTACAGCAACTTTATGGTTCTTAAACACAAAAAATAATAAAACAGTAAGTGTAACAATGATTCAAATATAATCTATCTTATGAGTTTGGTGAATCAAATATTGCAATGAACTACGTTGTCAGTCATGGATAGAATTCATTCTCTACTCATAGCTAATAATATTTATGGAATGTCCAAAATTTTGCACTGCCAGAAGTATATAGGACAATATGAATGTTCATGTTTATTTTCCTAGAATTTCTTCATATCCTTTCTCTCAGGCCTATAATTACCCTAGGAAAAATATAAAAGTTTTCAATTATTCAAATTTATATACATACACACACTTTTAATAAATTTCCTATATTTAGGAATAATATTCATTTCTTAAATAAAAATATGTTACCTATATTAGGCTAACACATATATGAAAATTCTTAATCTGAGGTTACTTCTTACCTGGTAGCAACTCAGCAGTCTATTAGATCTTCGTCACTGCTTGAATAAGAGAGAAAAAAAGAAAAAAAACCTAGTGCTCCTCTCCTCTGGTAATTTCTAGAATTGCCATTAGTGAGGAAGAATATTTGATAAAATCATCTTCCTTTCTTGTCTTTCCTCTCATTTAAGGCTGTGTTAGTATGTGTGGGCAAATGTGTGTGCATACGCCACTGACAGAGGTAGAAGCCAGAATACATCAATTCTACAACACAAGAATTAGAATCAATGTTCTTTGCCAAGGATTTGAACTTTGGACTACAGTGTAAATCAACATTGATTGAAAATAATTGAAATCCAAGAGGTGAACAAATTTTGCGAAACTACTTCCTTACACTAAATAAGTTTAAGTTCCACTGCCAGAAGAAATTTATTCCAGGTCATTGTAGCCATACAGAGATGAAGAAATGTCATATTTTTCCAAGAATCACCAACTTTCACGTGGAAAGAGCCCGAGAAGCACAAATTCCAAATGCAAACATTGAAGGTAGACCCTGAAAACAACAAACTAATAATTTTTAAATATTTTAAGACACATTAGTAAAATGATAATCATTTATATTTCAGAAACAGTATTCATTAAATTCAAAGGATAGAGTTCCTAAGAACAAGTAATTTCAGAAGAAGCATATGTTTTTGGTGAGATTTTTTTGGACCAATATATCAAAGAAATGTGCTAAAAACAGTGTATCTGAATTTAAGTAAAACATTTTATATGGTTCTTTATATGAGGGATACACTTCATATGGTTCTTTAAATGAGAGACAAGATTGATTTTCTAAGTGGTGGACTAATAGAATGATTTACCCAGAAAAAAAGACATAAATTGGCACTGCATAAGAACCTAGTCCTAAGAAATTTCTTGAGTTATTATTGAGCAAACATTTATCATATGACTGTTGTATTCCAGTCAATATAGAAACACCAGGTAATAGTGGTTTGCCATAAACTGAGGCCATATAACTGATCAAGGAAATACACGTATGGATAGTAAGAGATTCAAAGAAATATCTACAAAGATGTTGGCTTCTGCACTGAATTGTTAAGGAAAAGTACAGTAAACTTTGAAACATAAAAGGGTGCTATGGGAACAACAATTAACAAGAACAAATAAAATATGTGAGCAGTAAAAACTATGAAGAACTTAATGCAATCATTTAGATGGAGGTATAATGGTTTAAGACAGTCCTGGCATTGAGGAAGAAGCGAGAGATGTCTTAAACAAAAAGACTGAGAATTCATTCAATAGTCATTTATTAATCATTTCCTCTATATACTTTGATAGGCACTGTAACTTTGTTTCCAAATATCACTAATTCATCCTTTTCCTCTCGTGTTGTATATGGTCTAGTGAGGTAGGACAAAACTGCCAGGTAACGAGTGCCTGCTGAATACCAGGCACGGGGCTGCACACACATTCCCATTTACTTAGTTCTAAATTCATTTTCATATCAATATTTGAGACAGATGTTATTGTCCCCAGGTACTCAAATGGGAAAAGTCTCACAGAATTGTTAGGGATTTGTTCAAATTCACTAATCATAATAAAGATGAAGGATGTCTGCCTCCAAAGACTTTTTTAATTACTGAGAAGTGTGAGAGACACTAACAAAAAGATTCTACCAATCAGGTTTCATTCATGTAAAGGGAGCCCATTCCAGCTGGTTAAATGAGAATTAACAGCTAGTTAATAGGTAATTGAGACTCTTAGAAGCCCCAAACAAATGAATGTGAGCCAGTCTAGAAATTAGTTACCCTGGAAATCGTTTCCACTAAGGCAGAAGTGCAAAGAGAGGAGGGAATCTTATCGGAGCTAAGGAGACAGGACTGTTGTACCAATTGGCAGAGCCACAAAAGAGACACCACATGGAAAGAGCCTTTCCTTTCTTTTTATTTTTTAACTACGATAAGAAGACATAATATTAAATCTACTCTGTTAAATGTTTAGGTACACAATACAATGCTGTTAACCATAGGCATGAGTTAGTAGGGTAAATCACTGGAACTCTTTCACCTTACATAAGTGAAACTTCATAATCCTTGAATAGCGAGTGACGCTCCATTTCCACCTTGCCCCATCTGCACGAAACACCATTTCTGTTCTATAGATGTTTGATTGTTTTAAGTACTTCAAATAACCAGAACTATGTAGTATTTGTCTTTTTTAACTGGTGTATTTCCCTTTGCATAAAATAATCTTGGTTAATTCGTGCTGTTATGTATGGCAGGGTTTTATGTTTTTTGAAAACAAAATACATTACATTGTATAGAAAGATGTACCATGTATACATAATCCACTAATCTTTCCATGGATATTTAGCTTATTTTCATATCTTGGTAGTTGTGAATAGAGATAGAGTGAGCATGAAAGTGCGGATATCTTTTCAAGATCCCGATGTCACTTATTTTGGAATTGTACCTATAATTGTGATTGGTGGTTTATATGGTAAATAGTTTTATTGTTTATTGAGAGATCCCCATGCTGTTTTCCACAACAACTGTGCCATGTTCCAGTTCTAGTATATGTGTACTATAGTTCTAATTTCTCTATAACCCTGCCAACTGCCAACACAACTTTTTATTTTTTATTTTTGGTAACATCTTATGGGTGTAAGGTAATATCTCACTGTTGCATTTATTTGTATTTCCTTAATGATTATTGACATAGATAATGATATTAGGTATAGATTTAAATATTATTTATATATTTTCTTTAAAGAAATTAATATTCAAATTCTTTGCTCATTTTTAATCAGGTAATTGGTATTTTTGCTAATGAATTATATGAGTTTCTTACATATTTTGATTATTAGTCCCTTAACAGATATAAGATTGGCAAATATTTTCTTCTAATATATGGAATGAACTTTTTCTTTGTTGATTATTTCCAAAACATTGATGGAAGAAATTAAAGAATAGAGAAATAAATATAATGACATCCTGTGTTCATGAATTAGAAAACTTTAATGTTGAAATGTCCACACTACCCTGAGATCTATAGATACAATATCAAAATTCTACTGGCAATTTTTACAGGGATAGAAAAAATAAACAATTCATGTGGTACAACAGAAGACACCAAGTAGCCAACACAATATTCTTTTGAACACAGCCTAAAGATAACATTTCCAGGAAAGTTTCATATCAAAACATTAAATGATGTCCCAAAGCTATATTAATTAATAAGCATATGATGAATTTAAATCTTTCTCCATGGAATTTAACTACCATCTACAGCTATTTAAGAATGTATTAATTTTCCTAAGATACCAAAGGAAGATTAAGATTCATGTTTTAAATAGATCACATTGCAATTATACCATAGATCATGGCACTGAAGAAAGTATGACTGAAATTAGGGAAGCCAGGTGTGAGATTACTGCAGTAGTTTAGAAAAGAGAAGGCTCAGGTGCTGTAGTTAAACCATTAAACTCAGAAGGGGAACAGGTGAGAAGGCTCAGATTAGGCCAAGGAGAGAAGGTCAAGAGTTTGGAAAATGATTAGTTTAAGATGTACTAAAGTGTACTTGAAGAGAGTCTGTAGCTTAAAGGTAGTGAGAAAGGAATGTTTACTTCTGAAAATTATTGGTGAATAAAAATAGCAGTTGTAGCCATAGGTGTGATTGAGATGATTTATAGTGAGAAAGGAAATACAATGTCAAGATGTCCCCAGAATTATAGCATCAATTCTAACTAGTGATTGAAAAATCAAGTAATAAACTTCATAACATTTTGTAAAAATACAGCTTGTATGGGTCAATGGACATAGAGCATTGGCGGAGAACTAAGTGGTCTGTGAAGGGCTCTCTTTCGTCTGTTTAGTGCCACTAATGTGCAGTGAGCTAAATAAAAGTAGGAAGCCAGAGAAGTAGATAAATTCTCAACCTTTTTAAAACAAAGTCGCTATCAAATAGTAAGAGAGTGAAACAACCATTCTACAAAAATCAGTTCCCCTCTGAAATTTCATATATTAACACAACTGAACAGATCTGCATTTCTTTAGAAATAAACTATATAATACTGTGCATTCTACAAGCATTAACAAGTTCCCTAGATACAAGGAGTGATCCATGCTTTGATAAAATAACTAAGTACAAAATTTATCCAATAAATCTAGTACATACTCGTTAATAAATGTACTTTTGCATGTGCACCATTAGTTTACCTAGAACAATAGCACTGATTGGAATTGCTTTGTGATAACATAAAGCAAAATACATGATAATGTAAGCAACAAGGGAGTGTTTCTCAGTTTTGAAACATTTTTAAATATAATAGGTAATAACTGAAAATTATTTTAAAAAGTAGAAAGCTATATATTTGTAATCACAATAGTGAAAACCAGAAATGTATCTGATTACTTGATGAATCACAGAACATTTTAAAAATAACTGAGAAATCATTGAACTGGGAAAACATTCTTCACATCACAATTTTAAAACACAGTAATACTTAAGTTATTTATACGCATTTACCCATACACATATTTTAAGATCTATGCAATATCTTAAAAGCAATCACAAAATCAGTCTTTAGCTTCATCTTCATCTGCATTTTAATGATTTCAAAATATAGCTACATTTTAGGACTTCAGGTTGCATATTGCTACGTTACTAGTTTCCTAGCATTGTGGCTTTCCATTTTGGTAGTAATAAATTCTAGTAAACAGAGCCATTAACAGCATTTTTTATAGGATCAAATGGAGCTATGGCAGTAGAAGTGTGGTGATAAGTAAAATTTGAAGGCTACTATGTTACACTCAACTATTTATTAAGGCATTAAAGTCAGGTCTTCTCAGAGATGTTTTTTATTTTTCATGATCATTTCTCCCCTTGACAATTCTTGCTTTTATATGGCAATTTGTAAAAAAATTATTACCTAAGGTTTCACAAAGTTTGAAATTCTTATTAAAGATATGAGCTTTATACAACTCTGTTACATAAATAAAGGTAACTAAAATGACTCATAATCACAATTAGAAAAATATACTATAATTTAAATAAAGGAATGTGCTTTGGAATATTCTAAAATATGAACATCTTTAATTAATAAAATTATAGAAACTGGTGTTCCTTGTATCCCATGAACATGACACACAACACCAACATAATATTACATTGTAAAAAACCATTTCTTATTTCTGAAAATTGCTTGTTACTCCCTGCAGCATCACTCAGGCTATTAAAACATATTATAATAAATTGCTTTTGCATACATGTGATTTCAATCTATAAGCATAAAATTTTAAAAATGAGGTAAATTAATACTTTCTATTTTGCCTCTTACTTTGAGCTAATAAAAATAACCTACTCTTAACAAAAGCACATAATTATATGCTAAAAATCCTACAGTATCATTTCAATTTTAACAAAATTCAAAAAGATGTTAATTATAAAAATACAGTACTGTACTGCTCGTGATGTACCACTAGACATATGAGAGATTATATTTCTTTGTTCATAGATGATCATTTTATACAAGCAAAATGTTTATTTTAATTCGAATAGAAATGTTTAAGTAAAATATTATACACATCATTTCACAGCTGTTAGAATTCAAATTTAGGGTTTAAAAAGTTGATTTAAAAACAAAGCCTCCAATAAATATATAGATGCATATTCTTTCACTTCTAGACACAAAAGGAGGGGCAAAGTGAAATTTTAGTGAAAATTTTAATCATAAGAGAGGTGCTCTTTTTTTTTTTACTAAATTTTGATAAAATTGTTGCCATATTAACTTCCTTACTAAACTTTTAATAATTTTTTATTTAAAAATTTTATTTCTCATCTCTTAATGTGCTTTGTTCTGGTAACTTTGTATTCCATTCCACAAACATCTCAGATATCATCACCCTAAATATAATTTACATGCATTTACTCTTTAAATGTATTACTTGAGCATAGCAATTGCGGTAATACTTACATTATTGATGTGTATTCTCTTCAAAACAAATGCAAGACAAAAAATTCAATAGATGGCTGACAGCAGTTTTCTGGCATATTCTATAAAACGCTTCACTATGGATTCCACAAAATTCATTGTAAGACCATTTTTAAAGTATTTTGCTTTTTATATTCTCTTCTGGAGGATTCCTAACAAGCTATGCCTTCATTAAAGTGTCTCTGAGGATATGCTCGCCTTTTATGCAATCATAAAGTTTGATAATTCATCCCTAAATAGTAGAATTTAGTAGATTATTAATGTAAATGAAATGCTCTATTAAAAGTCCCTAACTGTAGAAGCTTTTTGTGGTTATGTTTTATGTGTTTATGAAGTTTGTTCTGAGATATTTTGTCTCTTATTGTCAGGGGAAAATATTCTTATTTAAGTTATATTTATGTGCATCCAGAATATAAAAAAGATCCACAGCTTATTTGAAAATTTCCCAAACATTCAAAATGCAGTTTTGAAAGTTTGTTTCTTAGGAAATCCCTACTCTGGGTTTTCTTGTTCAGAAATGTACCCATTGCATGTATAACATTTCTAAAACAAAATAGAAAAAGTAGAAAAATTAAATAAAACTTAAACAATCTATTTGGTTACTGGTTAACATACATTCAACTAAAGTTCCAAAACTAAAATGGATTTCAGTGTGTAATTTTCATATATTATCTATCCATAGCGTCTTTTAGAGAAAAATTGAAATTATTTTGCACTTTAAAAAAGAATAATGGAATAACTCCATGTACCTATTAAGATGGCTTTCAATATAAAGCTATTAAGTGCAGTTAAAAATACAAAACAAATGAAACTTGTTTGCATCTTGAATTTAAAAAAATACAGTGTGGGGAAGCCAATCTGGAAAAGTGCCTCAGTCTCTTATGAAGTTATACATATGTTTGCCATGTTAACCAGAATGTCTATCCCCGAACCCGGTACCAAAAAAAAAAAATTTTTTTTAATCCTAATAAAACATTATATAAATGTTTACAAAAAGTAAAACCTCAATTTGTTTATATATAAATATATTCATAAATGGTCAAATATATGAATAAATGAATGGAATTCAGTTCATCAACAAAACAAGGAGTGAAATTACTTCAACTACTTGAGTCTCAGTTTTCCTAATTATATAAAAGTATCTTTTAATAATTTTAGCACACATTTTTATGAACATGAAAATTAATTAATGTATATGAATGTTCTTATTGTCCTGGGTAAGTTCAAGCAAAAACTCAGTGAACTGGATTTCCTAAAATAAAATTAGGCAAAGATTCGCCATTGTTTTGATGTATCAGATACAAAGAACTTCAGTGTTTCAGCACAAATAATGGTCTGAAAGTACATGGAAACTCATAAATACTTTTGGTGTAATTAATAAATCTTATTCATTACTACCTATTGGATGAACCCTGAATATAATTTGCAAAAGATATGAGAAGTTGCAGTTAATTTTAAATTAAAATTAAGGATTTGACTTTTACTGCAGATACCTTGCTCTGTTCCTACAAAATGTTCCACATAGTTTAAAACACTTAGAATCCTTAATTCTAAACTTTTGTTTCAGAAAGAAAAGCTAAAATTCTTTTTTTATTAATTTTATGGGTACATTCATTGTTGGAAATTTGTACCTTTACATAATCAATCTTGGTTCTTATTTTTTTCCTCATTCCCCTGCCCTCCATTCAACCCCTCCCTCCCTATCTACAAAGACTTTGTTTCCATTATTTTTCATTTTCTCACATAAATTTGTACAAAAAAGTAAATGTTATAGGTCTAAATAAATTAGTTGGACATTAAATTTGAAACTTTATTAAATAGTGGCCATGTTTGTACCATTTTTTATGCTTGTGAGGAAACTGATTCAGTTCTGCTATCCTTAAACAGGAAACTAAAACAGCCCTGAATTTATTATTTATTTTGTACTAGCTACAGCCAAACATTGTTGGGGCTGTTCTAGAGAAGAAAGTATATTCCACAACACATCACGTGGTCTACCACTGTATTAAATATCACACAATCCTTGTATGCCTCAATTTAATGTTTTACAAGTAAAATATTTTATAGCTGAAATATCAAGTAAGATAATGCAGTAGAGATGACACCCAGAATTCCTGAATTTTTTCTCCCTGAATAGAATCCCAGAGAGAGTCACCATCTCAATTATAAGTTTCTTCTTTATTATCCCAAACCATTTCAGGACTGAAAAACCCAAAATTGTATTTTTTTTTTTTTACTTGCATGTTACATTCTTCGCAGAAGTATTAAGTTTTTGTGTAATTTGTAAATGTATTTTTGTAATGAGATTTTACTATCACACTGCTATTATGAAAATAATATTAACTGAAAATACAGGAAGCTAAACTGCGTTCTATTTTTATTAGGTGGTATTTATATTAAAACTACACTGCTAAAAGGGAGTAAAAGTTTACTGTTATAATCTTCACTACATTTTCAGCTATAGCTGGTAGGCTCACCAGGCTAAAATACGTAGTCTTTGTGATATAGAAAATTGCCTTCCAAAGTTCAACTTCAATATTTAATATGCATTTCAAACTTTATATCTGTAATATTTGTAATAAATCTGTTAATTTGCCACCCCTAAACCTGATTGCCACAATGCTCTGCACCTAAAGTTAAAGATGTATGCATTATTGACTTTCTACTTTCTCTATTATTTCATATGCAATCCATCAGTAAATCTTTTCAGCATTAAATTCAGAATGTATTACAAATATCACAACATCTACAACTACTGTTAGGTTATCACCACCTTCCATCTGAATACTTTAACAACTTAATTCTCCCTCTCAACAGCCTTTCTAAAGTCTATTCTGCACAGATATTCTTGAGTCCTCATTTTAATTCTGTTAGATGATAGAATGTTATTTTCAAAATATTTCAGAATATTTCCATCTGAGGCAGCCAAGAGAATATGGCTGTTAAATCTCCAAATGCAGAGAAGGTATTCAATTGTCCACTGATGCCCCTGGGACACATTCAAAATCAACTACCTGTTTAGTGCTGACATCATATTTTCCATGGGCCACTCCCAGCAAACTGCAGCAACGCAGAGGTATTGAAGTAGATTCCTTCCAGTGCCTACAACAACCTACAGCCCTAGAGCTGATATCATAATCAGTAGTGAAGAATTGAAGGCTTCTAAGGCAAACAAACAAACAAACAAAAAACGAGGAAGTTACTCTCACCAGCTCTTCAACATTGCATTAAAGGTCTTAGCTCTGAAAATAATGCAAGAAAAAGATATAAAAAGCATTCTGTTCATAAAGTCTTTTCCTATACCAATGTCTTCCAGAGTTCTACCTAACTTACTTTCCAGCAAGTTTAATGTTTCTGAACAAATCCTCAGTAGCACGGGAACTAGCAGAAAGAATCAACAACTGGGATCTCATCTTACTAAAAAGCTTCTGTACTTCAAAAGAAACCATTAGCAGAACTAAGAGACAATCTACAATGTGGGAAAAAATTTTTACCAGCTGTACCTCAGACAAAGGACTATTATCAAGGATATATAAAGAACTCAAAACAATCAGTCCCCCCAAATATAAAGACCCGATCCAAAAATGGGCATCCGAAATGAACAGACATTTCTCAACTCTGAAAATAATGCAAGAAAAAGATATAAAAAGCATTCTGATTAAAAAGGAATGTATAAAACTGCCTTTATTCACAGAAAACAAAAAGGTCTGTATAGAAAATTGTCACCTAAAAGTCATGAAGTATCTAATGCATGAATTTCATTTGCCAATATTTTGACTTGATCTTTTATTTTGGGGGATCTATTTCCTTTGAGTTATTTTTTGTTTTGTTTTGTTTTTTGGTACTGGGGATCAGACTCAGGTCCTTGTGCTTGCGAAGCAGTCACGAACACTGAGCTAAATCCCCAGCCCTCCTTTGAGTTCTTTATATATTCTAGATATTAGTCCTCTGCCTGTGGTGTAGCTGGCAAAAATTTTGTCAAATACTATAGGTTGCCTCTTCACTCTGTTGGTTGTTTCTTCTGGTGTACAGAAGCTTTTTAACTTTATATAATCCCATTTGTTGATTGTTGATGTTATTTCTTGGGCAATTGGGATTCTTTTCAGGGATTCCTTCTCTAAGCCAGATTTCAACATTTTTAACCTATATTTATCTTTCAGTAGGTTGTTTCTGTTGTAATTTTGACATCTTTGATCTGTTTTGGTTTTAGTTTATTTCATGGTAGAAGTTATGGGTCTGTCATTAATCTTCAGTCTTCCTCATGGATACAGCTAGTTTCCCCAGCATCTTTCTCTTTCCTCCAGTATATGTTTCTGGCCCCTTTATCCAAAATTGGATGGCTGAATATGTCTGAGGTTGCTTTTATGTTCTATACTTGGTTCCATTGATCCACGTGTCTGGTTTAGTGCCATTTCCAGGATTTTGTTTTTTTAATCACTGAAACTTTGAATTATAACTTGAGGTCTGGGATTATGATGACTCTTGCTTTGCTCTTGTTGCCCAGAGTTGTTTTAATATACTGGGACTCTTCCGGTGTCATATGAAATTTAGAATTGTTTTCTCTAGGTCTTTGAGAAATTCTCCTGGTATTTTTATTGGGATCACATTAAATCTACATATCAGTTTTGGAGGTATGGGCATCTTGATACAAATGGTTTTGGCTATCCAGGAACATGGGGAAGTGGAACTCTTCTACGTTGTTGGTGGGGATGTAAACTATAGAAGTCATTATGGAAATAACATGGATAATCCTCAAAAAATTAAAAATAGAAATACCACTCAACCCAGTTATTCTTCTTCTAGGCATCCTCCCAAAAGATTTAAAGACATTTATTATATTGCTATATGAATATGCATGTTTATAGCAGCACAACTCTTAATAGCTGAATCTTGGAACAACCCATTTGCCCATAACAGAAAAATAGATAAAGAAAAGGTGCTTGTCTCACATTGCTGAGTCAAAACACCCAGCACCCAAAGTTAAAAGAGGAAGGGCTTATTTAGCTCATAATTTGTAGGGGTTTCAGTCTGTAACTGGCTGGCTCCAAGGCAGGGTGACTTGGCAGAGGAGAAACACTTAATGGTGCAGTAGCAAAAGCAAAAAAGAACCTTAACAATATCTTCTTGCCCCTTTTATTTTACTCAGACTACATAGGGTGAGTGGCACTCATGCCCCTAATCCTAGTTAGAGAGCTTACCCCCTCAATAAATCAATCACACACTCCAGATACAGCCATCTATGAAAAAGCATGAGGCTTTAGAGGGACATCTAAATATAGCCACATAATGAAATATTACCTGGCTATAAGGAGGGATATAGTTGAGTCTTTTGTAGGAAATTGGATTTAACATGAAATAAATCAGACATGCAATACTACTTAATACATACAATGCTTAAATACTCTTAAATACTACATGATTTCTCCTGTATGAGAAATCCAAAGTATAAATGAACGATAAAGCAAAAGAAAAGAAAGATAATAGGAAATAGGCAGAAAGGTCTTTTGCTAATGAAAATGGGACTAAGAGATAGAAGGACGAGAAGGCACAGGGGAGGAAAGGAAGGTAAAAAGAATCAAGGTGTTTAATGTACCTGTACCGACTCCCCACAGTGAATGTTACATTATGTACTGCAAACCTAGTAACAAAAAGCACAAGTAATCCAACTAGAAAGTGATACAAAATAATTAAAAGATATTTTGCTGATGGAAAATATGCACAAAATGTTCAACATCATAAGACACTGGGGGAATGCAAATTAAGGCCACAATAATACACTTAATGGAATGACTAATACCCAAAATAGTGCCAACACAAAGTGCTGCTAAGGAAGCAGTGTAAATGATCACTCATTGTGGTAGGTGGAATAACAGACTTCCATAATATAAATAAATAAATTGAGCAAGTCCAAAGAACACAAGTTAAATGTATAAAATCAATTTTATGTCTACCTTCTAACAACAAAATCTTGAAGCTAAAAAAATTGTAAAGTACTATTTAAACCCAAGATTAAAATAAAAATTTTAGGCATAAATTTTTAAATGATCAAAATTTATACAGTAAAATATTTCTGCAAGAAATGTCATAGTCATAATTACATGGTAAGTTGTAATAAACCTGGATCAAGGATTCAATACTATCAAGATAAATTTCTTTCTAAAATTATATATAGGTTAAACAAATACCAATCAAAACAATTCTCTGGGTCAGCTTTTCATTGCTGTAACAAAACAACTGACAGTGTAATTTATTTGTTCTGTTTTTGTTTTGGGTTTTTTGAGACAGGGTCTCACTGTGTAGTCGAGACTGGCCTGGAACTCACTATGTAGCCCAGGCTGGTCTCGAACTCACAGTGATCCTCCTGCCTTAGCCTCCCTAGTGCTGGGATTACAGGTGTGCACCACCACGCCAGGCTCTGACAGTGTAATTTAAAGAGAGAGAGGTTTACTTTATGGCTCATGGTGTCAGAGCCTTCTGTCTATGGTTGGCTGACTCCAAGGCAGAAACATGATGGAGGAAGTGTTTCATTACCGAAAACTCTTTTACTTAATGACAGCCTTGAAACAGCCGAGAGGAGGGGAACCAGAGGAGATGTAGCTCCCACAGCCTTCCGCTCATCACCCACCTTGCAGAAGCAGAATGGTGCTCTTCTAATCTCCTGGTGTTGCTCAGTCCAATCAAGGTAAGCATCAAGATTAACCATGGCAATCACTTTCTGTAGAAACTTACAAACTAATTACTATTTTATGTTTAAAATCAAGGATTCCAAAATAATACTGAAAAACAGCAAAAGTAATAATGTATACCATATGTTTTTTTTAAACCATAGTAATTAAAACAGTGTGGATAGATATAAGAAAGCATATGGAACAATAAAGCATAAAGGTATTTCATAGACCTGAACATAGTACATGGCCAGTTGATTTTCAACAAAAGCATTAAGGCAACTCAAAATGAAGACAAAATAAATTTTCTAAAACACCGCAGTGAAAGACAGCTAGGAAAACTGAGTACCTACATCCAGAAGAATGACTTGTTATAAAGTTCTAGTTTTATTTCTCTAACGTGTTTCATCTCTCCTCTATTGTAACTGTCTGAAATATCTCTCAACAGTTATAAAATCAACTCAAGATGGATGAAGGAATTGCAACTGTAGGATTCAAGTCCTTAAAATGGAAATTACTAGAAAAAAATATAAAGGAAATGCTTCAGCATTTTGGAATAGGTTCAGACATTTTAGACAATACCCCAAAACACAGAAAACAAAAGAAAAAAAAACATGGATAATATCAAACTGAAAAACTTCTGTATGACAAAAAAAAAGAATGAAAAGGTAACCTAAAGAAGAGGATAAAATATTTGTTAAGTATACATCTGGCAATGGATCGATGTCTAAAATATAAAAGCAAGAATAGCAATTCAATAGAAAAACCCAAATAATCCTATTGTAAAATGAGCAACAGACCTAACTAGACATCCCCTCAAAAGGAAAGCCAAAAATGGACAACAGCAACATGAAAAAAAGAGAAAAGCTCGATATAATTAATCATCAAAGATGCAAAAATAACCACAATGAGTTACCAATTCATTGCAGTAAAAATAAGTATTATCGAGAAAACGAAAGGTAACAAATGCTGGCAAGGATGTAGGGAAGAAGAAACTTTTCTATAGTTGGTACAAAGAAATTTAGTACAGCCATAATAAAAATGATATGGCATTTCCTCAAAATATTAAATAAATACTATATGATCAAGCAATCTCATCAATGGGTACATACCCAATAAAATCAGTACTTTGAAGGGACATCACCTCATTTTCATTGCAACATTAACTCATAACCAAGAAATAAAAATGTCTCGTGTTGGGCCGGGGATTTAGCTCAGCGGTTCGGTGGCCTGCCTTGCAAGTGCAAGGACCCAAGTTCAATCCCTGGTACCAAAAAACAAAAAACAAACAAACAAAACAACTGGTGACTATCAACTGAAAAAACAGTAGTATGCTTAAACAATGAACTACTATTTTGTCATAAATAATTAAATTTTCTCATTTGCAACAGTGATGGAAGCAGTTTATTATATTAAGTAAAATAAGTCGGGACCAGAAAGACAAACAATGCATGGTCTCCTACATAATCTCACTCTACATTTCAAAAAGCTGGAAGAAAGGATTTCAAAAGTATTTACCATAAAGAAATAAAAATTGTGTGGAGAGATAGATATGTTTAACCTGATTTAAGCACTAAACAATATATATGTATAGTAAACTATCACAAAAATATTATCCAATCTATATTTACAATTTAGGTGTGTTGGTTATGCAGAAAAAATCATGACATTTTATCACACAACGGAATAGCTATATAACACTGATGAAAATGAAACAAAAGCTACAGTTAGCAGCATGCATAAATTTAAAATATTGTTGACTGAACAAAATAAATTGCTTAAGTAAATAGTCAACTACAATGTTAAAAATAAGGCTTAAAACAAATAAAAATGAATAAATTACTCTAAGTGAATAAATGATGACTACAAACTACAGTTTTACCTCTGAGAGGAAAGAAGCAGTCAAATAGAATTGGGGAAGAGATATGTGAAATAAACTGTCATGTTTTAAATCTAAATTTTGAATTTGGTGTACTATTTAGCTAAGATTTTTATTTATAACTTATATCTGAGGCATATTTTGAATACTATCAATACACACGTTATAGGACCATTTGGTGTGATTATTTAATTTTCTTTGGGAAACTATTTAATTTACAGATAGTCCCAGAATCCTATGTTGTCTCCTACCAGGATGATATTTATTTCCAAAGTTTGTTAAGTGGAAGACTGCATTTTCTTTATGATCTGCTGAGCCACACAAGGTCACACCTATAGTCTGCGCAGAAGGAAATTACATAAGACTTTCTCATGTGTGATAATATTTTCTTAATTGTCTGATCAGGGAATCATTTGAATTATAGAAATTTCGTGAAAAAAATCAGGATAATACGCATACCTCTTGATAAACACACCACATGATTAATTAATTACCTTATGGCCTTTAACACAGTTGAAGCTGAATTATAATCCCTTATTCTTTCTTTCTTGATCCTCTATGTTCCATTACCTTCTAATCTAAAGGAATACAAATAGTGTCCTACATGAAACATGTTCAGAAACTAGACTTCAAAGATATATTCTTGTGAACACAAATAAAAAGCAGAAACAAACTAAATTAACTTTCTCAAGCTACTTACTGTTCTTCTCTTAGTTTGACTTCTGAGTTGTTCGTTTTAGATTCATGCAGACCCATTTAAGCTCTGGTGATGCAAGACAACATTTATTTTCATGACTACCCTATCAAATTTAACAATCAGGCAATAACAAGAGGCTATATATTTTCATGGCATTCTTTCAGGAAATTGAAATATAATAACTTTTCATTCCCACCTATATTCAAGGTCAGATATGCAGTTCATGAAAATATCACATTTATGGTTCTGTAATAGAATAGTTGATGTTATGCATAGAAGTTTTCTATAAGATTTTGTGGTAAACAATCATGGATATATTTGATTTAATAAGATTTCTAGCTGTGTCCCTAGTGATTGAAAAACAGGCTACTCTTCACTACATAGCCTCATAAATTCTATTTGGGCAACATAAGTCATATTATTTTTTCTCTTCTTTTTCTTTTTCTAATTATCTCAAATTTTACTAATTTTTAAGTAGTTTTTAGTATGTTCTTTCAAGTGTAAGAGTTTCTTAAGAGTTAAAATAAGGGTAGGGACTTAGCTCAATGGTGCTGCCACCTGCCTCACAAGCACAGGTCCTGAGTTCGATTCCCAGTACCAAAAAAAACAAAACAA
>NW_022900916.1:40434565-40545106 GCF_012274545.1 Fukomys damarensis | reverse complement strand
TATATATGAAACATTAATTTTTTGCCAAAATTCCACAATACAACATAGGCAGAAAGAATATCATATGCGATTATAGGATAGGTACATTCTATTTTGTCTTTCTTTGATATAGATAATAAGAAGAAATGAAGAATTACATTTATGTTATCCATATTCCAAATAACCATTTCAATATATAAAATAGTTGCAGAACTCTTTGACACTAATTAAACATGTGACCTCTTTGGACATAGAACCTATAGACTATAAGGCAGGAGCACAAGTGTCTCTAACATTTAAGGATTATAAAACCCTGACACACAGGGAAATGTTACTGTAACATAATCCATCCCCATACACTGCAGTTACCACAAATGAGGAAAGATAAACACCACCACATAGACTTTTTGAACTCCAAAGATGGTAAAGAGTAATATATTTTTTCTTACACAATCTTGGGACATATTCAGTATGTTTTCCAGTCCCCTTCCTGATGTCTACATTTCTTAATAAAAAACTATCTGCAATCTGTGAGCTTGTGGGATGTTGGATTTCATCCAAGCATTTGTGTTCATGTACACCCATGTTTATAGCAACACAGTTTGTCTTTGCTAAATCCTAGAAACAGTCCAAATGTCCATCAAATGTAAAGGAGATGTAGTTTCTTTATAAAATGGAATATTACTCAGCTGTGAAAGTAAACTAGAGTCTTTTATGGCTAAATAAATATAACTTGAGACACACATGTGTTAAAAACTGAACTGTTTCTCTGGTGCAAGAAACTAAAAGCATAAATCAGGAGAAAAATGCATAATAGATATGAAATAGTAAGAAAATGTTCAAAGGGAAAGGCAAACTAGGGAGAGGGACTGGTAGAAAGGAAGGAAGGAAAAGAAAAAATGAGAAAAGGAAAAAATAGAAACAGTTTGTGTAAATAGGGAGGCACGGAAGGGTGGGAGGGGAAGAAGGGTAATGGGAAAAAAGAAAAAACAAGCTATATCACTTACAGGGATTTACAGGGAATTTACAAATTCCCAATGATGGATGTAACCATAATTAATAGCTAAAATGTACCAACAAGTGAATAAAAAGAGAGAAAGGATGAAGAAGGACTATTAGAATTAAGAAAGTAAAAATCTTGGAAAATATCATTCTAGTAACTTTATTCTAAGATACATTTATTTTCCATCTTCATATAAAATTATGTTTGGTGTTGATATTAATTATCTTATTCAAGTTAGCAATATCAATTACATTTAAATAATGCATTTTAAATGTTGTAGACATTTGTATGATCCTTTTAATTCTTTCAGGAACATGCTCTGAAGGGGAAAATAAGAGGTCAAATAGGATCTCAAATCCTAGCTTTTTGAGGAATCTTCACACTGATTTCCTCAGTGGTTACACCATTCTTCACTCTCACCAACAGTGGAGAAGGGTTCCTTTCTCCCCACAGCCCTGCCAGCATTTGTTATTTGTTGATTTCTTGATAGCAGCCATTCTTTCTGGAGTGAGATGGAATCTCAGTGTTGTTTTCATTTGTATCTCCCAAAAATCCAGTGATGTTGAACATTTTTTATATGTCTATTTCTTCTACTACTTATTTGTCTGTGAAATGTCATTTCCCCTCTCTATTTCAACCCTCCATATTTCCTCAGTGACATGAAAATATAAACTCTTGTATCTGATAGGGCATAACAGTAGAATATGGTGAAAAAAGAATCATTTTCATTGGTTTGAAACTACTTTCACTGGCTATAAGAACAAGCTCAACATTCCAGATGCATCCAGAATGCATGCAGAAAAGTATTTTCAGACAGTTCTGATGGCACCCCTCTGTGATCTTAGCTACTCAGGAAGCTAAGGCCAAAGCACCCCAAGTTCTGGGCAACTTAGCTAGATCCTGTCTCAAAAGAGAAAGAAGAAAAAAGAGTAACTAAAACTATTTCTAAGTTGGTTAGACTGACTACAGAACAAACGTTTGGAGACTCCAACCTATGCCCAATAGTATTTCATGAGAGGCACAACATGAAAGACCATAAGTGAAAGAGCATGTTATGACAAATAATAATAATAATGATAATGATAATAATAATTTTCAAAAGTCTAATCCTCTCTCACTTTGCGATTTTCTTTTTTTAATTTACTTTTAATTGGCAGACAAAATTACAAAATTGCATGTATTTACAGTGTGCAACCAAGAGTTCTGAAGTGTATGTATAGTGTGTATGTATAGCTAATATTGTGCGCTGCCTCATATAGTTGTCATTTTGGTGGCATACCACTTTATATATACTCATTTCTATATATTAGAATTTTTCAACAAAACAATATATTTGAACTATATTCACTAGGAGCTCCTGAACTGATTTTTTTCTGTCTAACTGAGACAGCATGCCCTTTGGCCAGCATCACAACCTTTCCCATCTCCCAGCCTCTCCTAATCACCATTCTATTCTTTACTGCCCAGAATTCAATTTTCCCAGATTCCACAGGAGTGAGATCATGTGGCATTTGCCTTTCTTTTTGTTTGTTTGTTCTTTTTAAACAGGGTCTCACTATGTAGTTGAGACTGACCTAGAACTCACTGTGTAGCCCAGGATGGTCTTGAACTCACAGCGATCCTCCTGCCTCAGCCTCCCGAGTGCTGGGATATTCTTTACTGCCCAGAATTCAATTTTCCCAGATTCCACAGGAGTGAGATCATGTGGCATTTGCCTTTCTTTTTGTTTGTTTGTTCTTTTTAAACAGGGTCTCACTATGTAGTTGAGACTGACCTAGAACTCACTGTGTAGCCCAGGATGGTCTTGAACTCACAGCGATCCTCCTGCCTCAGCCTCCCGAGTGCTGGGATTACAGGCGTGCCCCACCACGCCCGGTGGCATTTGCCTTTCTATGCCTGATTTGTTTTACTTAACATTTTGATCTGTTTTCAAAAAATAAGTATACATCAAAATTTCTACCTAACACAAGATGAGAAATTGAATTTTTTAAAAAGTCAGAATAAGTAATTCTTTTGTTAAAAATTTGTTGAATTTGAAGTATTGTATGATGTTGTTCACTTTTGTGCAATTCTATAAATATAAACTTGAAAAACTGTAACTTATAACAGTAAAGTAATAAAATTATATAATTATGAATAAAAATGAGAAGCTACAGGATAAAAAATACATATCAAAAACCCTTGTTGCAATATTGACAATTACTATTTTTCTTAAAATTGGGATCTGCTTTTCTGCACATATATTAATCAAATCTATCCCATAATTGACCATACTCCAGTAAGTTTTTCTGAAAGAATATATACAAAATTTGGCACAGAGAGCTTTCTTTGTCTCAAAATACATTAAAATCAAGCCTAATACATCAGAAGAACAGATAATCCATTGTATTTACTTTATCTCCCTTAACACAATGAAAATCTGTGGTAGTTTAAATCCAATATCTGGGAAGGGATCCACGATGGGAGGACATAGAAAGACAAGAAGTAGGACAAATATCTTTGTAGGTTAATATCATGCCAACATCTTACCGAACTGTGTCCTGGGCTCTAAGTGCATCTGAGCCAGTTTTTCTGAAGCTGACAGACATCTCTGAATCTCTAATTGTTATATAATTGTAAAGAAATCATATCACACCGCTTTAATTTAGCAAAGGGATTTTTTCGCAGAAAACTCTAGGTCAAGGTTCAGTTGAAACAGCTGCACAGTTCTTGTATGCACAAAACAAAGCCAAACCTTTAACACATGCATCCTTGGCCGCTTTGAGACAGAAGACAAGCGCTTTCTTCCCAATATGAATGTGATGTCCTCACAAAGTCATTTTCAGTGGAATCAAAAAACAAGTTACAAGGGCAATTTTCTTCTAGTTTTCGCTTATGATGACTAGAATGTATGACTAAAAGTGAGCAGAAAACAATGGTCATCTCCAGCGTTAGTCACCCCACCCTGCCCATAGTGCCTCTGGTATTATAGGTGTATAAAGCACGACAGCATGCCCCAAAAAGGTTCAAGAAGAGACCTTCAGTAAATATATGTGGTACTGATATGATTGAATAGCACAAGTAAAAATTACTGTTAAACTGTGTGCTTTAATTTTAACAGCATTAAATAACCTTTAATATAAATGATATTAAAATTAGCACTCATAAAACCTATCTAACATTACAAAGCATCCCTATTGTTTAACATTAAAATTGTGTCTCAATTAAATGAGAACTTAAGCAAGTTTCAAAAATGGGTGGAATACTTACTTCCCTTAAGCTCAAAGAGTTTCACGTGGAAGAGAAAAAATACATGAGCAGGCGAGGTAGTGCAGGGTAGGGCAGCCTAAGGCATATGTAAAACTTTTCAACCAGGAATGTAGATTATCACACTGCAGTAAGAAGTAGGTTCACATAATTTTACTTGCTAATATGGAATGAGAACCCGAAAATACTTACTCAGATGCTTTGCTGAGACCTTAACTGTAGAGTTCTCATCCTTTCTAAGGACTCAGTGTACCAACAGAAGCATCACAAACACAATAAGGCTGAGTCCCAGAAAAAGGGGGGCACACTGACAGGCAGCAGCTGTCTGTGGTTGAACATCGGAAGTTTTTATAAAAAGTAACCTCCTTTAAAATGCTTGAGAATGGTTGAAAACAATTGTGTCACTTCTCAGGCGGTCAAAGTCCCACAATTGAGGGGGATGGAAAGAGGAGTCAGAAAGATAACAGTATTAGGATAAATGCAAACCATGCATTCACCTTCAGGCTGGTGGTAACTGGGGAAACTTACATTACTTTGAGACACGTAGGTAAATTTTTATTTCTTTTATCAATTTACCCAGGGACTTAATTAGATGAGTAAAAAATGCTGTTGCCAAAAGTTATCTGAATACCAAAGAGAGCGCAAAGAGGCTCATTTCACTAACTCCAGGGAGCTGCCAAGAGAACACTTTGCAGAAATAAATATATAGTGTGGTATCAAGCCAGAGACAGAATAAAGAAACTGAAAATTAATTTTTAACGTTTTTGCTATAGGGTACAAAAGAAATAACTTACAATTCTTTCAATTGATAGATCTAGACATTGCAGTTACAAAGATATTATTCTTTTATCTCTAGTAAATTAAGACTTAAGGTATAAAAGACATTTTCATAGTACAGTTTTTTTGTTTTTTTTTTTTTTTAGATAGACTTCATCGTCGCAAAGAATATTACACAAATTGGGGCAAACCGAGAACGTTCTAATTTCAGTGAGACATTTTTAAAACTAGTAAAAAAATCACAAAGTTAAAATGCACACAATTCAAATTATCTTGTAAGTAGAACAAGGTGGATTAAGAAAAACTGTATTCCTGATACCAAATATAAAATTTACGTTGTCTTCCTTGAAACTAAAGCTCTACCCAGTTTTGTAACAGCAAGTTTTGCCAGCCACCAAAAAAAAAAAAAAAAAAAAAAAAAGGAACAGGTATAACTGCAATGAAACCAAGGTTGCATTTTTGAGCATCGTGACATTTAAGCATTTGTTTGGGCGAAGATGCCAACAAATCCTTATGGTGGTTCAAGTAGCCTGGCAGTTCAAATCCACCTTCCTTTTCCTTTCTGCCACCGGCCTCTGGAGGGCGCCTTTTAGCAACTCTTTTCAGGGTTCTGCATCCAGCACTAGCGCTAACATGCTGCCTGGAAACCATTCACAGAATGTTCAGTCTTGTAAGGCTAAGGGTTTTGAGATGTTGTTTGTGGAAAAATACGAGACAGTAATGATACACTCTTTTGCATTTGTACTGAAGGTAGGGTCGGCAAGAAATGCAATATACACTGGTAGAAGTTGTAAAAGAAACATTTCCCCATTCCTGGAATTAAAGAAACATTTAGATCTCCTCTCCTCTTCTCCAGTAATTTTTTTTGTTATTAAAAGAAACTCAAACGTGTTTTCCTTATAGAGATAACTACTTTGCAACAGCTTTAAAGGATGAAAAAAGATTTTAAGTGCTAAAAACAAAACCTACTGGGTGATTATTGTGTTGTCTCTGTTGACAATCACTCCTCCCTAAGGAAGAAAAGGGATCAATACTTATTTAAAACAATTATAAATTATACCTGACAAAAAAATCATAAAGCTTTTAATAGTAAAATTGCAAAAAGAAAATACTGTAGCATACGGAAAAGCCAATACAGATCAGTACAGTTTGGCTTTAGGAAATAAATATGACTGCAAAACCTGCCTTTTATACACACTTTGGAATGTTTTCGTGATTATTTCACTGAATTTAAACAAGAGAACCTTTCTGGAAAAAACAGCCTACGTTGCATATTAGAGAGCACCATCATCATTTTCATCGTCGATGTCGTGAGGATGTTCATAGTATCACTTATCGAGACCTCTGCATGTCAAACCTGAAGTTTAGGATTAACAAGAAGCTGATGGCTGTCAGCTCCTCTTAAAATTTCTCTCAACTTCAACTCACTTTGTCATCATTGACTCCAAAACTTTCTGATATCTTTGTAATTTATCTCCTTTGTCTCCTTGTTCCAGGGAAAGCTTTGGACTACCACTGATGACCTTGTTAGCATATAAAGGGAAAATTGTTCTGACCATTTATATTTGTATACTTAATGACGAGTTGACTTCATTTTCTTTGAAACAATAGATTTTCTTTTTGGTTTCTCACATAGAAGATATTTAATAAGTAAATAAATAAATAATAGGTTGACTTATTTGTGTGGAATATTGATGTTGCCCTTGAATAAAACTGATCTGAATTTTGGAACTTCACAAGTGAGATTTGAACTTTGGGCAACAATCACATATATCCTTATGTTTTCTGACTATATTATGAATATTTTGGTTAAGTAGTTTTCTTATGAATTAAATGAAGCATTGGCATGCGTGTTAGTTACTTTTTTTCTTGTTGCTGAGACAAAATACCCAACACTCAAAGTTAAAAGGGAAGGGGTTTATTTGGCTTACAGTTCATAGAGTTTTCAGTCCATAATCAGCTGGCTCCAAGGTTGGAATGGCAAACAGGCATCACAGAGGAGGAGCAACATGGTGGGCACAAGGCAGTGAAGGTAACAAGAGACCTTAGTCTCCCTGCCCTTTTAACTTATTCAGATTACCTGGGTGGGTAGCACTCATACCCTCAATTCCAGTGCCCTTGAGCCTGGCATTGCACCATGAATCAGTTCCAGCCCCCCACCCTCTAGATCAAACCTATGAGCACATGAGGCTTTGTGGAGACATTTAGACTTGAACCATAACAGCATGTGAATTATTTTTGAAAAATATGACATATAACAATGGTCATTGCCCAGCAGGCATTTATGTTTTGAGCTATGTGCCATTCACAGAACTTCCTGACCAAGACATTAAAACATTGACAGAAATTTTTACATGAGAATCACAGGATCCAATAAATCATTATGGTTGTTTAAACGTGAAACTAGACAAAGACAACAAATAGTGTGAGAAGAGAGTAATTCCAAACTGCTAAATATAATATTAATTAAGTAGTTTGTAGTTCATTTAAAAAATAGTTTAGATGCAATCAGTTTTAATTATAGGGAAGAAGTCATACAAACAGAGAAGGAAAAGGCTCTAGAGGGGGCAGGAGAGGGGAGGGAGGGGAGGGAGTCGGAAGTAAAAAGGATTAATATGTGACATGCATATGTACCAACTGTCCATAGTGAAGCCATTCAGTATGAATTACAAATACATGCTAATACAAACAAATCAATAAATAACAGGATGGCCAAGGTGCCCATTTCTATATTATGAATTAAGTGGAAAAATACTCTCTTCTCATCTAATATACACCTACTTTTTCCTTCATCACCTTTTCAGATCATACTGGGGCTCATGCAGCTCTTGTGACACAGTCATTCCTGTTCAGCATTTCTAGAGTCTTCCAAGGTGAACCACTCATCTCCTCCTGGTCTCTTCTTTCAAAGTCCCCTGCTCAGTAAGGAGCAAGGAGCTGCTTGCTCACAATTGATTTTTACACACAAGTCTTCATTTTTTAAACATGCCTGAAATTGCTGGTGGCACTGTAGTGGTCAGAACTCAAGTATGGGGGAAGAGAACTTGGAATTTTTTTAGCTTTTAGTTTTTCATTAGTATAGAGTTTTCCTTGTATGGATTTGGTCTATGTATATAATGTATCTTAACTTTTGCTTCATCTTCTTTCCCTCCACTTCCCTTGATCCCCTTCTCATTTGAGTAAGAGCTATAGCCCTATTTCCTATTATCTATCTTTTACTTTTTCTGTATTTATATTTTGGGTTTCCATATAAGAGAAATCACATGATATTTACACTTATGTGTCTGATTTATAAGTTCCCAACTTCTGAACTTTCAAGTTGCAAATTCACAGATGTGTGGTATAACACTTGCTTTGTCAGCTTATTGATGAATCTGGTTTATGAACAGTTCTCCTGGAAAGGAACTTATTCCTGAGTCAGGGATTTACTATGTCACTTAACATTAACATCTAAAAGTGCACCTATTTCTCTACAAATGACTCACGTTTAACCTTCTTTAGAGCAGAGAAATACTCCATGTGTGCAAATACCATACTGTCATTATTTTTCTGTTGTTGGACACATAGACTTCTTCCAAATTTAGCTATTATAAATTACAGTGCTATAAACATGGATATGTGTGTATTGCTGTAATATGTCTTTTACTTTTTACTTTTAAAATGGTGGGTTTTCTCAAGTTATGTAATATCTCTATAACATAGTTTCTCCATTTGAAAACTGTAGTCTTCACCATTGCCAAGAGGTAGAAGTGTCCAGCAATGGATAAGTAGATAAAGAAAGTGTGATATATATGTACATATGTATATGTGTGTATGCAGGGCAATATTATTCGGCTTTAAATGTAAATTCCACTTATGCTATAACATGAGCCCAAATCGAGGACACTAAGCTAAGTGAAATAAATTAGTCACACAGTGACAAACATGATCAAATTTCATTTATTCAGGATGTGTAGTGTAGTCAAATTCATAGGGACAGACAATAGAAAGGTGCTTTCCAGAGTTTAAGGACCATGGGAAATAGGAGTTCTTTAATAGATTTAGAATTTCAGCTTTGCCACATGAAAATGTTCTGGATCTTGGTCACACAAAAATGTGAAAATACTTAACACTACTGAACTGTATACTTAGAAATGGTAAAGATTGTAAAGCTTATATTTCATTGTTTTGCTTGTTTGGTGACTAATTTGTTTCTGAGCCAAGGTCTCACTCACTATGTAGTTCAAACTACCTTTAAGCTCAGTGTAAAGCCCACTATGGCTTCAAACTTGTGGCAATCCTCCTGCCTCAGCCTCCCAAGTACTGAGATTACAGGTTTGCATGAGCGCACCTGACTTGCTACACAGCTTTTACAACAAAAATAAATTTCAAAAAATTGTACCCAGCTCCTGAGGCTAATTCAAATAATAAATTTTATATGTAAACTGCTTGGAACAATGCCTAAAATATTCTTAGTGCTCAACAAATTTTGACTATTATTACTTCATAAGTGAATTTCTTCTATATCCATCATTTCTTTTTCATCAGTGTTATGGCTGAGACAATGGATGAATTTTGCAGAGATTTGCTTTTATAATTCAAGAGCTCTTCCAGGTTTATTCTATCCAGGTAGTGCAATCATAGCAGGAACAATTCATTGCTTAGTTCCAAACACAGGAAACTTCTGGTCCTTCCACACTTGGATTTTCCTGTAGAAATGTTTAACTTTTATTGTTTGTGAACTATAAAAATTCATCTCAACTAAAGATACTTGGAATTCATATTACATTTTTTTTTTGCAAATATCATAGAGTTTGCAAAGGGACTTAAATAGGTCACTTTTATATCATCTGATATTTATTTACATCTGTATAGGGACAATGGATATTTTCTTTGGGTTGAATAGCATTGGATGTATCTTGTTTTGTCTCTGCACTTATAATTTACAAAACCAAAAATGGATGAAATCATAGTTAAGACACTTTTCATGTTTAGCAGGAATATTTTTAAATTGAAACTAAAACACAGCTGTGATTTCTATCATGAATTGCTATTTTTATATATAATGGTAGAATTTGTAGTTTCGTCTTGTTTGCAAGCTTCTTCAAGTTACTTTTTGCATATGATTGAGAACTGACTTCAGTCTATTCCTGTGTACCACTTGCAAAGAAGTGTGCATTAACCTGCTGTCACTGTCCAGTCTATTCCTATGAAATATATACATTGCTCTGAGACACACATCTCCATCTTCAATGGTGTAATGGAATATAGGTGAGTAATCTAAATTTTTTGGATAAAAATGCAAGTAAAAACCTACTTCACAAAATGTTGCAACATGCAACGTACCTGAAAAAAGAATGCTTCGGAACCCCTTCATCATCGTAGCAGCTGTGATTGTAATCATTTTTAAATGATATGTTCTGCTGAAAAGTGTTGATCACATACTTTATGCAAAGTTATAGAACCCAAATATATCTCCTTGTCTTGTTTTATCATCAGATGAATGACTGCTTATCTCTCGCTCTTCATAAAATCTAAAAAAAAAAAATTCTATACACCTCATCAATGTAGAAGAATTTTTACCCTTGAAGTGTAGCACTGAATTACTCAGCTGTAATTTATGCATTTCATTTCTTTCTTAAGAGCAGAAACTTATAAATACATGGGAAGGACATGCAGATTTAAAAAATAGTAATTTTAAAATGACCTTATTAATTATGGTGATATTTCATTTTTAGTTATTTGAATTGATGTGAGAATGTCATGTTTTCTCCTTAAAACCTTTCTGGAGAACTACTAGATTTTCTTTATCTCTTGAGCCATACATCACAATGAGTTAAATTATCTTCCTTGGGTTCCGAAAGCTACCATTTTGCCACTTTGAAAAATATAATGGAGGAAGTAAAAGTGCTGTGTCACCTCCACATCAACTCTGCAGATCTGGAGTGTCTAGTGTTAACAGAATATATTTCTGCTCTAACCATAGTACACGTGTTTCTTCTGCAAACATTTTGCGCACTTAACACAAGATTCACCCCTTGAAAAGGGTGAATAGTTTTCACTACAAATGCATAAGCATGCACATTACTGAGTTTCAACACATCATGTACTCAGCTTTATTTTGACCCTAAACACAGATGTTGGTGTGTCTATTTTTAACCAAATTTCAATGTGTCTCATTCTCCTATAAACACTAAAATACCCTCCTCAAGCCCCTGAAAATTACCAGTTTATCATAGTCTGTTTGAGTAAAATTCAGATTTGCTCTTACCTTCTGTCTTTTTCCTTCTCTACGATTTTGATTTTGATTTAAATTTGCTTTGGATTTTGATTTAAATTTTCTTTCTACTCCTCAGTCCTTACTTCATATTGATAGAGAAATCCTAGTGGAAAAACCCATGAAAAACATTTATTAACACAGATTCTCCACCCATAACGGAAGCCCTGACTTCTAAGGCTTTGCTCATCACAGATCTATGTTCTAAATCTCCCAGCTCTGTTCTTTCGCTTTGCTTTCTAATTTGAGTCAGTTATTCAAAGTCTGTTTCTAAAAGCAATTTTACCCTGGGCTCTGATCATCCTTTCTCCCTAGTAGTGTTGCCTGGATATGAATTTCCTATGTACTGCATACTTAACGCTTGTCTAATGGCATGAGCTATAGGAAGGATATTTGGTACTGGACTTGAAATTAGTGATTTTTACATATATTTTATGTAAATAGACAATGAGATCTTGCTAGGTATAAATCATAAATAGATGCACCTTGTTATAATGCATTATTTTAAAAATAATTTCTCAAAAGATATGTGACAATGTAATTAACTAGTTTCCCAGCTAAAGTATACATATATTTACCATTTATATATAAAAATATATAATAAAATTATTATTATTATTATTATTTTATTGGTGTCATATCAGTGAAAATCATCTCCAAATACAGATATATATACTACTTAAATTGGCTTAAAGACATGTGAAATTTATTTTCTCAAAGCGGCACAACATGATTCTGAAAAAAACAATGTAGAATCTCTACAATTTAACAATTCAACAAATTTGACAAGCAAGGACAGTTTCTTATAATTATTTCAGTCATTTTAAGCCTACAGGTAGCATAGCACTCAACAAGTAAAGACTAAATGCTTTCTACCTAATCAGCAATAAGACAAGAATACCTATTTCCACCACTGCTATTTAGCATCAGAGCCATTGTAATACAGCAAGTACATGAAATAAAATGCAAACTAATGGAAAGGAATAACTTAATAGTTGTTTTCAAATGACATGATTGTGTAAAGAAACCCTACATGGAGCTATAAAAAAATAAAAGTAACTCTGGAATTGCTAAGTGACTTTAACAAGATCACTGGATATAAAGTTAATACAAATTAATTACATTTCTATACTCAAACTGCTAGAAGATAAAATGCTAAAACATCTCCACTTTTAAAAACATAAAAACATTTATGAATATATTTCATGAAAAATGTGAATTGCCTTTACAATAAAAACTGAAAAATATTGCAAAGGGAATATACACAGCTAAAAATATAGATATGTTATGTTTATGAATGGGAGGGCACAATATTATTATAATAGTCAAATTGTTAAAGGGCCAGGGATTTAGCGCAGTGGTTCTGCCACCTGCCTTGCAAGCACAAGGACCCAAGTTTGATCCCTGGTACAGAAAAAAAAAAATTGTTAAGACAAAGAAATTAAAAAATACAAAGAGTATACATTGCATGATACCTGTGTTAGTCAATTTTCCACTGACAAAATTCCAAAGAAAATTAACTTATAACAAGAAAGACTTATTACGGCTATGGTTTCAGAAGTTTCAGCTTTGGTCTCTTGGTTCCATTGATTTTGGACCTGTAGTAAAGCAGAAGTTGTGACAGGTAGTGGCTGGCAGAGGAGTTGGTCACCTTGTGAGCCCCAAAGAATCGAAATGACATGAAAGGGCGTGGATCCCAATATCTTCTGCAAAGATAGACCTCCCTTGATGACCTTCCTAGGCCTCCAGCCCTAAGTATTCTCATAAGTTCCAACAGCGCCACAAACTGGTGACAGTCTTTGGGGGACATTTAAGATCCAAACCCTAACAATTCTGGTCACATGAAACTCTAATAACAGCAAAACCACAGTGATAGAAAGACAGACCGGTAGTTGCTAGAAGGCATTGAGGAGGAAACCCACCATGGAAGGACACATGGAGGGAAAGATTTCACATATTGATTAAAATTGTTGCTGCGTGATTCTATAATATCATCACACCTAAAACGAATGAATGTTACTGATAAATTATTTAATTTCTTTCTTTTTAAATTAATTTTATCTGCATACTTTATATATACATAATAATCACATCAATCAAGGGAATTTATACTTGTGCATAATATATCTTGCTTCTTCCTGGTTCCCCATTCCCTCTCCTCCCTTCAACCCCTCTTCCTCTCCTTTTTTTACAAAACCTTTGTTTCTGTTTTCCTTTCATTCTCTTTTTTTCTTTTCCTTTCCTCCTCCCCTCAGCTCTCCTCATTTAAACATATTCTTCTCATTTCCTAATATCTATTATACATTTTAGTCCTTATTTACTCTTTCAGTTTCTCACACCAGAGAAACAATGTAGTATTTAAACATGTTCATCCTATTCATCTCATTTAAATAAAAATTAAATTTCATTTAAATAAAAATGGCTCATTCATTCACCTAGAAATGTCTCAAGTCAAATGTCTCATCTTTACAGCAGAAGAGTATGCCATTTTATGAAAAAAATCCATCTTCTTTATCCATTCATTCATTGATGGGCATTTAGGGTGTTTCTAATACTTAACTCTTACAAATTGTTTAGCTATAAACATGTGTGTGCATATACTTTTAAACTCCCATATTTGCACATTCATACACAGAGGATTTTCTTAGATGTAATAAAATGTATTCTTGTATCATCATTGAGAATAAACTACATTAATTTGCTAAACCCTATACTACACACACAATAACATCAGAATATATAAATAATTTTCAAAGTATCCTTCTTTTACTTTTCTTTTTTGTCTTTAAACTGACTTTACACTAAGAATTTGTAATAATTTTGATTCACATGCAATCATGTTACAATTGGGATATCGAGTTAATTTTATTTTTTCTGTTGGTTTTACATTTATATCTGTTACCATCTCCATGATTAAGTTGATTTTGAAATTAGGTTAACCATTTGCATATATTGAAAAGACAAAACTATTTAGAAATATGCATACACTGTATTGACACTTGTATCATTCCCATGTTCTACTGTATAGATAAAATTTTATTAATTTCTAGTTTATTCATTTTATGTTCTTTTAAAAAATTAACATATACATGAGCAGGCACAATTTAGAAAATCATCCACCAGCTTAAAAATGTCTTGATTGTACTTTACACAGGAGTAAAATAGTTCAAGCAACTGCTTTTCATAGCACAAGCATTTAGATTGCCTCCAATATTCTGCAATTTCAAACAGTGCCACAGTGCACAACATTCTGTATATGTGTGAATGTCTTTTGTCTGATTTGTAGCTTTTATTTATGATAATTTTCTAGAAAATAATTGATGGGTCCATAGCTTTATTTTTCATTTCTTCTATCTTTTCATGTAATATATTTAAGGTAAAATATACATAGCTTAAATTTTAGTTCAGCATTTTAAAAAATTACATACCATGAATAGAAATGAAGTGTTAGTAAAGGGGGGGGGTGAAGGGAGGGCAGGGACAAGGGGCAAAAATGAGAACCAAGACCTGTCATGTAAAGGTACAAGATCCCAATGATGAGTGTAACTGCACTGTATACCTAAAATGTACCAATAAACTCAATGAGAAAAAAAATAACACACCATTATGCAATGCCTAATCTAGAACATTTCCACCACTTTGGAGATTTCTTTCATACTGTGTTTGGAAATTTACCCCCTTTCAGAAGCAACTGCTTTCAAACATCACCTAGAATATTTTTTTTGAGATGCAACTATGTCAGTGTGTACATTAATATTCCATTCCTTCTCATTCAATGTACTTTCACTGAGATTCATCTGTATTGCTGTATACATCTGTGATTCATTCCTTCTCAGTGCTAAATTTGTTTCATTATACGTTAATGATTTACCTCCTACTTGATGGATATTTATATTGTGCCCAATATTTAGCTGCTTGAAAGGATAATGTGAATACTTTACTACAACTTTTCCTAGTATTAGCTGATGAAGGCTCCACTCTGAGCTACATCCCTAGCCCTTTTTATTACTTTCATTTTGAATTCTTGCAAAGTCACTAAGTTGTCCAGGTTGGGCTGGAACTTGTAATCATTCTGCTTCAATTTCCCAGAGTATTGGGATTATAGATTTTTTATAAATTTTTAAGTATATACATTATAAATTCTCTTGAGTGAATACAAAGAAATACAACTAGGTGGATACATAAGGATAATTGTCTTGTAGAAGCATGTTTAATTTACAAGAAATGACCAGTTCTCCAAAACAGTGTACCATTTTACACTTTACATTTTTGTCAATATTTGCTATGAACCACCTTTAATTTTAGCTATTTTAATGGACTTTTAATTTGCTTTCCTTAATAGCTAAGAATGATGAATGCCTTCTTAACATGCCCATTGACCTTTTGTATATTTCTTTTTTGGAAACATATATACAAATCTTCTGCCCATTTTTATTAGGTAGTTTTACTTTTTATTATTATCTGTAGGTGTTCATTATACAAACTCCATACAAATTCTCCATCAGATAAATGTAATGAGAAGTGTTTTAATCCAACCTGTGGTTTGTCTATGTATTTTCTTAATGCTGTCTCTTAATTCAATTGTTTTATCTCTAATAGCCCAGTTTAGGTTTCTCCCTTAGAGTATTACATAGTGCAAAGATGTTGTCAGTTTCCCAGAAAATTGAAGGGCAGGTAAGGGCATCCAGAGCATGGGTTCACTTCTGATTGATCCTGAAGATACAGAGCCACTTACATTCAAGTTACCATGGCCTTGAACTAAGCACTGACCTCCTTGATCTGCTCAGGAGACGCTCAGCATGACAAAAATGTGAATATATTTTTTCCCTGGTGAATTACTACAGTTAACTTATTGTGAACTCTTGTTATGAATTTGCAGTATTTTAAACTGATAGACTATTATAACCAGGCATTATATATTATCAAAAGCACTTAAAATAATATGAGTTTTTTGGTAAGTGGGTTATTATTCCTTTCTTTCCAGTAACCAAAAAGAATAAAAGACTGTTTAGTTGTATACTGGTAAACTATTGTGTTTCTGTGAGATTGGCTTCAGCTCTAAGAGTGGTTTTTCTTTTTTAATCACCAGCCTCCTTATACATGGCCCTTGACACAGCTGGATTTGCCCTCGTGCCCTCCAAGCAGGACTACTGTGAGGAATTCTAATCAAGGGTTTCCTAAAGAACTACTCTTGTTTCCACAGTTGCAACCAGGGGAGAACACAGCGGAGAGCTTGTTAGCTGCCTCTGATTGCCAGCAATGTGAGCCCTGCTGGAACAGGAGGAGGCTCTGTCTCTGAATGGTGCCTCCAGCCATGTCAAACTCCTGAGGTGCTTCATTTGATAATAATGGTAGAATAAAACTTATTTACTCAAAATCCTCTTCCAGTCACTTAAAAACAGGAATTTTTAAAACTTTTTTAAAGAATGTCCCTGTTATATGTGGGCCTTTTCTATTTTTCATCCTTTATTCGTTTTAATTGAAAAGTTGGTACAGGTCAGCCTGAAAATAAGGCTGTATGTATTTATTTCAATTTATTTTAACCACAGCAACTGTTAAGTATCTATTGTACCCTTAATATACACACAGCGCGCGCGCGTGTGCGCACACACACACACACACACACACACACACCTGTATATACTGTACTCGGTTCAATTAGTTAAATATCCATCACTTTGAAATGTGTACTTTTATACACATCTATAAGTGTGTCTGTCTTATGTCTATGCATAATAAATAAATTTCTATAATATTATGAGCATACAAATGGCAGTCATTTAGCAGTCCAAACTATAGCTCCAAGTGGCAAGAATTAAATGGTGTCAGTTACACCATGTTTTGGAATAACTATCCCTTTAAAGTCACCGAATGTTATAGAATACATACCATAAAGTTAGCTGTTTATAGGCTTTGCCCTGCTTATGCCTTCCCTGAGTAAGGAGAGGATACTTGAGACAGTAAAGCCTTTCCCCTAACAAATGTTTTCCAGGACTGCTAACTGTAAGACCTAAAGTCTCACTTCCACTTCACGGAGCGTAAACAGCCAAAAGGCCTCCATGAGGCTGGGCCCTAACACCCAGCGAGGCTCCAGGAACACGACGGAGAACCGAGAAACCCAGGAAGGAACACACCAGGCTAGATGGTAAATAGACCTTTATTAGTCTGGCCAGACGGCACTCCCGGAGCCAGGTGGCTCAGAGAGGCAACTGCTCAGGGGCTGAGGTACTTTTTATAAAGTTTTACTAAACAAAGAGTCAGGGCATTCACAGAACAAGACTGCAAATACATTGCTTATCTTATGCAGGAAATGTTCTATGGTCACCTTTAGTCAAACCATTTGCCCCTGGGCAGGCTGTTAACCAAGGTAGCAATTAGCATATGAAGAAGCACAGTCTGGCCTATTAGCATGGAGTCACTTTAGCCTATTCAAGTCTTACACTAACAAAGAGTCACATACAGAATGGAGTTTCATCTCAGCACACATCCCTTGCATGGGCTCACCCTCTGATGCTAATGAGCATGCAGTGACCAGGAAGTCAGGAACCAGGAGAACAAGCAAGAGAAAGTCCCAGAAGATGGAAATATTTAGATAAGTAGTTCTAAAACACTGGAGCTGATATTTCAGGTTGCCATAACTATGTTCCATCTGAATCAGAAAATGCAGCTCAGCTTAAAAGAGTAATTTAGTAGTCCAAATTTTCAGTGGCCTGAAAATTTTATTTTATATGTGTAGGCTTTTGCAGTAATATATTTAAATCCACTGTTAAATTAATAAATACTACATATCTGATAATTTGTATTTGGTAAGATACATTCATAGATAGGGTGCTATTTAATATATTTACAATCTTTTTCTATTATTATTGAAGAAATAGGCTCTAAGAAGTTCTGTAGCTTTAAATTTTACAGAGCTAGAAAAATATCAGATTACCAAGTAAAACATGTTTCTAAATTTGTAACTATTTAACACTATATTCATAAACTATTTATAATAACTGGATAACAATGGTGAAAGCTCAGTCTTTGGCCTAGAGAAAGTATACGGATCAGGGAGTTGAAGGTTAAGAGAGCTGGCCATAAATTGCAATGGAAATATGACAAGTGGATTGAAAGTCCTGATCTGGAATGTCAGATTGAGGCAGGAGTAAAATGTCTCAGAAATGTTTGTAGTAAATTTATCGGCAGCATCACAGGGGAAAGAAGTATAAGGAGTGGAGAGTTTTAGGGGCTCAGGACTGGCTTCAATTTACTATCAATTGGAAAAATTAAAAGCTAATGTGAAAGCTGATCATTGATCATTAGAAAGGATTTCACATGCTTCAAGTAGAAATACAGTGGGCCCTCAAGGCCTGAGATACAAACAACTGAGTTTATTAAGTTAATGGAAGACTCATCAGCCTCTTGTTATCCATAGTGTGTGCACATGTAAACATCCAGATCTCAGCTGTATTGACTTACAACCAACTTGCATTACAACCAGCCCTTGGGAATTGATCAAGTTCATAAGTCAATGGTCCACTGTAGTTGAGAAATGAAAGAGGATGAGATTTCAGATAAGGCAGCTTGTAGAGACACATCATACAGATGCTTGATTCTCATCACTGACTCTGAAAAGGTCACCAGAAAAACTGTTAATCAAAGCTAAGTTTATTAGATTTAAATATGGAAATGTGATACCTAATAAATCAGCACAAAAATATAAAAAAAAATCTTGATAGGGAAAGGGGAACAAGGGAAAAGGAAAAAAATATGAGAAAATATAAAAATGGAATTAAAGTGTTTAAAGGGGGGAGGGGAGGAGGGGGTGAAGGGAGGGTGGGGACAAGAGGAAAAAATGAGAACCAAGACCTGGCATGTAAAGGTACAAGATCCCAGTAATGAATGTAACTGTACTGTCTACCTAGAATGTACCAATAAATTCAATTTAAAAGAAAAAAAATCTTGAGTAAAGTACCCTGGCTGAAGTTTATTAGGCTTTACAGTATTTCCCATAAATTTTAGGCAATGACCAAAAGCTTTATGATTAGTTGTTTTGTTATTCATAAATTTTAGGCAGCAAGCAATGGCATTTAGGGAAACATACCATATTATCAAATTATGTTGCTGTTTTTGTCTGACAGAAGCCTCCTTTTCCAATGCGAGTAAATTTGCCTTCGCATGAAGCATTTTTCCTCTTATCTCTCCATTGTTTTTCAAACACTAACAATGATTATAAATATTAAGGGGACAACTTGTTCTTTTGCATCTAAAGAGCTAGAGTCCTGGAGGTGAGATAACTGTCAGCTCATGCTTGCTTCCTTGCTGACTTTCCCTTGGCCACATAGATATCAAATTGAATCCCAATGTCACACCCTTTATTATGTAGGACAGGGTCCTACGCTCAGCAAGAAAGATGAAAATTACAGATAGGCAAAAGACCTTTGGAAATCCCCTAAATATTTTAGGATTCATAGATATTGTTATTTCTTCATTTTATCGTGAGATGAGTCTTTGTGTTCAGAAATCATTTTAGTTTTTAAAAAGTACTTTAAATAGTCGAATCATATAAACAGCCAACAAGGATGACATGACGGAGGGAATATCAGAATCGTGTGTTGCATTTCTAGATCTTTCAGGAACAATTACAGAAATGATAACCACTTGAAATTTACTTACATTTTTCTCTTCGTTTCTTTTTCTCTCACACACACATATATGTATGCATGTGTATACACACATGGCCATTGGAATTCAATTCTTCTAGTTTATGGGAACTGAAAACAAGATTAATTTCTTGTGCTTGTGTTAAACTATGCTGAAACCAAGCAAAAATAATTTAGCTGCTTGCTCCAGGAAATACCTGCTACTAGAAGATAAGAGAATGAACCAACTAAACGGATTACTTATCAAAGCTAACAGCTCTCTGATCAAGACTTGCTTCAACACCCTTGGGTCTGTGTGCCCAGCAATCCAAAGTTATGATATTTAAAATGGTTCCATATTGCAACTAATTTCTAGACTTAGAAAACTCCCTGAAAAATCACCTGGTACATGTACTAAAGACTACAAATATCTGCTTTAATTTCCTATTTGAGACTGCTAAGATTCTATCAAAGTTGTATTCTCCCTTACTACTTTTTGTCAAGAAGATCCAACAAAGTTTTTTTTCCCAGGAGGACTAGGAAACAGACGCTCTAAATCTTAACAACTTTCTAACCTGTGTTTCTTCTTCTGGAAAAAAAAATTTATATATTCAATTAATTCACTTATTTGTCCAATCATAATTAATTTAAATTTTCTTTGAAAAGGTGCTAAGGAGAAGCAGAGATGATAAACTATTTTCTAAGCAGGTAACAATTAGAGGACATAAACAACAGAAATAAACATAAAACACAAAGATTAATAAGTAAAGATAAAGGAATTAAAATATACGTATTGATTTCTACCAGAAAGGTTGGCAGGTACCCTAAATAGAGGAAGTTCAGGAAGGAGCAAGGGTTTGAACTGTACCTCAGGTAGGAAAGGAAACTGTGCTTTTGGCAAGCAAAGAAATTATGTGAAGAAGGAGTTTTCAAGGCCAACACAGGAGGACAGACAGAGCAGTAAATCACCCTGGAGACTTAGAAGTGAAACTATATAGCTTCTTTTTGTCTTTTTTTTTTTTTTTTTAATACAGGGTCTCACTATGTAGTTGAGACTAAACTGGAGCTCACTATGTAGCCCAGGTTGGTCTTGAACTCAGAGCAATCCTCCTGCCTCAGCCTCCCTAGTGCTGGGATTACAGGCATGTGTCACCATGCCTGGCTAAACAATATAACTTAAAAAATAAAGTTTAGTAAAAGAAATAAAGCAGACAATTAAGCAATATAGGACTAAGTGGGTCTCCACCACCATGTCAAGGATTTTGGCTTTTATCTTATGAATAATGAGAAGCTGTTGAAATATTTTGTTAGAGGGAAAGTGACCAAACTTGCACATTAGGACATGCATTTGGCAATACCATGGTGGCTGTCAACACTTTGTTTCCATATTACCTAAATACATTTTGGGGAAAATGTAGTGATTTGTTATTTAAAAAATAATTTCTGCAAACAAACTTTAGAATGAATTAAAAGTGAGAAATAAGAATTAGTACCAAGTCTTGATCACAGGAACAGGTGTCCATAGGCATGTCTGTTCTGGAAAAAGGCATCCATGGAAATGGAGGCTTTGGAAATTGGCCCTTTTAAAATTATCCTATCTTGTGTATCTTGTGGAGAATATTTTACACTCCCAGAAATATGAATGCAACATTTTGAAAATTGCCAAGGACAACTTGAGAATACAAAGACAAGAGACAGAGAAATCAGTAAAATATTTTTATATTAGTCCAAGGAAAAGTTAAGGCATGAAACAAGAGCATGGATATTACATTTTAGTTTTTGATGAGTAACAATCCACTGATAAACTAACTGGCTTTAAATAATAGTCATTTACTACTCATGGGTGAGCTAAGCAATTCTGGTTAGCTAGATCAAGGCAAGCTGATCTTGCCTTGCACCTGTGACATATGTAAGTGGACCGGGGTCTTTATAACTGAAGATGGACTCGTTCATAAATGCTGACTAGCTAGCTGTCAGCTGGCAAGAAGGATAACAGACATGCATTTCACTGCCCATCAGTCTAGTCCAAGTTTCGTGACGTGGAAATGACAGAGTAATCAGAGAGAACAGAAACAAAGGCATTTTGAAGCCTGGGCATAGATGTGCTATTATTGCATATCTGCTATATTAAATAACAGATAGATGAGTCATAATGTCAGCCCAGAGTCAAAGGATCATTAAATATACACTAATCTCTCAATAAGAGTTGTTGCAAGAAGCTTGGTCACAGAGAAGAGGGCAATTGTGGTCACTTTTGCAGTTAAACACAAAGGTGGTACAGAAGACCTCTCTGCATTTTTACAGTGGGACTACATTAAAATGAAGTCCGCCAGGAACAGGTAATTGCGTCAATGGGAACAAAGCCATAGGATTAATGAAGTTTGGGTGGTACACTGTGTTAAAAAAAAAAAAAAGACTTGGTAAAAAGAAAGGGAAGAAAGGAAACAGGAAATAATATATAACATTAGGTAAATTACTATTTGAAGAATACCTCTCTTATCAAATTGATTTTAATTGAAATTTATTTCAATATTAATCGAATCCAAATTTATTTCAATTGAAAGTTGCTTGCTCAGTTAATCCAAATTGATTCAGCTTTACTATGAATTCATAGAAGTATGAAAAGCTTCCATCACCAACTCAACCAGCCCCATTTCCAACAAATGTGAAACACAATATACCAATCAATTATACATAGAAGCAAAATTCTTTTAACCCATAAATGAATAACATTTGTCATAGTACATCTGACTCTAAAATAGAGGAAATAAAAGCCAGGTAACTCTCAATTGTGTTCAGAGAAATGATTGCAGAGTCTGAATAAAACAAACTACAGGTGATGTGAAATTCAATTTTATCATTAACTTGAACCAGTTTCCTTTTCTAGTCTTCAATCACTGGTGTGCATTTTATTACAAATCATAGTACATTGAAAATTACACACCTGAAAAAATTGGAGTCCCATTATCTTGGAACTATATTTATAGGGTTTGCAGATTCACCTGTATGCTTCCTTGAGACCAGGCTCTAGACTACTTACCTCCTTTACCCGAAAGCAATTCTGCTTTCTAACTGACTTATATGGGTTTAGCAGAAGCTTTCTTTTCTTAGTTAAGGTCATGTAAGGGAGAGATTATTCAAAAGTTTATACTACACAATGTTCTAATCCTACATGCTGTTACATGAGGAAATTGGATTGAAGAATAAGTAAAATCACTGGACGGAAGTAATAGGGCTTGCTGCTGGCAGAACTAAGACAAAGCTACATTTTTCCCAACTCCAGACTCCCTGCCCATTTCATTCACTTCAGGCAGAAGGGGAAATTCTGGGAGTGAAAGTAAATATTGGAAAGTATTGAAAGGGAGAGCCTGAATCCCAGTGATTGCCAGAGAAATGTGGCAGTAACTGCCTGCCCATAGATCATGCTTTTCTTATGTAAATAGAGCTATAAATGCAGTTATAGACACAAATGTGTGTGAGTGAATGTGGCTCTCGGCGTGCCAGTGCTTTCTCTTATTGTGAGTTGCAGATACTGACTCACAGATACATGAGTAAAAACCACCTGTGAATCTTTTATCACAGCAATGTCTGCCTTACTCTGTTCATCAGGTATGCTCTTAGTGACTAATCAGGAGTCTGCTTAATCAGGATTCTGATTAATAGTAGCTAAATAAATTTGCAGCTAGTTGAATTTTCAAACATTAGAATTCAAGTAAATACCTTTGACAGTGCAGCTATACAAAGCAAAATACAATTTGTCTCTTTTGAATCAGCACACCTAACAGTTCAGGAGATATTATGAGGAGCTTCATTAGCTTACTGCTGATTACAAAAGTGCCTAATACCACTGAGCTGTGAGATCTTTTCAATACTACACAATAAGCAGATTGTATGTAAAACAAAAGAGAAAGAAATTTCCCTGTATGTATATATGGCGAGGTATCGCATGTTTCCGTTTATAAATATTACACATTTATAAATGTCCTTTTTGGGTTGTAAATAAAGACTGGGAAAGAAGCAGCCCACACATCTTGATAGTGACAACAGATGGTGTTAATCGTGTGGGAATGCTTGGGATTCATCTGTACGATACATGAAAATAGGTTTTTGTGTAGTGAAAGGTCTGTTTTAGCCAAAATCTGCTATAATAGATGTAATTTTTCTTATAGTATTTGAAACACTTAGTGAAAATTGTAGTCACTAAGAATTATAAAATAGTATGACAAGATACTATGTTAAACACAGCAGATGACTGCAGATTATGGAATTTAAAAATTATCAGTCTTTCAATATTTTTGAAGCTAAATTTGCAAAGGCAATGTGATCTGCAATGCAAGCAAGTTCCATTAAAACAATTAATTGATGCAAATAAGAAAACGTCCTTATTATTAGAATACAAAGATTTTTGGAAAGCCTTGAGGCATAAATATTATTTTAAACAAGTATCTCCAGAAACATGGGTATGGGTATAATAGGAAGTGAATTTTTTTTTCAGCTTTAATTGAGCTTATTGGTACATTTTAGGGATACAGTACAGTTACATTCATTGTTGGGATCTTGTACCTCTACATGACAGGTCTTGGTTCTCATATTTTCCCCTTGTCCCTGCCCTCCCTTCACCTCCCCTCCCCTCCCTATCTACAACCACTTTATTTCCATCTTTTCATTATCTCACATTTTTTCTTTTCCCTTATTACCCTTCCCCTACCCATCCCACCTTCCCTACACCTTTAGCTCCTTTCTTCCCATTTCTAAATGTCAGTAATCTTATTAGGATCTTCTGTATTATTGCAGATTATTCACAGCAGAGAAACTATTCGGTATTTACACATGCGTGCCCTATTTGTTTCACTTAGGAGTATATCTTCAATATGTATCCATTTTCCTATGAATGAATCTATTTTCTCATTCTTTATGGCTGAGTAATATTCCATTTTATAGAAAAACCACAACTTCTTTATCCAGTTTCCAATGGATGGGCAAATAGACTATTTCCAAGTTTTAGCTATTACAAACTGCGCCGCTATAAACATGGGTGGCATACTTCTCTGTGATATGATTCTTTTAGTTCTTTTGGAAAGATACCCAGCAAAGGCATGGCTGGGTCCAAGGGAACCTCCAGTCCAAGCTCTTTGAGGTATCTCCATATTGATTTCCACAGTGGTTGCACCAGTCTGCACTCCCACCAACAAGGGAGAAGGGTTCCTTTCTCCCCACAACACTGCCAACATTTGTTATTGTGTGATTTCTTGATAACAGCCATTCTTTGTGGGGTGAGGTGGAATCTCAGTGTTGTTTCCATCTGCATCTCTCGAATGACCAGTGATGTGGAATATTTTTTCATATATTTACTTACTGCTTTTACTTCTTTGTCTGAGAAATGTCTGTTCATTTCGGATGCCCATTTTTGAATCGGGTCTTTATATTTGGGGGGGCTGATTGTTTTATATATTCTTGATAATACTCCTTTGTCTGAGGAGCAGCTGGTAAAAAAATTTTCCTACATTGTAGGTTGTCTCTTAGTTCTGCTGATGGTTTCTTTTGAAGTACAGAGCTTTTTAATAAGATGAGATTCCAGTTGTTGATTCTATCGCTAGTTCCCGTTCCTCTGAGGATTTGTTCATAAAATCTTTTCCTATGCCAAAGTAGGAAGTGAATTTTAAGACTAAGAAAAAGGAATTATTTATAAAATATTTTCAAAAGTAGATAATTAAATTCTTCCAAATATTTACAAATTAAAAAGTAAGCTTACATATTAAGAATAAATATGTATTTGTGCACTCACACATAAATTCTTATGTATAAAGTATGACATGCAAGAGTAAGGATATTTATGTACATGAGAAATTGTCATATTTAAATTTCAAGCCTAAAAGAAAACAACCTCCAACGTATACTGATGTGTCCTGAAAAACAATCTTTCAGAATTGATGGAGAAATAAGATACTTCCACAACAAAGAACACCTGAGAAATTTTATGAATACTAAACCAGCATTCCAAACAATTCTAAACAATAACTTGGAAAAAGACAATGAAGGTCACAACTTCATAAGGCCAACAGAGTAAATACACAGGCAAGAAATTAAAGGGAGAGAGAGAAAAACACAAAATCAAAATATACATTCTTTTTGGCTGCACAAGGGTTATTCTCCAATATAGATCACATGATAGCTCATAGATCATGTTTAACTAAATGCAAAGGAATTGAAGTTATCCCATTTATTATCAGATCATAGTGCAATTAAACTTGAGATCAATAGCATAACTTCACAAACACGTGGAAATTGAATAACACCCTGCTAAACAACCAATGGGTCACAGAGGAAATTAAAGAAATTAGACAGTTTCTACAATGAAATGATAACGCCAATACAACATACAGGGATCTATTGGACACAATGAAAGCAGTTCTATGGGGGAAATTCCTATTGGTGAAAACAGAGTGAGCTCAAACAAACAACCTAATGTTGAATCTTAAGCTCCCAGAAAAAGAAAAGGAAGGCAATCCCAAAGGTTGTGCAAGGAAGGAAATGATAAAGATCAAAGCAGAAAATAATGCAATGCAGACTAAGAGAATGACTCAAAAAAAAAAAAATCAATGAATTGAAGAGTTGGTTTTTTTAAAGAATACATAAAATCAATAGACCCTTAGCCAACCTTATTTTTATTATTTTATTTTATTTTATTTATTTATTTTTGAGACAGGGTCTCACTATGTAGTTGAGACTGACCTGGAATTCACTATGTAGCTCGGGCTGGTCTTGAACTCACAGCGATCCTCCTGCCTCAGCCTCCTGACTGCTGGGATTACAGGCATGCACCAACCTGCCTGGCCCCAAACTTATTTTTTACACTTGATCTTAGCCAAAAGGCCGAGAAGCGATTCCAAACTTATTTTTTAAAAAAAGGACACAAAAGGCTCAGATTCATGCAATTAGGAACAAAAAAGGTGAAGACACAATAGATCCACCAGAAATCTAGAGGGTCATCAATACCTACTTCAAAAACCTGTATTCCAATAAAACGAACAACACAGAGGAAATGGACAGGTGGATGCATATTTTGATTTTGTGGGGCGGAGCACTCTGTAGACATCTATTAAGTCCATTGGTTCAAAAGCTTGGCTCAGTTCTGTTATTTTGTTGTTGATTTTTTATCTAGATGATCTGTCCATTAGTGACAGTGGGGTATTGAGATCCCCCACTCCAATTGTATTAGTGCTTATTTTGTTTTTCCTGTCCATTAATATTTGTCTTGTATAGTTGGGGCATTAGTATTTGGTGCATATATATTTATAATCATCATCTCTCCTTTTGGATTGTTCCTTTTACAATGATGTAGTGGCCTTCTTTGTTAATTAGTTTTGGTTTGAAATCTGCTTTTTCTGCAAATAAGAAAACATTTGCATATAAATTTAGAATTGGCTTCTCAATTCTACGAATAAGCTGAGATTTGATTGACACTGGAATCCATGATTAATTTGGGAATATTATATATCTTAACTGTATCAAATCTTCCTAGTCATTAATGTATATTTTATTTTATTTGAAAATTTTCTTTCAGGTAAGTAGTTATCAATGTACAAGTTTGTGCATGTTTTGTTAAATTTGCCTGAAATAGTTTCTATTTATCGATGCTGGGTTAAATGGCATTTTTTTTCAGCTTTGAGTTTATTGGTACATTTTAGGTATACAGTACAGTTACATTCATTGGTGGGATCTTGTACCTCTACATGACAAGTCTTGATTAATCCACAATCCCTATATTTTTCTATATAAAAATAGAATTAATTTTATTTTAATTAACTAATTAATTATTAGTACATTTAAGATAAACAATATAATGACATTCATCATTGGAAACTTGCACCTTTACATAATCCATCTTGGTTCTTATTTTTTCCCTATTTGCTGCCTTCCCTTCAACCCCTCTCTATCTATGAAAACTTTGCTTCCATTTTTCTTCTTCTCATATTCATTCCATTCCTGTCTTTTTTCCCCTACCTCTCCCACATCCCCTTTCCCTTTGCACCTTTGCTTCCTATTTCACATTATCTATTATACCTTTTAGTCTTTACTTACACTTTGAGTTTCACACTAGAGAAGCTATTAAGTATTTACACATGTGTCCTATTTATTTCATCTAAGAGTATCACCTCAATGTGCATCCATTTAGCTACAAATGTCTCTAGTTTCTCATTCTTTATGACTGAGTAGTTCTCCATTTTATATTAAAAGAAAAAAACCTCACATTTTCTTTATCCATTCTCCTGTTGATGGGCAATTGGGCTGCTCCCAAGCTTTAGCTATTACAAATTGTGCTGCTATGAACATGGGTGCACATGTATCACTATGGTATGATTCTTTTAACTCTTTAGGGAAGATACCCAGAAAGGGAATAGCTGGGTCACATGGGACTTCCAATCCTAGTTCTTTTAGGTATTTCCATACTGCTTTCCACAGTGCTGGCACCAGTCTACACTCCCACCAGAATAGCATTCCTCTTTCCCCACAGCCCCACCAATATTTGCTATTGGTTGATTTCATGATAGCAGACATTCTTCCTGGGGTGAGATGGAATCTCAGTGTTGTTTTCATTTGCATCTCTCGAGTGACCAGTGATGTTGAACATTTTTTCATATGTTTATTTTCTATTTCTACTTCTTTGTCTGCAAGATGTCTGTTTATTTCACATGCCCATTTTTGTATTGGGTCTTTAAATTTGGGAGGTCTGATTTTTTTAAGTTCTTTATATATTCTAGACAGGACCTTTGTCTGAGGAAGAGCTGATGAAAAGTTGTTCCCACACTGTGGGTTGTCTCTTCACACTCTTGGTTGTTTTTCTTGTGTGCAGAAGCTTTTTAATAAAAAGACACCCCACTGGTTGATTGTGCTAGTTCATGGGCAACTGAGGTTTTGTTCTTAAAATCTTTTCCTACACCAGTGTCTTCAAGGGTTCCACTTAACCTCTCTTCCAGCTGGTTTAGTGTTTCTGTTTTAATATTTAGATCTTTAATCCATTTTTATTTTAGTTTAGTGTATGGTGAGAGATATAGGTCTAGTTTTTATCCTTGGCAAGTTGAAACCCAGTTTTTTTCAGAGCCATTTGTTAAAGAGGCTATCTTTCCTCCAGTGAGGGTGTTTGGATCCTTTGTCAAAGATGAGGTGGCTGAGTATGTATGGAGTTGTTTCTGTATCTTCTAATCTGTTCCACTGGTCCTCAGGCCTTTTTCTTTGCCAGTACCATGCTGGTGTTGTTGTCATTGCTTTGTTTTGTTTTGCTTTGCTTTTTTAATCATAGTAGCTTTGAAGTATAGTTTTAAATTGGGGATTGTGATACCCAGTACCTTGTCTTTATTGCCTAGAATTGCTTTTGCTATTCTAGGCTTCTTCTTGTTCCAAGTGATTTTTGGATTTTTTTTCTCAAGGTCTGTGAAGTATGCTGTTGGATTTCAATTATGATTGCATTGAATCTATGTAGCAGTTTTGGAAGTATGGCCATTTTCACCATGTTGATTCTTCATACCCAGGAGCAAGGGATGTCTTTCTGTTTTCTTATATCCTCTTCAATTTCTTTTTTCAGAGTGCTATAGTTTTAAGAGACAGGTCTTTTGTTAGTTGGATTCCTAGGTATTTCATATGTTTTTGGATGCTATTGTGAAAGGAATTGTTAGCCCCATTTCTCCCTCAGTGAGTCTGTATTTCATATACAGAAAACCTATTGATTTTTGTGTGTTGAACTTGTATCTAGCTACTTTGCTGAATTTGGTTATTAAGTCTAGAAGACTTTAGGTGGAGTTCTTAGCATCTGCTAAAGAGAGTAAGATGTCATCTGCAAACAATGACAATTTGACTTATTTCCTATCTTTATTCCTTTTATTTCTTTCTCTTGTCTAATTGCTGTGGCTAATGCTTCCAAAACTATGTAGAACAGGTGTGGTGACAGGGGACATACTTTTCTTGTTCCTGATTTTATTGTGAAGGATTTCAGTTTTTGACCATTTAGTGTGATATTGGTTGGCTGTTGGTTTTTCATAGATGGCTTTTATCAGATTGAGGTAGAGGCAGTCTACTCCAATTTTTTGGAGGGTTTTAATTTTAATTAATTTCTAAATAGGCATTATTATCATGTCAAAATTATTATCATGTTAAAAACCATTTGTTGGTTCTGTAACATTTTTATACAGTCTTTATTTCTCTTTGTATATGATCATGGTACATGCCAATAGAGATAGTCTTCTCAAATTATGCATCTTTCCATGAAGTATGCGCTTTTTAAATATTTTCTTGCCTTATCACACTGACTAGGCCTGCCAATAAAATATTGCAAGAAGCACTAAGTTGAGAAAGCCCAGCCTTAACCTCCATTTTGCTTGTAGCAAATTAAATAAGATTTTAAATGTAGGCTTTCCAAAGGTTCTCTTTATTAATTATGAGAATTCTTTATTAATTATAAAAGTTATAACCATATGTAAAATAATCTAAATATACAGAACCAGAAATTTAGCAAGTAAAATAATTAAAAGATTAATTGTTGCATAAAATAATGATGTGAATATATATTTTAAAAAGTTGATTATATATAGAATAACAGTTCTCTAGGAAGGGAAAGCAATTTTAAAATTACATATGCCCAATGGCATCATTTTAAGAATTTCAATAATAAATAAACAAAAATACAAGGATAAATAAGCATTGCTGCTTGTTTGAGTCAATTTCCCTGCTACTCTTTCCTTCAGACTCAAGTTATAGGTGACAAAAGCGCTCTTGCTTTTCCTCAAGAACATATGATACTTTGGTTTCTTGGCTTGTTAATCTCTTCATTCTTTGTCCTTCTATACCTACCTGGCTCACTTCCTTCTTTCCTGATGATTTCCACCTAAATATCACCTCAGCAGAAGCACTTTTTAAAACCATCACATAAAGTTTGAAGCCTCCCTAATTTTCTTATCACCCTTAGACTGTTTTAGTTTTCGTCACAGGACTTATCAACACCTAATATATTACATCTTATTTTCTTTATGAATTTATTGTCAGTCAACCTAGATTAAAATTAAAGCTCCATTAGGAAAGTGAGTTTATAGATTTAATTCATACTTTCTTCCTGGAACCTTGGATAGCACCTGCCCTGGTGTAGAAATTAAATTAACATTTGTTGACTTAAGCAAATAGTATTTTTGGTTGGATACAAGATATGGAAAACTTTTAGAATTTTTTGGATTGAATTTATGATCTTGAAGTTCATATTGCAAATTCTAGGCTTATTTTTATTATCTTACTTTTTTCAATACTCGGTTAACAGATTCTCTAGGTTGGTAAATGTAGTGTAGATATTCACCATATTGTATTGTTTAGACAATAATGACAAGAAAACTAATGCTGTATATGTTCAGAGCATGCACTATTTAAAAACAATAATGCATAATTGTTTAAATCTGTGGCTTTTAGAGAAATGTATGCATAATTTCACTAATCTTAGTCAGAAAATAGACTGAAAATACAAGGGTCCTTATGCTACCTAGTAATTACTGGAATCAGTTCTATAATCTATAGGTATATTATATATTAAAAATCACAGCAAGTGTTTAAGTTCTTCTAAAACAAAATAGATTTCCCCCATCTCCACTTCATGAAAATTTGAAATTAAATAGATCTCTTCATATACTTTTAAATTCCTATCCTCCTAATTGGGAAGGCTTCATAGTTTATAAAAGAAGAATTATGAGAGACTTATAAATTCACCATTAAAGACAATTTTACATTATAGTGACTGAAAATCACTGTATTATCAGTAAAATGCAGTATATATTAGACTTTAAACTTCTTCAATGCACACCAAATTAAAGTACAATAACAACTTAATAAAACGCAGCTGTTCTTAGGATTTGTTAAAATTTAAGTGTATTTGCAGAGCATCAGTTTGTAAAGATCCATATTCTAAACTGTTCAACTTCATTAAGAAGATATTAGGATCTCTTATATAGAAGTAATTAGCTTTTGATTCTCACTTGCATACATTTTTTCAGCAAGACTGATTAAGATTTGATAACAGAAATACTTTTTGGATAAGCTTAATCAACTCTAAATGGTCACCCAGGGATAAGGCCCTGAACACACATCAGCAAAATCAATAGCTTCTCATTTAGTGCATTTCTCTGAAGTGCTCAGAAACAGTTGCAGATTCAACCTATCCTCATTGTCTCTACCAACAGAGTTGCAATCCAGTACTCACATATTCTGCTAGTGAATGGGTTAAACACCTTAATTTTTTCAGTATACATTTTATACATTCATTGCAGTGTCACACTGAATCACACAGAAATGTTCAATTATTATTATTAAAAGACTTTTTTAAAAGTTTAAGGAGAAGGAAACACTATCTTGATTTGATTGTTACACATTGTGTACATTCAACCAATTATTATACTGTATGCCACAAATTCTGCAATTAAAATAACAGAATAAATAGAATGGCATTCCACTGTGTGAGAAAAAGCTATTTCCTGAGAGAACATCAGTCAACTAATTTCCAACTATCCACACCATATTAGGTTGATGAAATGTTTGGGATCTTAGAGAAGTGTTCTTATGAGTGATAAATTTCGGTAGGAATGGAAGTAGGTCAAGTATAGTGAAACAATCATGTTAAGCTTTTGTAACAATAAAGACAGAGCATTTGAGAAAAACTTCAAAAGACTCATTGGGAAGAAAGAATAGAGAGATGAAAAAGAAGATTCTGAAGGATGGAAATGAGAGACTTAATAGTAAGCACCACATGTTTAAATGCTGGGGCACATTTTACAATTGCACAGATGCTATTGAAGTTTTTAGTGAATACTGCTGGATTTATCTCTTAGGTCTATGTGTGCACATGTCAATAATAGCTGGGCAGTTTGATGCAGTGTTTATTCCTGCTTACATGTCTTCAGGCAATGATTGAATCTGTGACACTGTCAGCCCACAGAGGGAAACCAGTTTGCAGTCTTACAGGTTAGCTGTCCAAGCTCTGTGTGAGGGGAAGCTTCCTGATTCATCTCCGAATACATAGCCCTACTTGTGCTCAAATTTTATCTAGTGCTAACGAATACAGACCCACAAAGCTTTGTGGAACTTATTCTTTATCAAGTCTTATCTATATCAGTATCTGGAAGAAAAACAATGAAACCAAAGGTAGCTTTAGAATCTTTTTCTTTTTCAATCAAGTATCCACCCCGCTTCATGTTCTGCAGAAAGTTGGAAATGTGGCTTTTGGAACAAAGGGAAGGGAAGCTGATGCTGTCATTTCTGCCTCATCTCTTTCCTACAGAGTGGATGATTCACACTGTACCATCAGAGGTCAGCACGTCCCCAAATGAAATCATTTCATTAGGAGCGCTAACATGCCCAAGGTAGTCAGCACTCATTCTGGACCACTTCTTTTTTCAGGGAAAATGTTAAGCAATGAAAATCCCTATGCCAGATGCAAGGTGTGTGTTCTTTTGAGGTTTTTATCTACTTGTTTGTCTCCTTTTTGTATAGAAGGAAACCTAAAAAAGTCGTGCTTATTCATTCTTATTTTTTGTTAAATTGGTGGAGGAACATTTAACTTGATTCAAAAATACCAAGTCAAGTAATTTTATGTAGAACATGAAGATTTTTACAACTTAAATAGTTTCACATAGTCAGAAGGTAAAAGAAGAATGTTTTTCATCTTTCTTTCCTGAAGGTGGCTTGTGACTGTCTGCAAAACAAGGGGTAGAGAATGAAATTTTGCAAGTAGATGGGAGAGAATAGGTAACCATGAAGGAAATTTGTTTATATGGCACAGTTCCTAAAGTGATATCCAAGCTACCATTGTTTTAAATCTTTGGTTTTTTCTTTGTTTGTTTTGTTGTGTTTTCTGGTACCGGGGATGGAACTCAGGTCCTTGCACTTGTGAAGCAGAAACCAGAAACACTGAACTACATTTCCAGCCCAATTGTTTTAAATCTTAAAACAGAGACACAAACAGTGAAAAAGCCTAAAACTTACCATGGGCTACTCAAGTATGTAATAGTAGGAATGAGTGAGAAATCTTTTCATGTCAGGAGCCTGAATTGCCTGCAACAAATGTCATTCATGAAACATTTGAAAAAGTATAAGCCGTGCAAAGGAAATTTACACTGATAAAACTGTCAGGCTACCTGCCTACTAAGTGTATTTAGAAAATACCCTCTAGGAACCTTTAATAACTGTGGATAACAATTCTAGAGATGCCATAACCTCACTAGATATCGGGTACCTGATCCCATAAATTTTACTCTTCTGTCTTAATGGGAATAGTCAATTGTTTTAGCCCATCCATAGATAAATTTTCCCTCTCTGCTAGTTTGTCTTCCTTTCTATAGGGATTTTTCTGGCTTACTTAACATAGTTGTGCAAAATATTGTTGGTCTTTTTTTATTTTGTACTTATGGTGTATTGTTTCTTGGCCTTTTGGCTAAGAGCAAATGTATCTATTATGTAACATTTTGCTGCAGAGTTCACACTCATTACTTATTTAGCTTTTACAACAGGCCTGTTAGATAGATGAGCTGGTAAGCTTATTTTTTAAGGAAGGAGGGTTAACAACAGATTATGAAACTGATTTCCTCAAAGTCACTCAAATTATAGGTGTGAAAATGGCTATATATTACTTGAGTCTAATCCATGCTTTGCCACTTTTTTTTTTTTAGTACCAGCCAATTCTGAACCAAAGTGAAATGAAAAACTGAAATACTGCTATAACATATTCTCAGATCCTACTGAAAGTGATTATCTGTTTACCTAATAGACACAAAAATGTTCCTAAACAGGGACTGTTCTTGAAATGGAATAAAAAATAAAAACACTGAATCTAGGAGTGTAGCTCAGGGGTAAAACATGTGACTGGCATGTGGAAACTCAGTTTGATCTGCAGCACCAAAATAGAAAATATAAATAAATAAAAATAAAGGTTTGAAACATCTTTCCAACAAATATTTGAATAGTCAACACTCAGAAACATTTTTAATGAAACCATGAGTAAATATGTGAAGAATTGAAAGCTATCTTAAATACAAAAAAGTATACCTTGATAGAACATTCTTCTCCATGAATAAATTTCAGATGGGGGAGCCCAGATTTGTACACATTAGCCTAAGCTCTAAAGCCCATAGTACAGCTTCAATGAATGTGTACTTTTTTGAATGGCATGCTAGTTTTATGACTATCTAATCACTTGCGTCCTTACTTATGAAAATAACCTATTCTGAAAATGACTGTAATTCCATCCTTTATCTGATCATTAGATGTATTCTTCCTAAAATCCCATCAGCTAGAATACTATGTTGCTCACACACAGAATTTTGGACAAAAGAGAGCTGTATCATAAGTTGAGAAGTGTACTGCAGAATCCATATGAAAAAAATGATTATAGGTCAACTTGACTTAAATCTTAAAACATATCCCCCAAAATAAGCTCAAACAGTGAAATTTTCAAAGTAGAAATATGAAGGATTGCACATGATATGCTTCATCCCCCCGAAACAAAAAATTGCAATTTGGATGTGCTAGGAAACCCGGATATATATGTAATAATGTATTTGTACTGATAGAAAATGAGTGGCAAAGGTAATATTTTGGCCTTAGATACATAAACCAAACAAGTACTTAAACAAATTGATCCCAAATGCACAATATGTTTCTGTAATAGGCAATATGTGGTGGTTACTCAGCACTGAAACTTTCTTTTCACTTGCATGTATTCTTTTACTTATGCTTAAATAATTTTGGTTGTTTTCAGGGATGATACATGATATTTTGTGCATGCTCTGTAGATCAGCTTTACTTTTCATACCTGTAAGTGTAATGTCCCTAGGAACTCAATGTTTAGCCCTAAATTCTGAAACACTCTATATTTTCTACTTGTAATTTAAAATGACGGTGAAACAACTATTCTGTTGTTGTTGTTGTTTTGTGGGTTGTTTTGTTTTGCTTTGTTTTTGATACCAGGGATTGAACTCGGGTCCTTGTGCTTGCAAGGCAGGCCACTGAACTGTTGAGCTAAATCCCCAGCCCTATAAACAACTATTCTTCACTTCTGGTGACTTTCTCCACATTGAAGAGAATGAATTAGCATATTCTCCCATTATCTCTCTACCAATCCTCTCTCCTTCCGAGAATTTGGCTTGATCCTTTTTGGTAATGCAAGTAATTTAAGACCCTTCAAATACTGTTCATCATAAACTAAATGTATTGCCCCAGGAAGAAATAGATTTCTTAAAATTAAAAAGTTAACATGAAGACTTAGAAAAAATCATTTTTACAAATATCAGTTCTTCACTAATCACTTTTATAGAAAATAATATAAATTTTCAAATTTGATGATTATTGCAGGATCAGCACAGATATTTCTCTGTGAACCATTAGATAGACATTTGCCCACTGTGACCTTTATAAGTCTCTTTAAGCCCTGGAATCCTCTTAGCAGAAGGTAATCCTCACTCTTTCTATCAGTTTTCTTGCAGCCTTCTCTATTTTGATATTCCCCTAAAATTTCACAGACTCTACAATTATCTATGCCAAATTCTAGGCTTCAAGTGTAACTGATAAGTCATGCAAAAACATCTAGACTGCTATAAATTAACTATGTTTACTTTAGCAACTAGCAGTTTGCCAAGATAATGAATCCATTGTAAAACAAGATAACAATATTGGAAGGAACTCTACAGAATTGGGTAGAAATAAATTATGCTTTGGCCCCTAATTCAAGTCAAGTCAATTTGGACCATACTAAAATTGCTATATACAAAATGTGATAAAGTAGTCTTCTCCCCAAACCATTTCATTTTCATAATATCTCTATTCCAGTTTCTTATTATTACATATGTTAACGATCACAGTAGAGGTGCAGGTTCAAGACACTTGAATGAATTGGCTTTCTGGAGCAACCACTATGGAAATCAATATGGAGATACCTGAAAGAGCTGGGAGTAGAGGTTCTGTTTGACCCAGCCATCCCTGTGCTGGGTATCTTTCCAAAAGAAATAAAAGAATCATATCACAGAGATATATGCCCACCTATGTTTATAGCAGCAGAGTTTGTAATAGCTAAAACTTGGAAACAGCCCATTTGCCCATCAGTTGGAAATTGGATAAAGAAGATGTGGTTTTTCTATAAAATGGAATGTTACTCAGCCATAAAGAATGAGAAATTAGATCCATTCATAGGAAAATGGATATATATTGAGGATATACTCCTAAGTGAAATAAATAAGTAACACATGTGTAAATACCAAATAGTTTCTCTGATGTGAATAAACTATAATAGTAAATAAGAACCTAATGATATAATGGACAATGTGAAATAGGAAGAAAGGGGCGAAAGGTGTAGGGAAAGTGGGAAGGGTAGGGGAAAGGTAATAAGGGAAAAGAAAAAAATATGAGAAAATGAAGAAATAGAAATGAAGCATTTGTAAAGGGGGAGGGGAGGAGGGGGTAAAGGGAGGGCAGGGACAAGGGGAAAAAATGAGAACCAAGATCTGTCATGTAAAGGTACAAGATCCCAATAATGAATGTAACTGTACTGTATATCTAAAATGTACCAATAAACTCAATGAGAAAAAAAAGAAATAGCTTTCCTGTAGAGACATATCTCATTTATGTAGAGATTAAGTTGATATTCTTTGATAGAAACTACTAATTCTGTCTTTGATCATGAAATCTAACCAATAAAAAAGATGAAAAGCATCAAATTTCCCAGAGAAAGTCAGTAATAAATCAGAAATAGAGTTCAAGCACCTTCAATTAATAAAAACTCTCTCACAATTTTTTATATACTATGGAGTAAGATTACTCTTTTAGGAAAGGTTTCTTATTAATCCAGTCATAAACAGTATCATCCTAGTTTCTCCTTCATTAAAAGAAAAACTTCTGATACATTTACATAGGTACACTCCATATTTTAAAAATTAATTTATTTGAAATATTTAAAATTTCTCTGAATATTTAAAATATGTTTTCATTTCTTCCCATTAGCATCCCTGATTTGTTTTTAGGGAATTCTGCCTCCAGGAGGAAATGTGCATATATGGAAGAACACAACAAAGATCTATAAATGTTTAGGAAAACATACTTGTAGAGTTCAACGAATCAAAAAGAACATTATCACATTATAAGGAAATACCATAGAAAAATGGAGGATAAGTACTGGTAAAAAAACACAAAAATATGCACAACAAAATTAGAAGAAATTAAAAATGAAATAAAAAATAATGCAAAATTTTAAAAGATTAGGGTGATAATAATACTTAGGAAAAACAAATGACTGATGGTTAAACAGAAGAAAACTGAACAAATGGAAGAAAAAGTATTCAAAATTCTAATTAGATTAATTCCTGAAATTGAAAAGAAGGGGTTTTTTTTCAATGTAGAAAATAAGAGTGTACTATGTCCAAAGAATAAGTAGCATAGAGGATGAAAACAATGGGCAAAGTAGTAAAGACATGGCACTACAAAAATTTAAAAAATCATTTGGACATATACACTAAATATAATTATCAGACTTGCAGAAAACATTAAAAGGAAAATAGAAATTATTCCTAAATCTTAAAGGAAAGGAAATATGAGCCTTTCAGAATTTCTACCCAGAACACAAAGGACAATAGACAATATTTTAACTCATTAGAGATGCAATGAACTATGATGACCATAATCCCTCTTGGAAAGATCTTCAAGGTGACAAAACACCCAGGTAAGGAAAAGTGAGTGAAAAATATATGCCAGGAACTGGTCTGAATATTGAGTCAGATGGAAGGGAGGAAAGGAGAAAGGAAGTAAAGAATTGAGACGCTATATATATATATATATATATGTGTATATATATATATTGGTATAATATATATATGTATATACCAATTTTCCATCATAAATGTATTTATAATATATTGCAAACATATACTACTAATAAAAAAGATTTCCTTACTTTAAACAGAAAGTAAATAAGTAAATAAGCAAATAAATGAATAAAGATGGAGCTTAAATATCAGAGAAAATTTTCTTATAAGCACAAAATAAAATTTGATAACATAACTATATAAATGAGACAATTTATATTCTTCATCACATAAAGGAAAAGATGGAATAAGAAGAGAGCACCAAATATATTCGAAATTGATAAATTCAGCACTAGAAATGTAAACATGTTTTCACTCGAGGAAATCATTCGTGTGCTAAAAATAGAACAATGTGACAACATAGAAAATTAGCTTCAGGAAGGAGAAAAATGGAAGATGGAAAAGGGTGGAGGTGCACTAATTAGGTCATTACCTATAGTGAAGAATCAGTACATACTCTCCAGAAATTGTACACAGCATGATGTTACATTATAAAGTTAGCCACTAAAGGACAAACTGAAACTGCCTGAAAGAGCAAATAGTAAAATGTAAAAGAAAGGAAACACCATCCTATCATCAAAGAAGAGGAAGAGAAGTGGGAGAAAAAACAAAACAACAACAACAAAACAAAGCGAAGGTAGTAACAAAAGTGTGATGGCAACAAGATGACAAAAGATGTTTATGTATCTTCCAGTGCAACAATAACTGGGCCAACATCCAGACACAAGCGCTCTTGTGGGATCCAGGGTATCCAGATAAGAGAGTGTACAGCCTGGGGTGTCCCCAAGAAGGCAAGTGTGTAACCAGGTGGCATATTCACCAAGAAAGATCCTGAGAATAGACCCAGAATTAGTTCTGTCCCTTGACTGTCCTTGGACTAGCCACCAGTAATGTACACCGAATGACCCAGAAGGAGCCACAGCAACTCTGTTCCTTGAATAACAGACCCACCAATCTCAAGGCTGGCTGAGGGTCCTGAAGCAACCTGTGACCTGGCTCCAGCACTCTAGTCTCAACCTGGGAGTGCTGCTCACCCAGGCAGTAGTAATAACACCCTCCAAGAGCCCAGAGGTAGTAGGTACATCGACCTTCACATGGCCACAGCAAATTTGTAACCCACCTCAGTCTCCACTTCTCTGTGATTCAAGAGTAGTCCTACCTCTAAGACTCTACCAAGAGGCAAAAAAAGAGCTCTACCAGGAGTCCTAGAAGACCACAGAAATATTGGAGCTGAGAAATACAAAAGAATTACAAATTTAATAGAGAGCTTTCACAACAGACTAGATCAGTCAGATAAATTATTAGAACTATGTCTCAGTTCAGATCTTCTTATCAAATTATCTTAGACCATTTGGCTTAAATAATAAACAGTTATTTCTCATGGCTCTGGAGGCCAGTTCAAGATCAGTATAGGTGCACGGGCAGGCTCATGCAGGGTCGATGAGTGCCTTCTTCCTTCTAATGTCCTCACATGCTTTATCTTTGGTAAGAAGAGGTCTCACTTTTCTCTTTTTATAACAGCATTAATCACAGTAAAATTCTATTCTCATTACCATAGTTAAACCTATTTACTCTCCAATCCCCACTTCCAAATACTATCACACTGGGGATTAGGACTTCCACGTAGCAGTTAGGAGGGTGCACAAACATTCAGTCCATAACAAAATACACAAAACATTTTCTCCCTTCTCTCTCTCTCTCTCTCGCTCTCTCTCCCTCTCTTGATATAATTATATGTATTATATATTTTTTATAATTAAACTAACAGTAAACTAACTCAGATCTATTGAGTTATCTTGTCTCTTAGCTATCTATACTTGGAAGGTGCAAATTTCAGGGGCATCTGAGAATATCTCCCCTTAAACATAGGTGAATCAAAATTAATCAGAAAGGTTAAAAATCAGAGTGAGCATACTGAACAGATACTGGGGGCATAAACAAATACCACACACCTTGGTACAAGACTAAGGCTTGAACTCAGGGCACACACATTAGGATACAGGTTATAAAACTTATAATAATAGTAAAAGCACAATTCACAGTAACTTTCTACCAATTTTTTCAGATGTCCTAAAATAGTCACAAAAATCTTCCCTTATAGAAAGTTATAAGTAAATCATCAGGTTACCAGAGTATAAATAGTACAAATGATACTAGGTGATCATCATGTAAGAAAACTATAAATTAATAAGATAAATATAGGTGAAAATTTTTACCATGTGGAAATGCTAATTCTAATGACAGTAAAACTAATAAACCTGTTACCCAATTTATGATGGCATCAATGATTATTACTATAAGAGAGTTGACAATCCTTTATAAATTTTATATTAACAAATCTTCAGACATTTTGGTCATCATTATAAGGAGAGAGAAGTGTTTGAGAATTTTTCCAAACTCAAATGTGCCTGAGAACTACTGATCCAACTCTGAGTGAACAGTTATTAAATAATAACTTCTGTAAGCCCAACAAATTATCAACAGCGAAATAAATTTTCCTCTTTCATAATATTTTATTTACATAATTAAATTTTGTTCACAAATTAACTTTAGTAGATGTTACTTTGTATTTATATGGTGCCTTCATTAAGAACCTTAAATGCATTACAGACATTATTTCTAATTAATCCCCACAAGAAACCTATGAGATAGTATTACATTTTATGAGAGAGGGAGACTGAAGCACAGAGAAGTTAAGTGACTTGCCCAAGGTTACACAGTTAAATTTACTGAAGAGCCAGGACCTGAGCTCCTTAGCCTCCCAGCTCCCTGCCAAACATCTCATGAGAGAATCTTTAATGAAAAGTATCTTGGGGAGGAGGGAGTGAAGGGAAGGCAGAGGTAAGGGGAAAAAATGAGAATCAAGACTTGTCATGTAGAGGTACAAGATCCCAACAATGAATGTAACTGTACTGTATCCCTAAAATGTACCAAAAAACTCAATTAAAGCTGGAAAAAAAAAGTATCAAGAATAGTATGTTATGAAAATGAGGTCTGCCTACTGTCATCAAAGAAAGAAAACAACCTATATTGATGTAGAAGCCACAAGACCCATATAGTACAACATCTTCACTCCCCTTTCCTAAGCCTTCTGGCTCCTGTAATTGGGAAAATTTGCAAGCAGAAGCCATATGACTTAGAAATGGAACACAATTTATAATATTTACTTTCAGTTAAGATAATTTATAGAAATCTTTATTCCAATATACAAAATATGGAAGAGCTATCCCAACAAACACATACATAGTTATATACCAATCAGCCCCATTTACAATTATAAACTGCCTCTCATTTTAATCACAGCCAACCCACACACAACCTCACAATGCTTTCTAGATGGGTCACTTTCCTTAGTATACCTGTAATAATTGCATTTTTGAGTTATACATATATAACAGTTCATATATGTCTTAAGTCAACTGCAAGAGAGCAAAGCAACTTTATTTTTATCATAATCACCAACAGTTAACCTAGCATCTGGTTGGTGGGAGATAAATGTTAAATGTATCAAAAATAATGGATAACAAATTTTAGTATTAAGAATGGCTAAGATTTTCATGTTACTTAATATTTGTTTTATATAGTTGGGGGCATTTATATTTGGTGCATATCTGTTTATGGTTGTCATTTCTTCCTCTTGAATTGTTCCCTTTACAAGGATGTAGTGGCCTTCTTTGTCACTCTTAATCAGTTTTCGTTTGAAATTTGCTTTGTCTGTGAATAAGATTGCTACCCCTGCTTTTTTCTGTGCTCCTGTCTCATGGAGAATTATTTTCCATCCTTTCACTTTCAGTCTATGGGCTTCTTTTTGCAATAGGTGTGTTTCTTGTATACGACATATTGTGGGATTTTGCTTCTAATCCATTCTGCCAATCTATTTCTCTTGATTGGTGAATTGAGGCCATTGACATTGATAGCTATAACTGATATGTTCTGACTTATTATTGTGATGTTATTGTCCTTTTTTTTGACTCTTTTTATTTTTTGTCCTCTCCTTTTAGTTTCTTGCCTTGGCTATTTGATTTGCTCTGTTGAACCTCCTGGTGTTGTGATCTTCATTGTCTTTTTCTAGAATATTGTTTAAAATTCTTTGTAGTGCTGGTTTAATATTCATGAAGTATCTCAAGTGTTCTTTGTCATGAAAGTATCTTATTTCCCCATCCATTTTGAAAGAGAGTTTTGCAGGATACATCAGTCTTGGTTTGAGGTTGTTTTCCTTTAGGACTTGAAATACCTCATCTCCAGGCTCTCCTTGACCTGAGGGTTTGTGTTGAAAAGTCTGCTAATTCTGATGGGCTTTCCTTTGCATGTGATTTGTTTCTTTTTTCTTACTGCTTGTAGTATTTTGTTCTGTTGCGTTTCTGGATCTTGATTATTATATGTCTATAGGTGTAGATTTTTTTTTATTGTGGCTAGTTGGGGTCCTATATGCCTCGCTTATCTGTATGTCTAATTCTTCCCCTCTGTTTGGGAAGTTTTCTGTCATTAATTCTTTGAACATCTTTTTTAAGTCATTTGCATTTTCTCCTGGTACTTCATGGATTCCTATCAGTCTTATGTTATTCTTCTTTGCATCATCTAGGAGTTGTTGGATTGAATTCTCCCTGACTGTTTTTAGGAGACCTCTCTTTTCATGGTCACTGTGTGCTATCCTATCTTCTTTATCTGAAATTCTATTCTATCTTCGCAATCTTTGATTCTGTTACGTATACTTTCAGTAGAGTTTTTAATCTCCTGGATATCTGTTTGAATCTGTTTTATGGGTTCCATTTCTTTCCTATGTTGGGTGTTCATTGTTTCCATTTCTTTCTTATTCTGGCCCTTCATGGTTTCTATTATGTTTCCAAGCTTATCTATTTTTTCATCGGTTTCTGTTCTGGATTCTCAAATCATGTCTTTCATTTTGCTCACCATCTAACCCTTCTCCATTGTTGGTGGGAGTGCAGACTGGTGCAACCACTATGGAAGTTAATATGGAGATACCTCAAAGAACTAGGATTAGAGGTTCCATTTGACCCAGCCATCACTCTGTTGGGTATCTTTCCAAAACAAGTGAAAGAATCATACCAGAGTGATATATGCGCACCCATGTTTATAGCGGCACAGTTTGTAATAGCTAAAACTTGGAAACAGCCCATCTGCCTATCAATTGGAAACTGGATAAAGATGTGGTTTTTCTATAAAATGGAATACTACTCAGCCATAAAGAATGAGAAAGTAGAGTCATTCATAGTTAAATGGGTACATTTTGAGGATATACTCCTAAGTGAAATAAATAAGGCATATTATATATTGCCTTATAATATATAGTAATATATATTGAAATAGTATAAATATGCAAATACCGAATAGTATCTCTGGTGTGAAAAACTAAGATAGTACTCAAGATCCTAATGGGACAATTAGCAAATAGGAAGAAAAGGAACAAAGGTGTAGGGACAGTGAGAAGGAAAGGGAAGGGGGAATAAGGGAAAAGGAAAAAAAATATGAGAAAATGTAAAAATGGAATTAAAGTGTTTGAAGGGGGGAAGGGAGGGGAAGGTAAAGGGGGAGTGGGGACAAGGGGGAAAAATGAGAACCAAGACCTGGCTTGTAAAGGTACAAGATCCCAGTAATGAATGTAACTGTACTACCTAGAATGTACCAATAAATTAAAATTTAAAAAAAAAGAATGGCTAAGTTAAAGAAAGAAATTGTTTTATGTTCATTAAAAGAGAAACATTTAGATTTATCCTGTTGGTTTAGAGTTTGTAAGAGATTTTATGAGATTTCATGTTGGGAAAAATGGAATACTTACCATAGCGCATGGGCATGGCTTTCCAGGGTCCCAGATCTCATTTCTCTCTACCATGATATTGTGAGCCATGAAGATTCATTCAGAAGGCCACATCCCTCCATGACTTCATCCTGATTTATCCACATCATCTAGTGCAGTAGCTAACAGGAGTTTGACAAACACTAAAAAGTAAAAAGGACAATATACTGATACTGATGCATGCAGTTTAATCCTAAGGTCTCAAAATAAACAGGTGCCATTGTTTCTTTTATCAAAAGAAGCTAACTTTGCAAGTAGTTTAAATTTTAAAAATCTAAAAATTAATTGAAATTTTACTGTAATCCCATAATTACATTTTTGTCTGTATATACAATGTGACAAATTGTTCTGTTTAAGTTATTCTTCCACTTTAAATGTTTAATGGCTTCTTAATGACATTGATTATTCCTTAACTTGGACCTAAAGGTCTTCCCATGATAGGACCACTGACCACTTCAGTTTTGCTTATTTACTTATGTTTACCATTAGTCCTTGAAACTGTTGATCTCTTTGCTTGGAAATAAAACAAATAGGAAGAAAGGAATGAAGGCAGGAAGAAAAGGAGGGAGGGAGGAAGCCACACTAAGCACTGTTCTCTGCTTAAAAAGCAAATTCTAAAATTCTTTAAGTTTGTAAAAATGCCTATCCCTTAGGTTTTGCTGATTAACTATTTCCTTTTGAATAGAGAACCTAGAAATCCCTTTCTTTTAAAATTCATGTTATAAGTTACAATTATAGTCCATTATATCACTATGTAATGACCTTTCTTCTTCACAACCTTACACTATAAGTGAGGAATATTTCAATGTAATTATCAGGAAATGTGAGAAAAAGCCATACCTGACTGATTAGGCAGCTGTGTGGAGTGGCAAGGGTCTCCAGGGATTGTGGTTGTGAATGTGACAAACCTTCTCTGAGGTAATGCCTTGGTATAGCAGAAGGCTTAACTGTGCAACTTTCTTAAGCTTTTAGAGCAGAAATATGTAAATAACTAGGGCACTAGAATATATTTTTGATTTAAGTCTCCTGCTTAGAAGAAATGAGTTAAGTGTGCAAGGCATTGAAATGCATTTTTAGCATTTATTGAGATAAACACCCTCAATTAAACCTTGAAACATTGCATTACCTCTTAATTGCCAAAAATTAAGCCAATTTTCTGAATTTTTATTATGATAAAATACTTACAAATGCCAATCTCAAAGAAGTGTCCTAAATTGTAATAAAATGTGCTTACTTTCATTTGCTCTAATTTGTTATTCTGATTGTAAGAAAAAAGCATAAATTACATATGGAGGATGCTAAAGAATAAAGCTTCAGTAGTATAATCAAAAGCATATATCACCAAACAATTTAATGATAAATGTGATATGTATATTTCCATATATACATGTATGTCTCAGGATGGCTCTCTGCTGTACTTAATGACTACCTGAATAGCAAAGCCTCACATATATTGATTTTATCAATGTATATATCTTATTCCACCCTAAATGTCCTTTATTTATGTGTTGGTAAGACAGCCTATTTAACCTGAGAATCATCAAAGCAATTTCTTAATTTGTGGTACGCAAGTATGCAGACTGATGGTAACAGTAGCATTAACAAATGCAGCAGCGGTTAATATTTATGAAGCACTTACCATGTGTCAAATATTTTATGAAGAATTATATGTATAGTGTATATAATAGATAATAAATTATTTTTTCCTATTGTTTTCACAACAATCTCTTGAATATATACTGTCATATTATTACCTGTTCCAAATAAAGAATGTCACTCTTTTTTTGTGTGTGTGTGCTTGTCCAAGGTGACACAGTGAATAGACTCTTAGCACAGGGAATCAGACGAAAGCCTATACTGTTGGCCTCAACACTGTGCTTGATTGTGTCCAAACAGGCATGTTTGAAGAGACCATGGGAAGCTGGCTTCTTGTGAAAAAGCTCATAATAAACTGACTGTGACCAATGCTAATTCATTCTTTGGTATAATGAGAGCCTTAGGTAACTAACTCTGCACTGTTCTTTCTGATGGAGACCTCGACACAAAATCCCAAATTATTGTGAATCATAATTGTTTTGTGAAAATAGTCATAAGAAGAAAGCTTTTATATAATTAAAGGATATTTTTACCTAGCTTCAATAATATGACAAAAAGGTTATTACCAATATTGGCGGTATTTTTTTAGAAAAATAGCATTATTCTTCTGTAGCTATTTTAGAGGATTATTTTATGAAACATAATATGTTCCCCTTAGAGTAATGCATTTGTCACTTCTAATAGCATTTAAACAAATTTTTACTATTTCTTTTTCTTTTCTTAAGATCTTTTCACTTTTGGCAGCATAATCCAGAATTCATGATAGTTAACAATAGTTTTAAATGTTATCTTTTTAAATTTCGTTTTAACTCAACAGACAAAACTATCTATTTACCATCTACAATACCAAGTAAATGTTACCCTAACTGGTTAACAAATACATTATTTCACATACTCATCAATTTTGTCTTCAGAACACTTACATTCATTCTCCGCATTTTTCAACAGTTCAGCAATGTATGCCATTAACTATAGTCACTGTATAACTATTTCTGTCAGTACAAAGACTGAAGATATTCTCTTTTATAATTGAGAAGGTCACCTATGTCCTGTGGATTCTGAATGAGATGTGGCAAATACTGAATCTGAACAATAAAATAAAATTATCTTGAAGTAAAAAACTAGCATCTATCAGCCCATAACCTCCAAATGTAACCCCAAAATTAATAAACAGAAATTACAGGAATTTAAAACTACCAAAAGAATCAGAAATACTTTTACTATATGGAAATTATATTTTTTCATGCTCATTATTATTTATAAAAAGCATCTGATTCCTTGCCATTCACCATAGCAAATATTCTGTTTTGGGTTTTTTTTTTTTTTTTGCATTTTTTAAACTTCATGAATGAAAACTAGTATTGTTTTAGCCTAGAATTTTCATTCTCTTAAAGTGTTGAAGCTCTCTACTCTTTAGCAATCACTGCCATCCTGAAAATAACACTCTTTTTGTTATGAGTTTAATTTCTAGTTTTCAGCTTAACAAATATAATGATTTCCTATGGAATTTTAAAACATTATATTTTAATGGCAGCTACCCTGGAGAAAGTTTTTTTCTTTTGGTCTGAATATCATAGAATGAATAATGTTTGGTCATTATGAGGGTAACGGTTTCTAACACAGTGGAAATCTGTGTAATTTTCAGTGTTACTGGGTGATATTTGTTGACATAGGTCTTAGATTTTTTTTTCATTCCACTCATATTTTAGCCTGTTTGTATTCCATGCTATCCATGCCACACAAGCTACTTTCATAAGTCAATAAAAGCAAAGGAAATGTCTACAACAGTGGAAATGGGCAAGTGAGGAATAATAAAGCTTGGCATTGGACCAAAGAATGGGATGACCAGTTTAATTTACTTCTAGGAAATATTCAGCAGCTATAATGATATCTCCAAGTTACACTTTACACTACCACTATCCTACACCCTCTTTATTGTAGCTCTTATATCAAACAATAAACAAATTTTCTCAAATTAACTATTTCTGTCAAAAATTAACTATTTACTAAAAAAAAAATGATGTAAAAGAGCAGGAAACAATATTTTATGAAAAAAATTAAGCCATGCCTGAGAGAATAATTGGAGTAATATAATACCCAAAGACATAAAGCAGACAGATCAGTGCTACCATTTTAGCTGCAAACTTTGTCCAGGTGTAAAAAATTTGTGGCTTTATATTATGTCCACTCACGTTGGGTTATCCAATTTGTTGTTGCTGTAGCAAAATTCTTGGCATGGATCAGCAGTCAGTACTTACTATATTGCAATGTGTTGTCGGGAAGACGGCACTAGAATTGTTATTATGAAATGGTCAGCACCACGTAGTATTTACCCTATCCATTTTCCACAGCCTGAACTGAAATCTCTGAAGTCAGTGGAAAGGACACATTTGTCACAGCAGAGCTTTAATGACATCTAGGAAAAGATGAGCCTCTACGGAGGTAGCAAAGGATGTTGGATCTCAGGCGACCTGTGGGCATATGTGAGTTTGAACTTCATCTGGGAGGAAAGAAAACTTTGAGGAATGCTTTTATGTTTTTATTTTATTTTAAATATTTTTTTCCATAAGAAAAAAGTGTATAACAAGATCCTAATGGGATAATTAACAATGTGAAATAGGAAGAAAAGGGCTAAAGGTATAGGAAAATGGGAAGGGTAGGGGAAAGGGAATAGGAGAAAAGAAAAAAATATGAGAAAATGAAAAATGGAAATAAAGTGTTTGTAAATGGGGGGGTGAAGGGAGGGCAGGGACAAAGGGAAAAAATGAGAACCAAGACCTGTCATGTAAAGGTACAAGATCCCAGTAATGAATGTAACTGTACTGTATACCTAAAATGTACCAATAAACTCAATAAAGAGAAAAAAGTGTATAGCACACATGAGGGCTGTTTAAGTCAATTGTTTATACTCTTTAACAGTTCATCAATATAAAGTGCTTCCCATAAATACCTGAAAGTAACACACAAGAAAATTTTTCTCATGTAATAGATATTCTAAGAAAATTTATATGTCATCTTAATGTTTAATAGTCATTAGCCAAGTTGCAAAGTTGCATTTTATGTTTTGTGTATAAATAAATAAAACAGTACCAAAGCCAGTGTTTGCAAAGAAATGCTATCATGCAACACAAATTTATGTCATCAGGAAGGGGTTCTGAAATAAATGGCGAGTTCTGTCCCTACATTTAATTAATGCCTGACCCCCAGAAGGAGACTTGCACATTTGTTTCTGTTTTAATTTAAATTAAATAGGAGCTCCCTGTTGCCTTCAAATAATGGGTCCAGGACCTGCTTTGACTTCTGAGGTGTCTACAATAGAGTCCTTGTTTAACTCTAACCCTATTTTCCAAAGTTCTCACATTTATCTCCATATTCAAAGTGATCGTATACCACATATCCAAATCTGGACATTTCTGAAGAAATGTGAATACTGTTATTAATGTACTCCTGAAGATAACAGATGCAATCCAGGTTGATTTCAAAAACATTAGGACATATCTTCACATCTTTCTCCAGACTTCCTGGATTTTATATATAATTCTCTAAATATATCACACTTTTTCAACTCTTCTTTCTTTTTACTATGCCACCCTCTGGCTGAATGACACCCTTTGTCTGAACACATCTATGTAGCAAATTCTTTTCAAGTCCAGCTTCAAGTTAAGACCATTCTGTGCCATTGGTGTGCCCAGTACTTGAATTCTCATACAGTCATGGTACACTGAGAATATTGGACACTGTATTTGTTGTCTCAGCAAAGAGACTTCATAAATAAATGAATAAAGCATACCTCTTCCATTTATCATTGAGTAACCTATATTAAAATATATCTGGTTTTTCTGGTAGTGTGTTAATGAAGACATAGAGAAGCTAAGTGGATACTAGATGACACAGAAAAGGGAAAAAGAGTATTGTTTTAAAATAGAACAGAATTTAATAAAACATAAAGCTCACTAAGAGGACTTGCCTTCGAACATAATTTTGCAAAGCTTCAGTCTCATTTGAAGCTAATCATGGTCTCAGAAATTGGTTTTTGTTTTTTTTGAATGAAGCATTTTATTCTAATTGAATGAGCCTAGTACCTATTCTGCACTAAGAACAGAGTTCTAAATTAATTTTTCACTCCCCGTTGTCATCTGAAAGCATCTAAGGTAACACAGTTTCTAACAATCTTAAAACAAATGACTTCAGTTCAACTGGCCTATATTTTATGCCTTTAAAAAATTAACTATTATCACAGCTCAATGTGCTAAGTGTCAGCCTTATCAAATTTTTCAGTGCCCAAGAAAATGAGTATAATTGCTTCTTCTGTATGATACATTGAACATAATTGGCTTCCTATCACAAAGCAGCTGGAAAATATAAACTCTGAAAGAAGTCTGCATTTGTATGCAGATCACAGACTCAAAAATGTGTACTTTCACTTTAATACGTTGTGACAAAATCAACAAAGTGTCTTTTGGCATAACAAAGCTTACATAAATAAACAAAATTTTTTCATTCTATTGAAAATTTTTATAAATAAAAATATTGAGGTCAATTTTATAATGTTACTTTGACATTTTGTATTCTTTTTCATATCATTACACTTACTTAGCCTCTTAAATATTTTAACATAAATAAGAGTTGTATAGAAATTTAAGTATTTGCTATAATTCTTACAAAAAATACCAGACACATAACTGATATCACTTATTCAACTCAATTTTATTGAGCACTTGTAGTCTGTCAAGTCCCCTGTGTGAGAGCTCTTATCTTTTTATTTGCTTTACTGTACCCCCATCATGGTGATGGCTGCCCAGCTCAATGTGTCTTGGACTTTAGGGCAGCTGTGTGGACACATGTATGAGACAGAGCTGAGAATGGGCTCTTGTACCATGGGTGTACTGATGTTTATTATCTAACAGTGATGATTACACTGCAGTTAGTATGAAAGAAAGTGATAGTCTATAGCACAACACTAAATTATCTGATGGTAAGGAGAAAAAAATGTCTGCAACATAGTTTCAAACAGCTCATTAAAGAATTAGATGCACCTAACAGAAACAAAGAAAAGTATAGAGAAGAATAATGTAAACAATATAAACTGTTAACATTTGGGAGATCCTAGTAAAGTCTCCTTAGAATACTTAGTAATATTGTAGCTTTCTGTAAGTGTGATTTCTAAAACTTAAAACCAAGTTTAAAACTAATCTCAAGGTGTAGTATAAAGAATTCATTTTCTTAATATCATTTAATTTGAGCCATATGGGACAAATGGCCTTCATTCATGACCTTGGTTAGGAATATATATTTAAAGGACCAGGGATTTAGCTCAGTGGTTCTGCTGCCTGCCTCTCAAGCCCAAGGTCCTCATTTTGATCCCCGGTACAAAACAAAAACAAAACAAAACAAAACAAAACAAAACAAAAAATATATATATTTACTATTGTAGCCTAGATTTTAATTAATGAGTAAATAAGTAACAATAAAATTACAAATTCTAAAAATTGTCATCAAACTTTCAGATAAAAATAAGTAAATACACAAGTAAAACTTTTCTACTCATAATTATGGTTAGAATACTCAAAACTATCAGAATAAACCTTGATTAACAAGTATATATACCTAGATGATTATGTGTATGTTGAATATAATAAAACCAGAAAATTTTAGAGTAAACCACAATGTTTATCTTTTTTGTTTCTGAGCTTTTGTACATAAAGGTTTAGCAATATTTTTGGCATCATGGAGATGTCCATGAGCATTTCTTCCCCATGCCTGGGATCTACACAACAAATGATTATTAAAATTAAAGAAACTAGAGTCACTATATAAAATATGGAAGCACCAAGAAAGAAAAAGATCACAAATTTTGCTAAACACACTATTCAATAATATAACCAAACACAGCATATAAGAAATGCATACAGAAGAAGGTTTGACTGCATATTTTTTCTTCTTCTTAGTTGGGACACACACAAGAAAATCTGTCTATGCTTAACCACCCACTTGTGCTTTAACACTAAAGGATACATCCTCCCTGCTACCTGATAGAATATAGATGTCATCCTCTCAGCAAATTGCCCTCTGCTTAAGAGAATGAACTTAACCAAAGACCCATGGTCTTCCTAGAGGAAGTAACCATGACTGATTGACGTAGAGATATAAAAGGTTCAGCCTCATTACTGTGTCACGGGGCAAATTCCAAAACTTCACTTCCCACAGATCAGCTGAAGCTCGTGACTCTACCACCGTCATGATTTCCAAAATGCATTCTTATTGTCTTTCTTTTCTCCACCGGTATTAATTTCAAGAGTGCCAACCAGGAAACCTCTTGCATTATTAGGTTTTTTCGTTGATTGTTTTTCTGAAAACTCAAGTCCTATTAGTTGGGACTATTCCTAGAAATGGATACATTCTGGAACAATGTAATACTGTAACTCTTAACCTTTCTCCTTAGTGGTATCTTAGGAAGGAAAGCTAAGGAAATGCAATACGCTGTAGATTAAAATACATGAGTGGATTGAGAAATTATGTGAGGTGTCCCAAGATGAGGGGGATCTTCTAAATGAGGAGCAGGATTAGATGATGAGGAGTCAGAGGTCTTCAATAAGTTGTATGAAGAAGGATCATAAGAATACATATGGGACAGAATTCTGAAGATAATGGATCAAAAGGAAATGGAAGGGAATAAAGTATGACTAGGATGAGTTTATCAAAATAGAAGAACTCCCCAAGGATGCAGAATGTACCAGCATGACAAGGATTCTAGACGATATTTTAAACTGCTGTGTGGCTTCTAAGAATCTTAAAGAAAGCAAAGGTCACATCAGTAGAAGGAAAAACATTATAAATGCCATGATAATGGGAAAAGCAGACTCATCTTAATTTTACTTCTTTCAAAGACACAAATACACAAAGACGCATGAATTTTGAATTTGAAAGCAATCAATCCCAAACTATTTTTATACATCACAAACAAGTCTTCCTAAGTATTTGTCTGACAATAAAACTAGAAACCACTATCCATACCAAAATGCATGTACAATTGTGAAAAAATTGGCTCAAATTTCTTTGTAAGTAGAATATATTTAGAACCTTTGGTTAATCAGATAGTCAATGAACAAGGCAATATACTTTTAAAAATAAGATTTTATAATAAGTACCTATATGCAGGTGTTGATGAAGATGTTTCTCAGGAGCTTAAATTAGTTATTTTTCCGGAAAAGTTTTCTACAGCAAATTGCCTTTTCCTTTAGCTTGCCAACCAAGAAACAGTATGTGTCAATGTCTTTTCAGAGGCAGGATTACAGAGAATATACGAATAGCATGAAGGCTTCTGTATTTCCTCCATACATCCATGTATCTTATCTTTGTGACATTTTGGAACCTTTCAGTAAGAGCTTTGAATGTGAAACTGGAAGTGATGATTGAAGGGCCAGAGTACAATGATGGTGCCAGAAATAAAGGCAAACTATAGAGCATAGGATGATAAGGGGATTCAGGGAGACTCATATCTCTCACCTCTAGCAGCTTACTGGACAGAAGTGTAATCAGTCATCAGTTTCATCAACCTCAGGTCAGAGAGAAATTTCTTCTGAAGAAGCTAGAGAGAATTACCAGGCCCTTCTGAGCTTAAAGAGTTTCACAGCCATCCCACCTCACCTCCAATCTCTCTCTCTCTCTCTCTCTCTCTCTCTCTCTCTCTCTCTCACACACACACACACACACACACACACACATGTGCCTGCGCTTAAGCTCCTCTAACCACAGGAAGGCAGATGGCTGTACAATTCAGAAATTAGAAATAAAAAAATCATGTTTTCCACTGGTAAAAACTTGACATATTGGGATTGTTATCTTCCTTTAGTTGTTTTCTCCAGTATATTTAACTGCTTTGTATTAATAAATGTGTTACTTTATTTAAAACAAGAGCTAGGCATTTTTTATTTCTTCATATGGCAGATATGTGTTGAGCATATTTCTAAATAAAAGTCCTTATATCAAAGTAACTTTGGAATATTGGGAGTAGCTCCACTAATCAAATGTGCAGTTCCAGAGAAGTCTGTTTTGACTGTTGTTTGCAGAACTATAGAGGAGTAGATACCACTGGGCAGAATGGAGATCAACCAAGATTTAGTGCTATCAAGTGAAATATGGATTCTTCATCTATCAGTTAAATTAACTTTCTTCTATATCCCATCAATAATAATTCATTGAAAAGTGAGCTAGACAAGAATGCTGTCTTAGTCACTTCTTCTTAAGAGGACACAATACCCGATGCCCACAATTTAAAGGCGGAGAGGTTTCTTTCAGCTCATGTCTTGTTTTAAAGGACTCCATAGTCCACAACTGACTGGCTCCCAGACAGAATGGGAATACGGTAGAAGAGCCTCGGTGAAGGACAGCTGCTCACCCCGTGGCAGCCAGGAAGCAGAGAAAGAGGAAGGAGCTTGAGAGGGAAAATACCCCTGCAGATCATGAGCACAGAGGCCCATCTCTTCCCGCCAGACACAGCACATTCAGCCCCGAGCTCCCTGGTCAATGACTCTACTGACGAGTACTACAAGCCCTTGACCCAGGCACCCTCCTATTGCATGAAGCTTTTGTGATATATTTTTAATTTAAACTATGATACATATTTTCATTAACTATTCCGTGTTTTGGGTAAAAATATTTGCCTAAAATTTTATATAATATTGTCTTGAAATAAATGTTTTGATTGTATATTTTGTGATGAGATTTTACATGGTCATTTAAATAACAGCAAAAAATAATAATAATAAAAGAAGAAATGAAAACCAGATTATCAGTTGTGCCACCTTGGGTAAATTACTGCAACTCTTCATGCCTCATTTTCCTTGGCCATAAAATAGAATTCATAATAATTCCTAATTTATAAAGTTATTACAGGAATTCAATGGGTTAATGTATGAAAACACTTAGCCTAGTGTCCGGAACGTAGTAAATGTTCAATAAATATTATCACTCATTTCTTAGTTTAAAGAATGTGAAGATTAAAGATCATGCTCATGTCTGTTTAATGGGGAAGAACAAATAGTTATTGAGAAACTACTGTGTATTTAGATCCTATTCTCCCCTCTTCTGTACTCGGGATTCATTGGCTCCATAATTTAGATGAAGAAACTGATAAGTATAAAGCCTCAGAAATCTATCAAATTATCACAGAGAGTAGAAACACCAATAAAGACTCAAGCCCAGATACTTTGTGCAGCGAAACCCTTACCTAAAACTAGTTCATATTGCATTTAAAACTATGTTTTCAGTAAGGATGGAACTACCATGAATTGAGAATCTTTAAGCGCTATGTTTTCCTGTATATAAATTTCAGATTTGTAGATACAGTTTTTAATGTTTTCTTCAAGGGTATTTTACCCAAAATTCAGTCAAAATATAACAATGTTCTAAGGCAAGATTGCTGTAGCATCTATTTTGGGGGGAGGGGGATGCTGGGGATTGAACTCAGGACCTTGTGCTTGAGAAGCAGGTGGCAGAACCACTGAGCTAAATCCCAGCCTTGCCATAGGTCCTTTAATGTGCCATTAGCATTTTTCTCCTTCTCACCCTGTTTGCTACTCCACTCCCTGCAAAACAAAGCAAAACAAAAAAACAAACAGAAGAAGAAGAAAGATAAAAGGAACAAATAGCAGAAGGAAGAATAAAGTCACAGCTGGTACTGTATGCTTCTTAGGGAGAAAAACTCCAGCAGAGTTGATGTCAGATTGGATGTTAGAACCTTCCTCAGTGAGTTTATCATTAAATTATTTACGAAGCAGCTTCACCCTCCTAGGATTTGGAAAAGCATTAGAATCCACTGGAAATAGCCATGTTCTCCTTACTGACACTCACAGGCTCACCTGATCTCTACGGGCTTGGGACTACCCCAATCATTTTCTCAGTAGTCTGGACCTCCAGCTATCTCCAAGGACAGATAGTTCTTGCTGCCCTCCCAACCATCTGCCAGAAGTGGGCCCTGTAGGCAGATTAGTTAAACAAATGAATAAAATAAAAGTATTTGTGAATGTATACACAGACACACACATAGATGTATATGGTGAGAAAGTGTGATGTAAGGTATGTGTCTTAGTCCCTCTCCCATCACTGGGTGCAATATCAAACACACAATTTACAGGAGGAGAAGTTTATTGGGTCTGACAGTTTTTAGAGATTTCAGTCCACCATCTGGTGGCTCCAAGGCAGAAATGGCATGATAGGGGGTCATAATGGAGAAAAATTCTTCATATCATGGTAGACATTAAGCAGGGAGAGAGAGAGAAGGAAGGACCTAGGACGGGAGATACACTCTTCCAGGTCACACTCCGGCAGGGACCCATCCCAACCAGGCAACTACAGAGCCCCTGTGATCCAATCACCTATCAAAAGCCCTATGTTCTGGGCAGTTGAGCTTTGGAGGACATTCTAGATCTAAAGCATAACAGTATGTTTGCATTTTTGTATTTGTAAAGATCATACTAGTATGTGGTTCTGTAGTCGCTGAGAACAATTACACATGAGAGTGAAATTCTGAAAACTTCTTTGTCATATTTTGGGCATTTTAAATATAATCAAATACATCCTAAATGTAAAATCAAAGTAAAGTTCCTGTCTTTTTCAGTTTTGAATAGGCTTGAAACATCTGGATGCATAATTAACAATTTTTATGACATGTTTATAATAAGGATGTATAGAAAGCTCATAATTCTGTTTCTGGTTATTCTGGCAGACACCTTAGATTAATAAGCACTCAATTTTCAGAAGACAGAAAATACATGTCCAAGACATAGCTGCTCACTTAGAGTGGCATCTATATAAATAACAAGATGCACAAGAGAGAGCAGCAACAGAGGTTTCAAATATGAGCTGCAGATTACAAGCCTCAATGGCTTATCCTCCAAAATACACTGCTAATTCATAGCTGAGTTCATCCTCACACAATCAACTGTATACACTGTGTCCCAAAGACTGTGGTAAAATAGACTTACTTATTTATTCAGTTATTTTTCAGTACTGAGGATTGAACGAAGGACTGTACATGCTAGACAAGTACTCTGCCACTGAGCTTCATCTTCAGACCTTTTCGAACTTTCATCTTGAGTTAGAGTTTCAGTAAGTTGCCCAAGCTGACCTCAAAGGTAAAATCCTCCTGCCACAGCCTCTGCAGTAGTAACAAGCATGAACCATGACTCTGAGCTCAATCTTATTTATCTACTAATCTGTTTTAAATGATATTCTCCATTAAATCAGGGATTCAATGTAAGTGACTTATATAGTTAAATTTTTAATCACGTCAGTCATGTTTTAGTTGTATACAACTTTTCATATCTTCAGCTATGCTATAAAGTACCACTTTATCAGATACATACTCAAGTCACTGAAAATACACTTCTCACCTCTGGGTTAATGTCTAGCTTGACTATTTCAGAAAGGATAGATTCAATTAGGAATGTTCTGATCAGAAAAATTGACAGAGGGAAGCTTTGAGTAAAGATACAGTTTGTGATTCTGTGATTGTAAGCAGAGTAAAGACACTCTCCAATTCCTTCCTGGCCCAGTATTCTGTAGTTTTGCAACTACAACACAAGGATTTATCAACTCTCTCAGAATCCATAAAATTTGTGAATAAAGATGTAAACTTTCAATATAGACCATCTCAGTGTGACAGCATTGACAAAACTTCTGAAAGTTCCTCCTCTGACATGTCTCCTTTTCCAGAAAGTAGTTGTCCCCTACTTTCATCTGTTGAAAACTACTCCTAAGTATGCAAGGAGATTTAATAGGTAAATACAAGAGAGGAGGCAGGAGAGTCCACAATGGCGGGCTGCATGCTGCCCGGCCAGAAGACCCTGTAGCTGCCAAATCCTAGAAGTTGTAAGCAGATCAAGAGGAACCAAGAATGCAGCACCAGGCCCAGAGTGAAGGCCTGGAAGCTCCCTGAGAGTTGCTGCAATGGATTCACACTGGTATGGTGAAAAAATACATGAAAGCCTGAGGTCTACAGTTGAGGACCACAAAAGACCTATCGGCATGAGCAGAATGGAGCTTTTTAAATTTACATTTACTTAAACTTGCTCTATTGGGTATTGGTCTATTTTGGAGAAAGTTCCCAGTGAAAGTGCGGAGATGGATCTTTCTCAAATGGAAAGGGATTAAGAGATGTGAGGTGAGATAGAAGACAAGCCAGTGTCAACATCAATAGAGAAAAACAAAAAGAATTCCCTCTAAAATCAGGGGCAAGACAATGTTTTGTTCAAAAGTTTAGCCAGAGCAATAGGTCAAGACAAAGAAATAAAAGGGATTTGAATAAGAAAGAAAGAAGCCCAAGTATTCTTATTTGCAGATGACCTCATCCTTTACATATAAGATTAAAAATGGGCTGGGGATTTAGCTCAGTGTTGGCGCCATCTGGAGAGCAAGCACAAGGTCCCGAGTTCAATCCCCAACACCAAAAACAAGAACAAACAAACAAAAGCACTCCAATAAAAGACTCTTTAGACTGATAAGTTCAGCTTAGTGGCAAGATATAAAATCAACATAAAAATTTGCATAATGTTTCCACACAGCAAGAATGAATTCACTGAGAAAGAAATCAGAAAAACAACCCCATTCACAATAGCTTCAAAAAGTTAGTATCTAAGAGTTATCTTAATCAATGAAGTGAAAGAACTCTATAACAAAAACTGCATAGCTCTGAAGAAAATAGAGATTGAATAGGACATTAGAATATGGGAAGATAGTTTCTGTTCTTGGATAGGCTGAACCAATACCATCAAAATGTCCATATTACCAAAAAATGATATATAAATTTAAAGCAATTCTAATCCAACTACCAGCTTTTTCCATAGAGCCAAAAAAAAACAATTAAATGTATATGGATCCAGAAGAGAACCAGAGTACTCAAAGCAATCATGACTAACAAGAGCAAGACAGGAGGTATTACAATCTCAGACTTCAATTTATACCACAAAACTGTGGTAGTAAAAACAGCATGATGATAGGGAAACACACAGACACACAGACACACACACACACACACACACACACGCACGCACAACAAAGCAAAAAACAGACTTACGAACAAAGAAATAAAATAGAAATTGCAGAAACAACAGTATGGACTTTCAGTCATCTGACTTTCCACAGAGGCCAATAATATATACTTGACAAAAGATGGCCTCTTTATCAAATGGGAAAACTGGTTATCTAAATGCAGAAGTATTAATATTGATCCATATCACTCATTCTCCATTAAAATCAAATCAATATAGATCAAGAACATATATATAAAGAGAAACACTAGAAAACATTTTGTAAAACTCTTGCAAACATTAGCATAGACAAAGACTTGCTGAACAGAACCCCAAATGCATAAGACATAATACCAAGAATTAACAAATAAGATTATGTTAAATTACAACCTTCTGCACAGCAAAGGAAACAACAAACAGGGTGAATTGACAATTTATAGAATGGGAAAAAACAATCAGCTACTCCTCAGAGAGAAGATTAATATTTAGAACATACAAAGAGCTCACAAAAATTAGATGTCCCCAAAATAAAATACCCAATCATTACTGGACAGTTGAAATGAATAGGCATTCATGAGAAGTACACATGGTCAATTACTATATGAAAAATTTCCAACATCTTTGTCCATTAGGGAAATGCAAACAAATTGAGATTTCATCTTACTGTAGTAAGAATAGATATCATCAGGGATTAAAAAGCAAAAAAGAAGAGTTGGTAAGGTTGTGGGGAAAATGAACTTTCTAGATTTTTGATGGGAATATAAAGTACAACCACTATGGAAATCACTATGTACTTTCCTCAAAAAACTAAAAATAGAAATTCCATTTGACCCAAATATAGTGCCTCTAGGTATCTTCCTAAAAGACTCATCATTGAATTACAGTGGTACATAGATATTCATGCTTCTTACAGCACAATTCACTACAGCTGATCATGGAGGCATTTTATATGCCCATCAAGAGATGAGTGGATTAAGAATATGACATACATATATCATGTATGTTATTATATAGTATATGTTATACACAATATATAACATATTATATTATATAATAAATATATTAAGAATATGACATACATATATATGGATAAATTTGAGTTGCTTAAAGGAAATTTGATGGATCTTGAGACCTTAATTGTAAAGGAACTAAAAAAGCCACAGAAGGTTAAATGTCACCTGGTTTCTCTAATATTATTGACCTAAAATATAAATATAGAGAAAAATAAAAGAATTATTTTAAGAAACAAGGTGGTAGCCTCTTTAGAGATGGGAAGCATATCTGGGAAAGAATCAAGGAGTAATGATAGAGGAGGCAGAGGGAATAAAATTGAACAAGATGTAAGACATTGGGTATGTCTCAATCCAACAAACTGAATGTAATCACATGTATTACAAATATAAGCTAAAACTTTTTAAAAAAGTAAAAGTAAACCTTCTTTGGATCTGATATTGTCATGATTTCTTTATAAAATAAACATAAATATCTAGGCTTATCCTTATACAAAGAAAATTTCCATTTTCCTAGCAACATAAGAATCATACTATATCTAGAGCATGCTCTATAAAATTTTAAATTAGAAAAGAAGATTTCCAGATTTTTTGCTTGTTTGTTTGTTTGCAGTACTGCAGAGTAACCCCAGGGCTTCACACATGCTAAGCAAGAACTTTAACAATGAGCTTCCATCCCAACACTTTGATTTCTGGCTTTTTACATTAATAGGTTTTGATGGATCCTTCCTTCCTATTTACTTGATTGATTCTGGGCATGACTGCCAATCAAGCCACCCTCAGAGTTCTCTCTGCAGTTTTACCATATCTCTCTCATCAGAGTGCCTCTTTCTCTCAGATACCTGTGCTATTTTACAAACTGCTCCCTGATCTGGGCTTGTTTCTCTGAAGCTGCACTTAGCATTCTCTTCTAAGCAGCTCTAGCTATTGCTATTCCACATCTTTCCATCTTTTGCTCTTTTTGAAAGGTACCTAGCATCTACCAACACTGGAAAATTGATATGATAAATTGTTAATAGCTAATAAAAATAAATACCCCTACAGATACTTGAATTATAATCTTACATTGGTGAATATACAATATGTTCTAAATAAATTTTGCTCTGATGGATGTATTTCTGCTTCTATGACTAACTCCTGGAGAAGATATTATTGATTAATAACCTAGACCACTATGCAGCTGGTCTCCTTAGCAACTGCTGCAGTAAGTCTCAAAGTTTCTTTTTTCTTTTTTTTCCACCCATTAAAAACTTTGGCAGAGATTTGGTACAAAATTTTCTTTTATAATGAGAGTTGAATTTATTTCTCTAAATTTAAGTCATAAATGTAAGAATTTGAAGACAACTTCAAGGTCACTCCATCCAATCATTTTATATTTGTTGCTGAACTTGAGACCCAGTCAATTTAGATGACTTACACATGACACAATAAATTCTTAATAAACTGTCTCTTCAACTACCAGTCTGTCTCACATGCCTTTCTTAAATGTAAAAGGATCTAAAAGAGATGGATAAATACAGAGAATTAAGCTATACTTGCTTCCTTATTTGCTAATGAAGACTTCAGTGCTAAGCTTTCAAAACTCATTGTTGACTAATAGTCATCTATGCACTTCAGCTCCAAGACTGACCTGGGTTGGATGGGCATTAGTATGGAAAAAAGTCATTGTTCACCATTTCTCTTCATCGAAAGAATGAAGATCTTTCACAGTTTCAATTTTCAACAGAGTCAATAGTCTGAATGCTTTCTGTGACCAAAAAAATATGAGAATGAATAATCAAGGTTAAATTGTTGGAGATCCAAGAGTACACTATAGTAGGTTGGGACTGAGACAAGCCGACATTAATTTTGTTGACACAAACAATGGCAATAGCTGCTGGGGGTGGTGGCATGTGCCACATGTAATCCCAGCACTTGAGAGGCTGAGGCAAGAGGATCTCTGTGAGTTTGAGTATAGCCTGTGCTATATAGTGAGTTCAAGGCCAACCTGAACTACACCGTGAGAGTCTGTCTCAAAACAACAAACAGACAGACAAAACAAATGGCAATAAATGCTCCCTGAAGTATCAGAGTGAACAATCAAAAGTTAGTGGGTCTTTACTGATGTGAAAATAAAATTAAAGGATGCAATATTTCTAATATATGAATATAATTCTGAATTATTTAGACAACAACTTTTTGACTCAGAGAATATTGAACACTTAAGGAGGCCAAAGTCACAAGTTTATTCCTTTAAGGACAAATTTTATTTCATTCTGTCTCTGGTTTCTGATTAAATATTTCTCTGGCTCTTAGTGAGTTAGAAAAGCTTTCTGCTACTGGAAAAATAACTTTAGACTATGTTCCCCTACCACAACAAACCCAGAGTCATAAACATGTTGACCCATTTTCTTCTAATAAGTCATTTAATTTTATACCCAAACTCATGTGAATAGGATAGATTAGTTCTGCCTAATTTTAAACAATAAAATATTTTGCATGGAATAATTAGAAGAAAAATCAAATTCAAGTTCTTAAAAAACAAGTATGTAGGCATTTATAAATATATATTGCTTCTGATTTTCGGATTTCTTTAACACATCCAATCAACTCATCAATAATGCAGGCAACAATCCTTGGTATCCAAAAACTAAAAAAATAAAAAATAAAATAATGCAAGCAAGATTGACATTTTACTGGATTCAGCAAGTGTTTTTCTTTTCCTTAATTATTTTAATGCCATATGGTATTTATACATACTAATAAGTAGAATGTGATGTTTTGATTCATGTATACATTTTTTTTTAATGTTTGAAAAATATTTCTGAGAGAAAAAAGTAGAAGAGAATCAAAATGAGAAAAAGAAAAAAAAGGAAAATATGAGGGTCATGAATATACACATTATTTTATGGTTTCCTCTATTAACCTCCTCATTTTGCCAAATGTACCTATGCATTTTCTTAAAGTCCATTTAATACAAGTCTACTTCTGTTATATTGTTAGGTAGGAAAGCAAGAATATTGAGTGAACTAATTCCCAGTCAGCATCTAGTAAACCCTCCTGCTTTAATTGCCATTTAGCTTGTTTATGCATTTCTATTACTCCATGTATATTTTATAAGTGTGTGAAATTCTATAAAAGCAATATAACTAAACATTTTACAAGTTATTTTTGTGAAAATTTACATCTTTATAACATTAAAATGTATCATCCAATATCATGGTATGTCTATTTATTCAAACCATCTTCTATGGACTTTAGTATAACTTAAAGTTTTCTCTCATTTTCTGTTAAGGTAATTTCTGTAGTTTCCTCTATACAAATATTTAGCCTTTAATATTTTAATATGAAAATACATTTTATGTCACTTTTGAATTGCTTTCCAAATTCCTGAACACTGTTGATATAATTATTAGTCCAAACAAACTGAGAATATTCTTTGAATAATGAATATAAGGCCTCTCTTAGTATACAGCCTAAGTCCCAAAACTGTTCTCATAAAGCCCAGTATATTTGGAATCCTGCAATGAATCTGCAAGTTCTAATTGCTTTTGAGAATTGCAAATAATATCTATTTAAGTGGACACTCTATTGCCAAACGAAGACCACATACAGTACTTGAATTTTAAAAAGTAGAAGATGATATGCATCAGTACTGTGACGGTCCAGCCGTCACAACACGAACATGCCTGAGTCGGGGAGTGAGGATTGAGAAAGGAAAGAACACTCAAGCCTGAGTGGAGACGAAGAGAATTCTGATTTATTTCACAGAAAGAGCTCCTTTTATAGGTTCACAGCAACAGGAAGCTTTTAAGGGCACACAACAACAAAAAACACCAAGTCATTGTTTTTCAAAGACCGGATTTCCTGACTCTTACTGATAACATCAGATCTTCAGCTAACGAGCTTCCTGTTATATCAGGGTGAAAGAGTCAAAACCAGCTTAACAGACAGTTTCCTTGAAGAGTAGCAAATGTTGATGCCTTAATTATACAGGAAGAAGTTATTTTCCAAATGTCAAACTCCAGTGGGCCATGACTGGGCCCCGACACAGTACAATTGATACAATGAAGGCTAATTATAGGCCTGGAAAAACATTTGCATATAGACATATTAGTACATATATAAATAAAGACAATAAAAATTTAAATCCATTCAGAGAACTGAAGGGCGAGTGCTTGAGATTAAAGCTAAATTTGACACTTTAATAATTTTCAAACTAAACTGGTAAATTGTCTCAGAATTGTAAAAAGAATTGATGACATAAATATCATAAAACTGAACCATGGATAATTGTGAATGTAATATACCATGCACCTTTTAAAGATATGTCAGAGTTCAGAAGAGATGAATGCATATATTAAGATGAGAAAAAAATTCAGATGTGAAAGTTAAACATGGTAAAAAAATTCTACTTCAATTTACTACTTGCAAATTTAGGTAAAAGAGAACTTTGGTTTTTACATTCACTAAGAGGCCAGAGACAAGTTTTTAGGATGATTCACGTTGAGAAATTAGGTGAGTTACTTATATAAGACTACACTCTGTAATGTAATGATCTCAATAAAGAGGTAGATCAGACAGAAAGAAAGGTATTAAATCGTCTATTCAACAAAGAAAAAGTTTTCCTTTTTAATATGAAATCTTGAGGAAAGGGAGAATTTGCCTTGAAAATTCTTCACCACCTGATGCTAATTTAACTTTAGGAATTATATTTGAAAAGCATAGCTCACAAATCATCAAAGAGAATAACAAAACAAAATAAAATCTTAAAACATTGGAGATTGAAAGAACACTTATGCTGACAAAAAAGTATCTACCAATGTCTAAAAGCAAACACCACAGTTAGTGTTAAACCTTTGAATTAAAAGCTCAATCTAGAGGAATATAAGGATATCCACTCTTACTGTTTCTGATACTGTACAGATGATTTTTAAATGATGGACAAAAAAAAGCAAAGAAGATTTTTAAAGATTGGAAGTGTAAAAAAGAAATGCCAACACTGAAAAGTGGTAAGTAATATCATCATCTATGTAGTAAATTGAAATGATTCTACAAATGAATTAATACAGTTGATAATAGTACCCACAATCTCTCTGGATACACAATTGATACATTAAATTCAACATCGTTCTTCCACATCAGTAACAAAGTGTTAAATATGTAACCATAACCCAAACTATAATATAATATAATAGTAGCAACAAAAATAATATATAATAACAAATATTATGTATATTTTAAAATAAAATATCAAATATAAATGAAAATGTTGCCAAAAATCTTTAAATGCAATGAGATATAGGTACAATTATTGATGTTAACTCAGTGTTGTAAATGGAAATAGTTTTATTTAAATTGTAAATTCAATTAAGTTGTAATCAAACTCTTGATAGGCTGTTGCATGGAAAATAGCAAACAGTTTTTACGGACTCAGAAAAGGACCAATAATCACCCAGGCAATTTTAATAAGCAGAAAAAAATAGGAATATACACTCGTATATCCCAATATGCAAACTTATCACATGCCTGTTGTGGAGAGAGGGTAGCTTTAATGAAAACAATTACATATATACATATATAAAATTATATATGTAATTGTATATAAGTATATACATAGAGGTATATAATCACATATATGCTTATACAATTGCATATATATTTATATGTGTATATAATTATATATATTTTATATATTTCAATGGATAATACAATCTCAAGAAAAAAACTGTACACAAACTTGATATGTGATAGAGATGACATTGCATTAACACAGAAATAATGAATTAATAAATGCTTTAATTAGTTGTTCAGGTGTTAACTTTTAAAAGTAAATCTCTATTTCATAAAAATACATAAAAACCAGTTCCAAGTATATGAAGACATAGTTTTATCTTATTGAGCAATGCTGCATGCTTTATTAGTAGTATATGTTGTACAATACAAAAATACTATTATAAATTATACAACTGAAAGAAAATCTTGTAAAAAAATTAGAAAGCCAAATATAGAATAATTCTTGTGTTTTTTGTAATAATTTAAAAAGCAATACATGGAAAACACCAAATATTGATAAACAAAAAGCTGGACTAATTTAATTGTGGTCTGTTTGGATGAAAATGAACATATCTCAGCCACATGTAACATTTGGATAATGTTGTAAACATGAAAATATCCGAGAAGTAATATCTGTTGGAGGAAGGATAATAAAATACAAATTATGTGAAGTTACTTTTAAGTAACTATGTGATATATGTGGGGTGGGTGTAACTACACATGGATGTATGCTTGGGAAAGATAAAATAGCAGCTTTAGAGAAAAGTAGTCAATTCTATTTTCAACAATATTTCTGGTTCCTACACCACCTAAGCACATGGTAGGTCTGCATTTGTCTAATACTCTTTGGATAACTAAGACTATGGAGCGGATTTTGGAAGTGACGTGATTTATTTTCTGGAAAAGCATTTTTGTTGGTGTAAGATATAGTGAGTTTGAAGCCAGCCCAAATGCCATAGAGAGACCCTGTCTCAAAACACCATAAAAATGCATACATACATACATACATACATACATACATACACTAGGATGTGGGTTGTTTTGTATTTGGGGTAAAGAATATCTATGATTTTAGAATTAGCATTCTTAGCATGCTTTGGACTTTTATTCTGCCTTCTCTTTCAATTTTCCTCACTCCTTCAGTCTCTTCCTCTCATTCCCTCCCATATGCTGGAGTCAAAAGAACTCAGAGGAAGCGAGGTAGTGCATCATAAGGCAGGACATTCTGTCTAGAGCTTCTTGTTGGACATATGTGTGAGCAGATAATAGAATTGGAGTTCACACAATTAAAAAAGCAATAAAAACCCATTATAAGGCCAATGATGATGATGATAATTCATCAATGCAATTTAACTAAAAGAAATTATATATGATAAACTTTGACTTGTTCAGAGATACCCTAGAGAGGTAATAGCCCATTACTGAATAACATCACATAACCATTTTCTTTATTGCAGTTATAAATATAATCAATGTAAAAATTCTGCAAAAACCAGTGGAATCAGAGAATGTTTACAATACAACTACATTTAAGAAGATGATACATTTTTAAAAGAGGGTTTTTTTTGTACTTCTGAAACGCATTCTTTCATTCAGTAGAACAAAACAGAAGCAATGTTAATTACTTGCTTTCAACCCAGAATGCTTCAATTTATTTTTATGGCTTTACATTATCACGGTACCTGAACTGAATAAATAATAGAATGTTAGTTACTTCCCAATGGTAAATTAAGAAGGAAATCAATGTAATAACACTCTTCCAGGAGAGAGATGTGAAAGCAGTTATACAATCCATTAATAAATCATATTTATTAAATTCTCAAGTGGGGTTTCTATTAAAAACCAATGCTTTATTTTCAATATTCACAATCACTTAGAAATTAGGTATGGTGTGCATGGATGTTTCCTCATCAGCCATTTTGCCATAATGTAGTGATCTAATCCACTCTCTAATCCTGTCACTTCCTAAAAAATCTAGGCAACAATCTTTTACATACCCATAAGAAAAGAGGTAATTCATTCAGATATTCTATGAGGGGGCTTAAGTAGGTCATACTGAGTATGTATAGCTGTCAGGTAAGTACTTCATAAATGACATCAGCCTGGTCATTGTCGTCACCAACTTTGTGAGTTACACTTTGTTATCACTAGTTTGTCATGATAATTGAGATTGTGAAAAGTTAATTAAGTGGTCCAACATCATGCACATGTAATGAGAAATACTACAGTTATTAAAATCTTCTGTATTCTTTTATAGTTCAATTATTGATTTGCAATCCCAACATGCATCTATAATTGTCAGTAGTATTTTATGAATACAATATGCAATTTCAAAGATATGCAAGTAAGTTAAAAAAAATACCATGTTTTGGGAAAAAAAATCTGTGTCCATGGTATCCTAAACATATGTATTAGTTGTATATACATTTAAATTTTATTAACCCAAATCAAGGACTATTTATTAATTGTAATTTCCTCAGGGTTCAGCTATTATATTTGTAATTACTTTACAATATATCCAGATATCAGAAAAATAGGAATGAATATTTTCAGTTGATTGATAGATGTCTATAATAAAACACACATGATGCAGGTGACTGAATATATCAAAGTGCCTTTTGTGATGTGTGTCTAGATAGGTTCAATCTTTTTTTGTTCCTATAACTACAACGTTGCAAAATGAAGCAAATTCTACAAGGGCTATTGTGTGCAGACTCTATCCTGACCTTGAAAGTGATGCCTTCTAGACTGGAGTTCAATACAAAAATTATAATAGAATGAAAATCTTGTGATAGAGATAAACAGTGTGCTCAGCTTCCTTCATGAAGTTAAATGTCTAAAGAAGTGATGCTACCAATATATTTGGATAAAAATGACACTCTATGTAAAGGCAAAAAGATCAGAAATTAATTCATATTTTCAGAGAAGAGAAAAACAATGTGTGAGAGTGAGGTATTTCCTTAGAAATAATAGTGCAAGCTGACATGAAAGATATTTGTAGATAGTGAACTTCATAGTTAAGGCCATGGAGTAAAAGATATTCACATTTGAGAGTGACATTTGGAGATTTATATTTATAAAAATGACTGTGTCCACAGCCCAAAGTATAGTAAACCTGAAAATATCTTTCCCATCATGCATGCAATCCTTCATGCATAAAATAATACATGTACTCAGAAGATGTTTTTCTCAGCTACCACATGTAAGGCAATGTGGGCCACAATAGATGTATAGTAAAGAACAAAACAAGTATTTGTGTTCTCTTTTCTCTCTCCTCTCTTTCTCCATCTTTCTATATCTATCCCAGAAATTATTGGGAAGTGTTGAAGATGGTTAAAGGCAGATAAATGAAATAGTCTGGAGAAGACTACCATATAAGGAATGAGCAGTGTCTGGAGTACATTTTTAGCAATATGATTATAAAAGCACAAAGATGGAAATGTTTTCAGGAGATATAATTTATGAGACATGGAAACAGACTGACAGTAAGAGTGCATGTGAGAAAAATTTAATAAGACCCTAAGGTTTCAGATTTGACAATTTGATGAAGCCAAGTCATGGGCTTGTTTTATTCCTTTATCAGGCAAATCAGTCGTTTGGTACAATGTAGGGAAGCCATTCTCAGTTCCGGGTACTTTTTTCTGGGTAAGCTTTCACACACTTGGAGGATTAAAATCATTAACTCGTGATATCTACTAATGCTTACACAAGTTTATTTGGATATTAAATTGATGTATTTGACTTCTTTATACAGAATTCCATCAGTTCTCACTTCCATCCAATACAAAGAACCTAAATTCCAGGCCACTTCCACCTCTGGCTCAAAGTGATAAAATCAGACAATCATGTCAGAGTCAATTCTTCTGGGACGAGGGTGGACAGTGGAAATTACAGTGCATTTGAAAGCATCCAGTAAGCGATGGAAGGAACCTGGCAAACACCAGGAACATCTTCTGTGCACAGAGTCACACATGCAAGTGTGTGCTTATGTGGAAGAGATTTCTTAAGTAGTGCAGCCTGATATCTAGAAGTCTACAAGTCAGCCTGCATGCTCCTCTGAGTCAGTAAATATTTAATCTATGAGAGGCAGACTTCTAAATGTGATGCTATATACACACCCAGTTCTCAGGCTTTAGTCCTAGAGTCGTGTACTCTTAGCTTCCCAATTTCCTTTATAGTACCTTGAATTATAAATATTTCCTTTCCACAAAAAAATCTTTCTCAGCCTAAGAAAGTTTACAAACTTCAAACACAATTCTTCATCATATTAATAACTGTAACTTTCATATTAATCACTTACTGTGAATCTGAAGAATTGTAGATGCCTCATTTTGAATCCTTTCTCTCCATTTCTCTTCATTTTTTTCACATAACCTTAAATTAACTTCACTACATTTGCCATTCTGATATTCATGCAGCACAGAAGACAGATTGCAATGAAAAAGTATGGGAGTTCCTGTTGGGGCATTAATTACACTTTGAATGATATATACAGCCTTATGACTTATTCTGTATTTAACAAAGTCTTATCTCTGTGCTCCACCCCGCTTTTCTTTAATTTCTCATGTCTTCCCCAAAGCCCTTTGTAGCCAATTACCATAAGGGAAATGTGTGGGAAGCTGTTATATTCCACATCCATTGGTAGTGACATAGTGTGATTTATTTGTTCATACTCTTCTTTAAAGAAGAGCAAATAGCTGTCTTTGAGTTCCTTGGCATGTTGTCATTCAAGAGAACAAGTTACTATAACAGCAGCAGGAACTCATGTCTGGAGACTGGCCACCATTTCTGAAAAAACAGTAATAATGGAAATATCTAAGAACAAAATAAGGCAGTGCTCAATATTTGAACTTGCAAAATAAAACTTTCCATAGAAATGAGTTGACTTTTAGCCCATTTGAGAGTAGCTATAATAGACACAAACATAAACAAGAAATACGACCGTCATTGGTAGCTCTAATGGATGATAACCTCAATGGAAGTGGAAAAACAATTTCTTTAATAGAATTTGAAGTGTAACTGACCTACACTTACCATAAGGATATTTTCTTTATTCTGGCTCTATGCATCACATATATATATTTGCATGGTCTGCTTAATATGTGGTCAAAGACCATCAAATTCCATAAATCAAGGTAACCAAATACTAATTAAAATCATAACAGTAGACAAAATCTAGAGTAGGCATTGCTTCCATAAGACATCTGATACCCTAACCAACATTTCAGGCAAAACTGGGAGGTTCAGAGTCACAGCTAATTTTTCTTTTAAAATATAAGAAAAGAGGATATGAGCTCACAGAAAGTATTCCTTCTCCCTAGAAGCAGATGGGGAGTAGGTAAATGAAAACATTATCACACAACTGCTGGGTGTATTTCTCTCCTTTATCACTTCCCGAGTACTACTCTTTAAAGTGAACATAAGGTCCAAATAAGACTCAGATTTTTCTATAGTGTTCAAAGAAAATAAAAAATTATTATCTAACAAGATTCCTGGGTCACTTTAATTCATAAACTTCTATTAAAAACTCCTTTTATGTCATGTAGGTATCCATTCAACACTGTTATAGAGAAGATCTATTTTATTTGTAAAAATATGATACTAGGTATTATTATAACTATGTAAACAGATATAAAACATTTTAGTTTTTTTCAGTAATCAATTTATTCCATATGCACTAATAAATACCTTCCACCTAAGAAAAAGGTATAAAGGAAAAATGAGTTACTGATGAAGTTAACAATTAAAATTAAAATAGCAGTATAGGAAATAAATTCAGGGGAATGATTATAGCAGAAGAGAACATCGAAAGAATTTAAATCAGCAAATATGTACTGAACTCCAATCAGAGTGAGTATAAGGAATTATAACAAATAGCATGTATTATGTGAAAAAATACCAGGAAGCTTCATTTGTGCAAGATACAATCTGTGTCAGTGGACAAAAATGTGATCAATGTGTGAAAAATGCCTAGAAATTACAAGAAAAAATAATTTCAACAAAAATTTAGTTGAAGCAAGTCACCTGCTTTTGTGATAGATGAGTTTTATGTGAGAGGTAAGGTTGACTCAAGCTCAGAATAAAAGTTACACTTTGATAGACATAGGGCACTTTGGTTAGATTGTTTTCAGCAATACTCTGTCTGAATGCAAAGTTTCCAAAAGTAGTATTTTCCTTGGAGACGACACCAAAGTCTAGGGTCTAAGATTGGTTTCACATGTTCACAAATTTCATTCTGTCAGCATTTTCAGAGTGTGTCAATTGCTGTAGATGAAACTCACATTAATCAAGTTCATAAAGCCTGAAGTATAAATGAGAACAGTAATGAATTAATTTACAATCCAAGCAGCCCTTAGGATGTTAACTCAGGAAGTTTGCCTGATGAACAAAAAAGTTTGTCTAGGTTTTGTTTAACATACTGTATTTTGTTAAATATTTAACATAAGGCTGTTAATGGCTTATCTTCATCTCCAGGATAAGTAAATGCCTGACAAAGCTCACTACATTTGTAGGATGTCATATGCAGAGATTGCTGGATCAAGCATGTAGATGGGTTATATTAATATAGTCTTTACTCAATCCTGTTGTCTATACATCCACAATTGGTCTGCTCAACTGTGATGAAATGCAGAGTCTCCTGGAGAAGTAAATGTGTCTAATTTTACTTCAAATTTGATATTGCTAGGAAGTCTAGTTAGGAATAAAAGACATTATAGCATTTAATTCACCACTACATATCCAATAATATTTATTAAAAAGTAATTTATGAATATAATTTTAAAACTCAAATATTAAAATATTTAATATTTTAAATATTAAAATATTTGAAATGGCGATGACCTTTTCCTCTACTCCCTACTGCCTTTATTCAACTCAGTTGTCACTATTGTTAGTAGACGAGGGTACATTTTTCCAACACTTTTTTTATGAGAATGGAAATATAAGAGCATGTGCATATGCTATTTAATGTGATCAAACTACCATATGATCTCCAACCTGCTGCTTTCACTTAAGAATATAATTATGCATATTTTCCTATGTAAAAAATTCATACTTATCAGACTATTAATGCCTCCATAGTATTTCATTGTAAGTGTACATCCTAACTTATTCCTTCAATTCAGTAGTAGGCTTATTGCAACAAAATGATTATACCTTTATTAGTTAGGCATTTGTATTTTTCATTCCTATCACAATGAAAAGCCTTGTACATTTAATGAGCACTTATTGAGTAAAAATTACTGTGGATTGAATTAAAAATGCAATATATATTTCATATTTTGAAAATTTGAGATGTTTTCTTACAAACTTTGTTATGAAGTATGTGTAAACTTCTAACCAAGAGACAAAGTAGTACTAATATTCTCCTAATTCGAATAGCACAATATTTTATAGATATTTCCAATATTTTCCACTCGGGAATGAAAAAGGAGTTATGTTTTGTCATAATTGGCCCATTTTAATTGATGAGTGTGCTTTTCCCTATATTATTTATATGTTATTTATATATAAAAGGTCTTAGCCCATTTTACAGGATTGTTCTTTGTTTTATTAAGTTATTAATATTAATTTTATATACCTAGATAATTATATATTTGCCATACATACTGCAATATTTTTCTCTTTAGAGTTTCTCTTCATTGTATTCTCTTAATAATTGAGTGTATTTGTTCTATTGAGAATTTAAGAAATGCAAGAGTCCAAGAATTTTCCCTCAAAATATAAGTAGTTATCTCAATCCTATATTGAGTAATCTATTTTTATTAATGACCTATATTTATTATGCTCTAAACATTTCATAAAAATGTCTCTATTTTTCTACTTGTTCAGTACCCTTGATTTGTTCACCCCAAGCCATTATCATATAGTTTTAATTAGTACAGCAGAAGTAATTTTCATTAAAAAAGGTTTTTGTTTGTTTTCATTTATTTAAACCCATAGAAGTATTTTTAAGCTATAAATGAAGAAAAAGAGGAGCACAGAGAACTGTGATGACATTTTCCCTCAGATATACTGCATTTGTATTAGAATTTACAATAATTCAACATGACTGACTACTTCTAGGTAAGCATAAATATATTCATGTTATTAAACTTATCTTTTACATATGAATAAAATCTAAATAACATATCCCATAAATGTCTTCTTAGGATTTTTTATAGGTATATAGTGGTTTGGTATTATTTTGAGACATATTTTATACATGGCAAATGTATTCTTTGGTTAATCTTCAGTTTGACCTAATCACATACTGATAGCTTATAGCTAATGGCCCACAGTAACTCTATTCTTTGTCTTATCTACCAATCCATTTACTTTCCAATTGTCAGATAAAGGATTCCCCAATACCAATATTAAAATTTATTCCATTCATTTTATTGTTATAAATTGTAGACCAATTCAAACTTGCTTATCACATATTCCCTGGACTAATTCATGCTAATTTTCACCCTTTACTAAAGTAGAAATTGGTACATTTATTTTCTGTATTTAAAAGTCTTCAGTAGTTTCCTGTACCATACAAGTAAACATAAAAATCCAGCTTCCTGAAACTTACGTCAGTCCTTATCACACTTCTCCTTATTTAACATTTTATGGCCCATGAATGCCTAATACAGCTCCCTTATATTTCTTCTCTCTGTATTTTTAACGCTGTCATTTCATCTTTTTCTAGAATACACCCATAATGATCTCACCCTTCACTTGAATATCTCAGATTATCCCTCTGGAATATGCTTCAAAATTTCTCCAGCTTCAGAAGGAACTGTGTATGTTATCTCAGTACTCCTACATTCCCCAGTGTAAAACTTGTTTCCTATTACATTTTCCATAACAATTACTGGTTTAGTGGTTAACCAGATATATTAAATTTGGCAAGCATAATCCCTCATTCATTTTAGAATTTTTTGTGCATAAATCTTTTTAAATGAAAACATGAATTAATTTAAAGATCAAATATTGCTGAAGGACCAGTATAAGTCAGGCACTCAGTTCTAGTTGCTGTATATACAGCCACAGATGAAACACTTAGCAGAAAGAGAATCAATTAAAACATAATTGAGTGAATGTGTAATATGTTAAGGATTTATAAAGTTGAAATTAATAGAAAGTATAGTATGTCCTGGTCAGAAATCTTCAGTTTCATAAAAATTAATTATCTCAAAACGATCAATAGTATCATTTCAATTTTAGGAAAATCAAAGAGTTTCACTTACAGAATTTAGAAAGTAATGCCATGAAATTCATTTCAAAGTAAAAAATAAAATAATGTATCAAAATGTGGTTGAGTCAATGGATTGTAATCCTAGTGGGGATGAAAAAATCATTTGAATAAAGAGAATAGAGCGAGTGATCTAAAAAGAGAACATGGTACTCAGAGAAAGGAGTAACTATAGACATGGATAAGAACAAGAGGTAGAATATATACAGAGATATGGGAGTTGTAAGAAAAATGAAAACCAAGGTCATTATCACATGTTAAATATTTAGGAGATCTAGTTGTGGAGAGAATCACTACACAGATACAAATATCACGAATCTGGACATGAGTAGGTTTGGAGACAATAACAAGAAACCAAGAAGTAAAATACTTAGAAGATAGGGAAGAACAATCTGGAGATCTGTAAAAAAATTTTATCCCAAATATGAAATGCAACTTCTTTAGTTACATATGCACAGTAAGATAAGTAGAGAAATTGAGAGCAAATCATCATATACTTCTATAGCAATTCGAGAGGGACTTATCCATTTAATCTGATAACAATTAAAATTGAATTTTTATGCTCATTTCATTGATTCACTCAGTTATTTATTTATTATAAATAAGACAGGCTGTGAACAAAAAAGATTGATCCTTCACAGAATGAAGTAGGCTGACAAACTTATTCTATTTCTTGGTTTTAGTAATAATGAAACCTCAGACTCTAGGAAACCACTTAGTCCCAGGCAAACTAGGCTGGGAGCAAAGTGTACATTTGCCCATGTATACACCCACTGGTATCAGTGATGAGGGGGATACCCCCCTTAATCCTCTAATGATAATATGAAATCCAGTTGTGAGCCCAGTCTTGTCTAGCAAATTAAGGATTTTAGTTTAAGCATGCAAGGAGTTTGTTTTGGTTTTTTGTTTTTTGTTTTGGCTTATATATCTTAGAAATAGGAAAGAATGGCTTCCCCTCCAAGACTCATTATAAGGAGTTTGTTTTGGTTTTTTGTTTTGGCTTATATATCTTAGAAATAGGAAAGAATGGCTTCCCCTCCAAGACTCATTGAAATTTAATTGTCTTTTTAGCAATAATAAGAAGTAAAAGCAAGGGGATTAAAAATGACAGAACACAGACTTTTAGTAAAATACAATCTCTCTCCAGGACCTGGAATTCAGACAACTGGAAAACAGCAACGCGGTGAAGACAAAAAAAGAAGCATATCTCTGAGAATTGATCAGGACCTGACTGGAAACTAGAAACTAAAGAGAAAATGGAGAAGATAACACAGTGCAAGGAAGACAACAGAGACGTGCAGAAAGCTCACGTGGCTCCTGCGGAGTGGGACATGCATCTCCTGACACAGGGCAAGCCGGGAGAGGGTCAGCTGCTCCAGGGAGAAACAACAGAGCAGACAGGCAGCAAGGAAAGCCCACGGCCAACGCAAACTGGAAAAACAGTGCGAGGTTTTCGCTAAAGTGACTCATTCCATAAGGCAGGCTAGAGATGAAGTCAAGTGCACCTCCCGCCATATTTGAGAGGGTTTAATCCAGAGCCATTTTGGAAAGGGATTAATTGTTTAAGACTGAGTCACAGAACAACTGTACTCCAAAGTCTCTGATGTCATCCTATCATAGTGACTGGGCGGGAGACAGCCAAAGCTGACAGTTGTGAAGAGCGTATGAGCTAGAGCACCCTAAAGAATATAAACTCAAGCCAGGATGATCACCAGGGTTAAATTCTTTGTGATGAGAATCCAGGCTGATCAGCTGCAGCTTCCACAGGAGGCTGAGTCTGAAAGAACTGGCAGTAAGTCCAGGGGTCTGCTTGAACCCATCTTGCTACTTATATCCAAGGCCTTTCTCAATAAAACCCCAATTACATAGGAAATAACATGAAGAATCAACAAATGGGATTACATCCAATTAAAAATCTTCTATCAAAGTGGAAGAATAACCTGAAAAACAGGAAAAAAATTTCACAAGCTACTTTATAGAAGATGAATAGCTTTAGTATATTAAAAAAAAAAAACAAATTAGACCTTCAAAAAATAGGCAGTTGAAATGAAAACATATTTCTCAGAAATACAAGTGGTCAATAAACACATTTTAAAATGTTCAACATCTCTGACCATTAGAGAAATGTAAATTAAAAGAGCACTGAGATTTCATCTTACTCCAGAAAGAGTGGCTATCATCAAGAAATCAAATAATAATATACTGAAAAGGTTCTGGGGATAAAGGAACCTTCTATATTTTTGGTAGGAATGTAAACTAATATAACCACTATGGAAATCAGTGTGGTGATTCCTCAAAACACTAAAAGTTGAAATTCCTTTTAACATAGCTTTCCCTTGATATCTTTCCAAAGATATTTTGCAACTAGACCCTATCTTTCACCATGGACTAAACTGAAATCAAAGTATATTAAAGATCTAAATATTAAAACAGAAAAACTAAACTTACTGGAAGATAAGTTACGTAGAATTCTGGAAGACACTGGCATAGGAAAATACTTTATGAACAAATCCTTGGTAGTACAGGAATTAGCACAAAGAATCAACAACTGGGATCTCATTTTATTAAAAAAGCTTCTGCTCTGCAAGAGAAACCACCATTAGAGCTAAGAGACAACCTACACTGTGGGAAAAAAATTTTATCAACTGTTCCTCAGACAAAGGTCTACTATCTAGAATATGCAAGGAATTTTTAAAAATCAGACCTCCAAAATTTAAAGACCCAATTCAAAAATTGGCATCTGAAATGAACACTCATTTCTCAGACAAAGAAGTAAAAGCAGCAATTAAACATATGAAAAAATGCTCAACATCACTGTTCATTTGAGAGATGCAGATGAAAGCAACTCTGAGATAGCACCTCATCCCAGAAAGAATGGCTGCTATCAAGAAATCAATCAAATGCTGGTGGGGTTGTGCAGAGAAAGGAACCCTTCTCCATTGTTGGTGGGAGAATAGACTAGTGCAACCACTGTGAAAATCCATATAGCGATACCTCAAAAAACTAGGAATAGGGTCCCATTTTACCCAGCTATTCCCCAGCAAGGTGTCTTCCCAAAAGAATTAAAAGAATTATACCATAGTGATATATGTGTACCCATGTTTATAGTGACCACAGTTTGTAATAGCTAAAACTTGGAAACAGCCCAATTGCCCATTAATTGGAGATTGGATAAAGATTTTTTTAAAAATATAAAATGGAGTATTACTTGGCTATAAATAATGAGAAACTAGAGACATTTATAGCTAAATTGATGCGCATTGAGGTCATTATCTTAAGTGAAATAAATGGGATACACATGTACAAACACCAAATAATTTCTCCGGTGTGAGAAACTAAAAGTGTAAATAAGGATCAAAACGTATAATTGATAACGTAAAATTGGAAGAAAAGGTCAAGGGTGGGGAAGTGGGAGGGGTAGGGGAAAGGAAAGAAGGGAAGGGAAAAATACAAGAAAAGGAAAAAAAACCCAACATATACATAAATTAAACAGGAAAATAAATGAGAGATAATAGGAAGAAGGGAGGTAGATCTTTTGCAGATGGGAAGGGGACCAAGAGGTAGAAGAGGAGTAAAGAGGAAAGAGAAGAATAAAGAGTTAAGGTGTGGTATGTGCATATACCAGCTTCCTATGATAGAAAGACTCTTTATGTACTGTAAACATGTACAAAGAAAAAAATAGTAAAATAGGATCCAAAAAATTAAGTAGAAGTAGGACATGAGAGCTCTGCCTTCATGAATGAACTAAATGTCATTGTCACATGAATGGGTGAGTTATTATTACCTTTCTCCTCTGGAGTTGATTCCTGATTGAAAGAACAAATTCAGTGAGATTCCCTTCCTGTCTCATACACTTGCTTGTCTGTCTGCTCTGTTACAATTCAGTGCAAGGACAATACCAGAGGCTTCTGTCACCCTCTTAGACTTTTGTTTCCAGAGCTGAGTCAGATAAACTTCCATGATGAATAAATTATCTAGAAAAGGGAAAGGGACTGGGTCAACAGACCCAGAGCACTCAGTATCCTCCTCCTATGGCCAAAGGCTGAAGGAAGCTGTGGAGTGACAGACTGATGTGGGGCACACATATTTTCTCTCCTGAAGACTTACTAATGTAAGGTTCTATACTGTAACAGACTAAAAAAGTATTTAGATAGATTAAGCCATTAACATTGACAGATTATTTTAAACCAGACTTTTTAGAAACTTGAGGTGAATCACAACTACAGCATATTTTCTCTCCTGAAGACTTACTAATGTAAGGTTCTATACTGCAACAGACTAAAAAAGTATTTAGATAGATTAAACCATTAACATTGACAGATTATTTTAAACCAGACTTTTTAGAAACTTGAGGTGAATCACAACTACCCCTTCTCCAAGGTCTCCCTTCTCACTCTAGCCACTTTCAAATCTTTAGATAAGTTTAACAGGTGTTGCCATCACCCACATTTCCAAAAAGATTTGCAATAGAAAGCCATTTAAATAAATTATAACATGGATTGAATTTATCCACCATCTGGTAAGTACCATTTCCTACCTGACACAAAACTGACACAAGGTGAATTAAACAACAACAACAACAACAAAAACTTTGCTCCATGAATTTGACAATAGAAGTTGGAGTTCAGTGGCCTTAAACAGCTCATTCAGCATTGGAAGTTTGGAGAGAACACTGTTTACTGTAGATGTATCTATCTACACAGTGGAGGGACAATTTTTTGTACGTGGTGAGGACATGTCCTCTCAATGAAGCTAAAGAGACAGTGACAAATCTTTACTTTCTTTCATTTTTCTAGACCCCACAGTGACCATTACTTTCAGTTTGTGTTTGCTATTATGGCATTATCCTTTCCACATTTCACACCTGCGATTCCCAAGCAAACAGGATATTTTTAATTGATTACATTTTAGGTTGACTGCTGAGAGGTGCATCTAAATTGTGCTAAAGTGGCACTGTACTATCAGCCACCTCCGAGAAGTGTTACTACAGACAGAACCCCTCGTATTATCAGTCAATCCCACACATTGCAGTACCCATATCAAAGAGAGTAGCAGTGACTGCTTTGTTCCAGATTTGAACATCCTATCTTGATATCAGTGTTATTACCTTTCATAAATAACAACTCAAAGAATAGACTAGTGCAACCACTGTGAAAATCCATATAGCGATACCTCAAAAAACTAGGAATAGGGTCCCATTTTACCCAGCTATTCCCCAGCAAGGTGTCTTCCCAAAAGAATTAAAAGAATTATACCATAGTGATATATGTGTACCCATGTTTATAGTGACCACAGTTTGTAATAGCTAAAACTTGGAAACAGCCCAATTGCCCATTAATTGGAGATTGGATAAAGATTTTTTTAAAAATATAAAATGGAGTATTATTTGGCTATAAATAATGAGAAACTAGAGACATTTATAGCTAAATTGATGTGCATTGAGGTCATCATCTTAAGTGAAATAAATGGGATACACATGTACAAACACCAAATAATTTCTCCGGTGTGAGAAACTAAAAGTGTAAATAAGGATCAAAACGTATAATTGATAAGGTAAAATTGGAAGAAAAGGTCAAGGGTGGGGAAGTGGGAGGGGTAGGGGAAAGGAAAGAAGGGAAGGGAAAAATACAAGAAAAGGAAAATGGAGGTGTGGAGGGGTTGAAGAGAGTGCAGGGGAATAAATAAGAACCAAGATACATCATGTAAAGGTACAAGTTCCCAATGATGAGGAATGTAACTGTATTATATACCTAAAATGTACCAATAAATTTAATTTTAAAAAGATATAATTTGGGCTGGGGATTTAGCTCAGTGTTTCCAGCACCTGCTTTGCAAGAGCAGGGGCCCAAGTTCAACCCCCAGGACTCCCCCAAAAGATATAATTTTACAGTGATACATGCCTTCCTATGTTTATGGTAACATAACTCATAATAGCTACATTTTAGAAGCAGTGCATGTATTTATCACCAGATGGATGGATAACGAAAATGTGGTATTTACACACAGTGGAGTACTGGTCTGCCATAAAGAAGGACTAACTGGTAGGAAAATTGATGCAACTGGATACCATAATGTTAAGTAAAATAAATCGGATATACAAGCTTAAATATAGCATGGTGTCTCTAATATGAGAAACCCAACATATACATAAATTAAACAGGAAAATAAATGAGAGATAATAGGAAGAAGGGAGGTAGATCTTTTGCAGATGGGAAGGGGACCAAGAGGTAGAAGAGGAGTAAAGAGGAAAGAGAAGAATAAAGAGTTAAGGTGTGGTATGTGCATATACCAGCTTCCTATGATAGAAAGACTCTTTATGTACTGTAAACATGTACAAAGAAAAAAATAGTAAAATAGGATCCAAAAAATTAAGTAGAAGTAGGACATGAGAGCTCTGCCTTCATGAATGAACTAAATGTCATTGTCACATGAATGGATGAGTTATTGTTGCCTTTCTCCTCTGGAGTTGATTCCTGATTGAAAGAACAAATTCAGTGAGATTCCCTTCCTGTCTCATACACTTGCTTGTCTGTCTGCTCTGTTACAATTCAGTGCAAGGACAATACCAGAGGCTTCTGTCACCCTCTTAGACTTTTGTTTCCAGAGCTGAGTCAGATAAACTTCCATGATGAATAAATTATCTAGAAAAGGGAAAGGGACTGGGTCAACAGACCCAGAGCACTCAGTATCCTCCTCCTATGGCCAAAGGCTGAAGGAAGCTGTGGAGTGACAGACTGATGTGGGGCACACATATTTTCTCTCCTGAAGACTTACTAATGTAAGGTTCTATACTGTAACAGACTAAAAAAGTATTTAGATAGATTAAGCCATTAACATTGACAGATTATTTTAAACCAGACTTTTTAGAAACTTGAGGTGAATCACAACTACCCCTTCTCCAAGGTCTCCCTTCTCACTCTAGCCACTTTCAAATCTTTAGATCAGTTTAACAGGTGTTGCCATCACCCACATTTCCAAAAAGATTTGCAATAGAAAGCCATTTAAATAAATTATAACATGGATTGAATTTATCCACCATCTGGTAAGTACCATTTCCTACCTGACACAAAACTGACACAAGGTGAATTAAACAACAACAACAACAACAAAAACTTTGCTCCATGAATTTGACAATAGAAGTTGGAGTTCAGTGGCCTTAAACAGCTCATTCAGCATTGGAAGTTTGGAGAGAACACTGTTTACTGTAGATGTATCTATCTACACAGTGGAGGGACAATTTTTTGTACGTGGTGAGGACATGTCCTCTCAATGAAGCTAAAGAGACAGTGACAAATCTTTACTTTCTTTCATTTTTCTAGACCCCACAGTGACCATTACTTTCAGTTTGTGTTTGCTATTATGGCATTATCCTTTCCACATTTCACACCTGCGATTCCCAAGCAAACAGGATATTTTTAATTGATTACATTTTAGGTTGACTGCTGAGAGGTGCATCTAAATTGTGCTAAAGTGGCACTGTACTATCAGCCACCTCCGAGAAGTGTTACTACAGACAGAACCCCTCGTATTATCAGTCAATCCCACACATTGCAGTACCCATATCAAAGAGAGTAGCAGTGACTGCTTTGTTCCAGATTTGAACATCCTATCTTGATATCAATGTTATTACCTTTCATAAATAACAACTCCCATCCATCCAATACCCAGACCCATACCACCTTGTTAAGTTGAAAACAAAACTATAACATTCCAGAACAGATGGCTCCCTCAAGTACTCTTCAGGTGATATTTGACAGTACATTTGAAACTTTAATTTGCACCTCAATTATCTAGTGATTTTATGCAAGTTGATAAAATCCATTATAATGCAGAATCAGTGGGACTTGTGTGGACATTTAGATGCAATATTTATAATAAACATGATGCTAGTCCAGAGCCCACATTTTGATCAACAAATGTTTAGGACTTCTGCAATTAACATCTCCTCGAGTAAAGCTTTAAGTTTTCCTAGGAACCATGATTCTCACAAGGGAACCTTCTGTCATTGATGATTCTCAATGGCTGAGTCTCTCTGCAGGAGACCTTAGTGCAGATTTTCTCAGTCAAGCTTCTGATGTTTCTTGCCTCTTTGAAAATTCCTTTTGCCAGATGGACAGCTCAGAAAAACATAGTTAAGAGACTGAGCACTGACATCTAAAGGCCAAGAGATCTAAGGTAATTTTCTTAACTGGTGAGAAAATCTTGGTATATTCAACTAAAGTGAAAAAAAGGAATAAGGTAGGTAAATAAATAGTATAACACAATAATATATAACTCTTAGCATTGCTACCAGGATTAACAAGATCATGTATATAAAATTTCAATTATCACACAATATGTATAAATTATAGTTATTGATTATTGTAATTATTGTTGTTAGAAATCTCTCTGAATTACTTCATGGAGTTAATATCATATTTTTCTCTCAATGCTTTTCTGAATGGAAGGCATCTTACCTGACTGAAGTTTAAGGTGAGGCTACGTAAATATTTATATTGTCGTGTCTGTCACTATCTTTTAATAATACTGACCTCAGACCTTGAAATACTTGGAAAAAAGCCTTAGAATCCAGATAGTCTCATCCCACTCAAAAGCATAGGGCAACAATACTGAATTTCAGAATTATCCTAATTTTTAAGGTATTTCTAATATTCTTGGAGTGGCTTAGAACAAATATATGTTTTTCTTAGAGCAAAATGCATCAATCACAGTATGCATTTAGCAGCTATTCCATGGTAACTGGATAGTGAGAAAGGTGCATTAGCATGTAATAATTTTATTCTTAGAGTAGTTGCCTGTGATTAAGATGGTCTTTTCTCTATTTAGCAACTACAAAAAAAAAAAACTTCAGGAATGGCTTAATTAATGCCTGAATCATGTCAATTTTTCCCTCCACTGAATAGGTACTAAGAATTTGTATTTAGTAAAACTCTTTTCTCTTATATCACCTGCTGATGTCTTCAGGAGACCTACCTAACCCAATAATTTCTATTCTTATTTTAAAATGATGTATTAGCAACATCTAAGAGGTGCCTATTATTAGGCATCCCCAGGTGCATGAATAAAGAAAGAGTTATCTCTTCATTTAGTCACAATGCACACTTTTGCTCCTGATATGGGCAACCGGAATACCAGAGATTGGTTTGTCTCTATATTTCCTGAAAAGCTTCTACTTTGTCCAAAAGATAAGTATTATAGGAGATTCCTAATATTTTAGTTAGTATTTCATCTTTTAAAATCTCATTCTCTTTTGGTCACAACTCTTCCCAGTAAGTATAGTGTTCATTTTCCTAAATATGTGATAAACTCTCAGAAACTCCGAGATATTCCTCTAAATTAATAACCCACATAATTCATTAGTTTCTAGGATGACTGATACAAATATTATTAAATAAGAGACTTTAGAATTTAGACTGATAATGGTAAAAATGTCTTGATTCATAAACTAAGGAAGATCTAAAGCAACTGGCTTAACCATCACAAGTTCCCTCTCAAATCTTTTGGGCAACTGAGGAAGTACAGAGAGCTGCAGTTCAATCCTGGGTGAGGATTATCCGATAGATCACTTGTATGTAAATTAAAGTGCCCCTATTTCTGTCTTGACCTCCCAACAGATTTATACTCAAATCAGTCTAACAAATGAATCCATGGAGAGACATTTTGCACAGGCTGGACTGTGGTACGAGATCCAGGAGAGGGGCCCTGGCCTACTCTTCACATGCAAATGCCAACCTGTGTTTGAGTCTCACCCAAAGTACAACATAGTGTTAATGACTATGCATCTGGGAAGACTAGAGACCCATAGGTACAGTTCCAAGTCTGTATCTCTTTTTTATCCAACTAGCCTTCTTGGTGCTACTTAGAATATTTCATTCCTTAGGATCATTTTAGAGCAAAACACAACTATCAGTATCATGTTGGTCACAACTGAACATTGAATGCATAAAAGAAAGTGCATTTTAAAAAATTTTACCTTGATTGAAATGGTAATTCATTATAGATTTTGGAGTAGTTTAAGTGCATATTTTCCCCATAAGAATATTATTGAATTTTAATTATCATTTCTTTAAAATCTACTATAAATATCAGTGTTGTCTTCCTAGAGAGATGGGATTCTGGCATCACTGAGAGAATGTCTGTCACGCCTGTGACTGTGGATGCACACACCCGAGTTGACTTTTTGGACAGATTTGTCTCCTGCAAGGATCCAGCTGGCGCAGTTGTCAACAAGGCCTATGTATCAAATATTGTCTGGTGCATTTGAAAACAAGTATAGCTTCATAGCATCTCGAGCAGTTATCTTAAGAAAGCTGCCAAAATTGCCAAACATAGTTTGCTGGGGTTGTAGAATTTGAAGTCACATAAAGACTTGTGCTTCACTGCTAGCAGTGATTAGAAAATACCACATGGTAAGTTAATTATCATTTGATTTTTGATAAATAAGATGTATTATCTATACTTGTTGAACCTTCAAATAACCAAAACTGTGGGGCAAAAGATTGTGATATCCTTGTAAAGAGTTGATTCCACACTTGGAAATAAACTAGTACTTTCCTAAGATCTTCCTATATGAATTGTATTGTTCACATGTTTTCTTTTTTGCAAAGGATCAACACACTTTCACACACATTATTCTATTTGCCTCAGGTGAGATTATCGTTAGAGCATTTCCTTCAAATCTAATGTATCAATCAGTGTTTACTATGCTGTTTTTACTTTGAATTGTGTTTCCCCTATATTGTCTTATATTTCCTAGAATTATTTCAAATATTTATATTTATTATTGAAAGAAAATGCAATGTTGTCTTCCACATTATTTGTATCCCAAAATATGGAAAAACGTGAACTTATGCTTCACCAAAGGTAACTAGTTTTAACAGAGTCCTACATCTTTCCTTATACACACACACACACACACACACACACACACACACAAACCCTTATGAAAAATTAACCATTATTTAATGCACACAGTAATTTCTTACTTTAAATAAGCAAGCCATCTTCCTTGTATAGATATAAGAAACATATCTAGAAAAGATGACCATTGAAAATGTTTGTAGATAAATTCAGCATACTTATACAGAGTAATAGTTTTCACCAATTAAAGAAAATGAAGTTTTTATCTATATAGGGAAGATGGTAGAGAAACTCACAACATAAGTTTTCACAATTCTGGTGAAGAAATGCTTGAAATTATGTCTGTGTAGTCAACTTCACTTTTCCCTAGGAGAAAAGAACATATTTTATTCAGATTTTCAGAAGTCTGTGACCAATTTCTACCTATTCTTGCAAAGTTCTATTTTCAGAGAAAGTAGAAGAAATGAAATCACTTTACTTATCAGTATTCCTTCTAATTGTGAATAGAGTCACTTCTTTATTGTTTAATTCTGAAATCTTGAGTTTTAACTTTATCTAGAAGGGAAAAAATGCAGATAAAAGAATGTGCCACTATGTATATGATGCTTTCTGATCTTAGAAAATGTTGCACTGATTCCAACCATACTTGAATCAGGATGGCATCCCTGGCATTGTTCTCTTACCCTTCCCTATCTCTACCACAGTCTCTCTTCATAACCACCCATATTGCCCTTCTAATTATCATAGGCCATTCTGTTCTTTCTGTTTCCACCTACTTCCTTATCTCAGTAAAGGCAAGGTAAGTACATAAAGTGGACTGTCATTTATTTCTGTAGTATAAGTTGGATTAATCCAGAGTTAGTCAAGATAGGTAAACATGCTGAAAACATGACCCCCCACACACACCCAATCCCAATTACTAGAAAATACAGTATTTATCCAGGCAATATGAGAGCTATAGCTCTTCCATTTTACACCTTCATGATCTCTGTGGCAGGTCAACAAAGAGCATCGAGAATCAATCAGTCCTTTAGTTGTAGTCTGATGATTAGAAGGAACCACATGTCCTTGCCTAACTCTAAGGTATTGAAAGTTTAGGTATTCAAATTTAATAGTTACTACTTCTATGAGAGACTTCTATCCAAGAACTTTAAAAATAAAAACTGAAAGTTATGATTGGTGTGTCTGATCTGTTTTGAGATTGTCCCATTTAATCCTTGCATAAACCCTATGTTAAATTTGAAAATCAAATCACAGAGAAATTACATAACTTCTTCACTATTATCCGTATTGTTTAAGAAGTACAAATTCAGCAGTGTGTCTGCAGAATACAGGATTCTACAAACTATTTCATGTAGGGACCAGCCTAGGAGCTTGAACCTGACCGAGGTGTAAAGAGGCTGAAAAATAAAGAGACACAGAAACAGCTTTAATCTGGGGGGCTGGGACTTATGTCTCCCTTCAAAATAAAGCTCCACATGACTAGAGTACCTTGGCTTTAGTCACTCAGACATGGCAAGGGTACAAGCAATCTGGGATCCCCAGGACTCACCTACCTCTCTCCCTCCATGGTACTTCTCCGGGTAAACGATTTATCCTCAGGTATGTTAACTTTTCCCTGCAGCGTGTCAGCATGCTTGCAACACCCTCTTCCTTCTCAGTGCTCACTGAGAAGGCTAATTAGGTCTTATTCTTTCCATCTGATCTCCCATAATTTCATAATTCCATTTCCATTTTTTCTTACACTACCCAAGTACCTACAGTGCCTATGGTACTGCAGTATGTGCTTATGATATACTTAATCCTACTGTTGGCAGAATATATGGCTGGAAACATAGACCAGAGCCAGAACTGTAAGAGCTAATGCTCCCTAAAGTAGCCATTTAATTCAAATTAGAAAATAGTGAATATGAACTTTCTCCATAGCCATAGTAAAGTCAGAGTCTCCTAGAAGAGTGACCTTCTCTAGCAAACCATGTCAACTGTTCCCACTGCGGTAGGTCCCTCTCCCGTGTCAGAGAGTCTGCACCTCCTTAGGGAAGTCCCCTTCGTAGGTCTTCTCATGGCTTCTGAACGCTCGTTACTCTTTCCATTCCACTGTCATCGTCAAAGGACACGTGCAGTCGTGAGTCATTTGACCACCAGCAGGAAGGCTGAAGTGTCTTGAAGGCATTTAGTATTTTTTCTCAAATTTCATTTGCTTTGGTTAAAACACTAAGATTTGATTTTAAAAAGGATCTTTTTCTTTCTTGTAATAAGAAAGTTATCATTGCAACTAATTATCAATAAAAGCATTCAATGTATTAGCTATTCCTCAATCACATAAAGAAAAAAAGTAAAGGAATATAGAGGCCACAAAAAGATATAGCACTTTAAATAAGTAACTCGAAATTTAATAAGAATTTTCACTCTTCATATATAAGTCTTGTAAAAGTATATATCAAATGTGTATTTTATAAGAAACCTGAGGTTGTATCTCGCAGTATATCTTTAACTAGTTTGTGTTCTTAGTATAATCAATTCCTAAATTGAATACCTTATCCTAAATAAATGAGTGCAGAAGAAATTATCCCCCTGAGTATCAGCACCCATTATGTTGGGAAAATCAGTAAGATCTCAATTAAATTGAAGGTTGCAATTTGAATTTATTTGAATTGTCCTGCTGGCTCAAATAAATAATTACATTTTCAGGTATCACAAAAAGTACAATTTCAAATCTTCATCTTCTGCCTTGCAGGTTTAACTTACATTTCTTTATTGTATTCGTTACAAGCAAAAACCTAAAATTAATTTTGGCTTATTTTCTGATTCTACTCATCTACAGCTTCCTATTAAAAATAAACTGTGTATTTCAACTTTCACTCTTACTAGTGTTTTACTCTGTGAAAATGTCATAGAAGTTGAGTCCATCAACATTTATATTCTGTGCTAGTTTTTATAGAAACTCCTGGCTCTTGAGACATGCCTAAGGAACAGAAACTTTAATTGTTTTGCCTGTCACCTCCAGTTGATTTCTGGGTTGACTTCACATATGCTGCCTTTTACACTGTAATATTTTGCATGTTTGTTGTTGTTGTTGTTGAAGTGCTTGCTAAGAGAGAAACCTGGATCTCCTAAGTTTTTTTTTCTTTTTACAGTGCATAAATATAACCACAGGTTGGCACATTGTCTTTTTGAATCTCACTTCAGTTCACCTGATGAGAGAATATAGCCTAACCTTTATCTCTACTCCTTTTTGTTCTTCTATCTTTATTATGCATAGTCAAGATATTCCTATTTCTGTTTTACCATAAGGGCTTACAAGAAGGGTCATATGTAATAAACTTCTGCAAACCTGGGTTTGACTTGGTTTATTGATACATTTCTTCAGCAAAAAGATAATACTTAGAGAATCTCAGCCCTGAAATGGGCTAGAAAACATGGAAACAAAAGTTTCATTTTTTTAGACAATGAACGATGAATGGTCTGGAGAGCATGAATGATTGCCATAAATTCACACAGTGATTCAAGGAAAATCTATGAAGGAGAGCCCAGGGAATGTGTCACCTCCATTTCTAACGAAACATAATGCTTCCCTTGTCTGGAACTACATCTACTGAGTGTTTGTTTTGGTGGAATATCAGCACTCACACATATTCTTGAGACAATTGAAAGATACTTCCCTGCATAGAAGCAGAAAGGGGATTAATAGATGTTTCTTTCCTACTTGCTATGTGATGTGAGTCTCACCAGTATAATGACTCTGCCTTATTCTTGAGAAAAATGAAGCAAAAGGTACTGTCTATAAAGAAAGTTCCTGTGGACCCCACAGTTAAAGCGAGAGTCCAGGAGTATGGTGGCTCTTAGTGACATTTAGATTATCTTGCACCTTGCTATAGCCTGTATATCTAGACTCTGGGAGATATCCTGTACATTTCCAACAAGTTTCTTCTCTGCATAAGATAATACAGTCCTTTCTGTTGTTCATGGCTAATAGAGTAGCTATAATAAACCCATTAGGGTTGCTGCTGCTGATTTACTTGGCATAAACACAATTTCTCCTCCCTCTGTCTCTTCTTTTATTCAAATTAAATCTTTTTGTGTCTATTTCATAGTGCCTGATACTATATACATATTAAAACAGCAATTGCAGAAAAAAGAATATAATGAATAAAGAAGGGAGAATAAAAAGTAAGAATGAGGAGAATGGAGATAAAATTTAGTAGTCACAGTATGTTAAGGACACTTAAGTCCAAGGTATTATGTAGGGATATTAGTTAGGGATGCATATTATGCAGGGATAAAGAGTACACAAAAATGGGAAAGTTGCAAAGAAAGTGGCACATTCCTATATTTACTTTTTGTTTGTTTGTTTTTTTTGAGACAGGGTCTGACTATGTAGTTGAGACTGACCTGGAACTCACTATATGGCCCAGGCTGGTCTCGAACTCACAGCAATCCTCCTGCCTCAGCCTCCTGAGTGCTGGGATTACAGGTGTCCTGTATTTACATTTCAAAAAGAGGAGGTAGATCACCTAAAATGTCTGAAAAAGAGCTGCCCATGAAGGAGAAATGAGAACGCACAATCACAGAGGTCAAGAGAAGGAAAGGTACATACTTGTAACTCAAAGTCAATCACAGATCAAAGGAACAGAACAGCAGCCACCGGATTTCCCCCTCATCCAGACTGTCATCTTCATTAGTAGAGTCATTTCTTGTTACCCATGGGAATTGGTTCCAAGACCCCTGTAGATACCCAAATCTATAGATCCTTCCACGGTCACCTCATTGCTAGTATTCTCCAGAATTTCATGTACAGACTATTCATGACTGATTTCACTCATTTTGATTGCTTTGACAAATTCATACACTTAATTTGTGTATTTAATTCCAGCTGTCTCTTTTCTTCTTGACACATCTCTCAACTCTAACAAATTCTCTCAAGATACTCTCGCTCTGACTCTCTTTTGTGGAGTCCTTATGTTGCCTGAAGAAAACACACAATTATGTAACATAAAATAAAAAATATAAATCAAGTGAAATACAAATATACAAAGCATATAAGCTATCACGTATAAGTAGATGTATTCTAGATATTTATTAAATGTAATAGAAAAATATGTGTGTGCATATAGATACACATACACACACATTTGATTTAGAGATACACAGTCCTACAATAAAACATATACATACTTCCGCAGTTTGCCATTCTAAAAAGCATCTGGATGCTAATGACCACTACTTTGAGTACCTCTTATATTGTTAGAGGCCAAAAGTAACTTGCATTAATTAGTCTCAATAAATTTAGCATTAAAATATTGACATGTTATTTTCCTATTCATTTTTCATACACACACACACACACACACACACACACACACACACACATATATATATATATATATATATATATGATTAAAACTGTTATAAGACTGTTGAGTCTGTCATATTCAGTATGAAAGTCTCTCTATAGCCATAAAGCGAGGAACTAGAAACTTCCTCATTCAACACATTCCCCTCCTTTGGAGTGGCGATAGAGAAGGGAAATTAGAATATATGCAACAAATCATCACCCAAAATTCTCCTTCCCAACATATTGAGCTTTTATACTTCAAATATAGAAATGTTCCCAAGCCATAGAAGCCTTTTCTTAAGCTAAAAATCTTAGAAAGCCTGTGACTAGAGCACTTTCTAAAAGCTTTTTTGAGATATAACTGGTATATGAAAAAATCACACATTTAACACATGAGCTTATAAATTGAAATATGTGTAATCTTCTGGTACCATCACTGAAATCAAAATACTAAACATATTCCTTTGGAAGTGATGGACTCGGATGGTGTTTTTTGGAGAATGTTTTCTTTTGTATCTTGTTGCTTCAACATTTACTTTAATGTTCTTCCATGTACTGTCTTACGAAGCAAAATTTCTCACCAGTTTGATATCTTAAACCTTCTCTAACTCTTTGAGTGCCTAATGATAGACAACAGAAGGTAAGATATAACACTGAGAGATAAAGCTAAGAAGCCAAGGGATATGGGTAAATTTCACTCAATTTGGACTCATTCCTTACTTAGCACAGTTTGTTATGAATGTTGAACATCTTTTCCTGGAATACATTTCTCCAATCTGTCCTATCCTTTTTTATCCAGTTGTCTGTCATCGCCCTTCTTCAAGTCTTCAACTGTGTGATTGATATTATTTTGGCCATTTTATCTTCCTCTGGTCTCAATCCTCCAATCTATTTTCAAAATCATGAACCTGGGCCCATCACTTCACTACTTTAAAACCGTTCCAGGACATTCTATGGCCCAGAGTAGAAACCGAAAACCCCTTCACTAATTGATCTCCATTTACATTTCAGAATTAACTTCTGCCAACTCTTCCTAATACACAGTAATGCCCAACAATATTGAAGTCCAGTTGGCACATTGGAGTGACAGCAGGGCAGCTCTTAAATTGTTGGAAACAGATAAAATGAAATAAAATTATCCTCTCATAGTTAAATTATGTATCCATAGTTTACTGGGTTTTGAGATGCTGGAGTGTCCTTCTAGAGGTAATTTCTAGATTCTTTCTGTCCTCAGAAAAGAATTATACAAGATAAGCACAATTGGCAGTAAAGTTTTACATTCATTAAAGGTCCTCTGCAGGATGAACTTGGGCCAAATAAAAGAAGGAAAAGAAGTACAGTCCATCCTCCATGATGAGAGTAGAGAACAACCACCATGCAGTAGAGAACTGGCTGAGAGCTCCATAAGTGGCAGCTGGACTTTGTGTCTCCCACTTCTTGGGTGATGTCAGGTCTAAGCCTTTTTATCAAAAGCCTGCTCAATGGTGTGAGTTTATAGTTAGTAACAAGAAGCTCAAACAAACGTTCTAATAAACAAGAAGGTGAGTAGTGTATATTTTTTAAAAGCTATAATAAATACTTGTTTTAATGTTTTCACCATAAAGAAATTATAACTATTTGAAGAGATAAATGTTTACTATGATTTGCAAGATTTTGCGAAGTATACATGTACCTAAAATTCACACGACATACCATAAACATTTACTTTTATGTGTCACGTATCCGCTAAAAATCAATATATACCAAATATGAGTTTTTCCAGTTTCTCTCGGTGTCTCACACATGCTCACCTGCCCTCCTGCCGTGTCACGATGCAGCACAGAGTCCGGTGCCAGGCTCCAGCACCATGCTCTTGGACTTTCAGGCCTCCAAGACTCCGAGTCAAATAAACCTCTTTAGAAATCATTGAGACTGCCACATAATCTTCTATCAGAGGAAAATGGACCAGGACAACGATGGCTATCAGTCCTTCAGAAGAATCTGCAGCCGCTGGTATAATATCTGACTGAAGCTCAATTACTTTTCGCTTTTACTCCTTTCTCTTTCTTTTTCTTTCCTCAAAGTTGTTAGTGATCACCAATAACAAGCCACGCACACAAAGATAATTACTACATGTTCTTTTACTTATTCTTAAATTAAAAATTGTTGAGCTGCGTGTAGAATAGTGATGACTAGGAGTTGGACTGGGCTGGGGGTAGGGTGAGTAAGGAGAGGCTGGATTTGATCAGTGCAAGCTCTATGTATGCATTTGTTGAAATCTACCAAATACCATTTATATAGAGTTGATACACATTAATGAAAATAAGATATTTTTTAAAATAACCAGTGATAGGACAGAATGAATTTCATATAGATCAAAGTGGATCTAAATGCTGCTTGAAGCCTCAGCCATCATCACTATCTTAGTGATCATAGGCCAATTAATCTCTATACCTTTCATATTTGGCCTAAAGTAATATCATCTTGGACAACGTCATGGAACAAGAGCAGGTACCCACTTTATGGTTGAAGGGAGCAGCTGCATAACAATGAGCACATAAACAGAGACTATAGCAGTACTCCCAAGTATCCTAACTCCCGGAAACTTCTGGCCTAGTAAAAAATTGCAATAGTCCTGTAAAAGCACAGTTGAAGCCAAGCGTGGTGGCACACACCTGTTATTACTTCTCCTCGAGATTTTCTTGGGAGAATCTATACTTTCCACTCTCACAACTTTAATGTTTACCACATTAGAGCTCAGAAATGCATATGCTTCTACCAGGGAACATAGCAAAGGATTCTCAGGACCTAAATTTAGGAATGATGCCAGTTCCAAATCAGATCTATTCAATGTCCCCTTGTCTCAGGGTCAGGAAACTATAATGGCTGGTAGCCAAATCCACTAATCCCACAATCATACCTGAAATCCAGGGTTTCATCCTACTTTGCCCTCTGTTTAGACAGACAAGAATGACTTCAAATGCTGCCCCCAAACCCTTTGACTTTCCCACTGTGCCTCAAATGAACAGTTGACTGACCTGAGCCTCATTTGCTCTTCTTTCAGTCTTTCAATGCCACGTAACAACAATCGGCTAACTAGTCAAACTTTGTGTATAAACTATACAAACAGATATCTGACAAAGTTAAGAAATGAGCTGGAAGAACACCCGGGAAGAGCATTCCTGACAGATTAGAAAAGGTACTAGACAAAAGCCCCCAGAAACTGAGGAACTAGACAATGGGCAGCTAGAGTTGGAGTTAAGTAGGAATCCTGTGAAAGTAATAGAAGAATGAGAGAGGAGCTCGGAGACTGGGGTGGGGGTGGCGCGCAGTCCTGCGCAGCCTTCAGAGGACATCCTCACTTACTCTGAGTGAGCTGGGGATCCAATGGAGAAATGTGAGAGCTATCCTAGTGTTTCAAGTGGGTTCTGGCTTCTTCACTGAGAATAGCTGAAGAGCGAAGAGGAGAAACTAGGTAAGCTGTACTGAAATTTTCAGTGACTGTGTACTTTAATGACATACTCTAGAGTCCCTTATCCTCCCTTCCCGAAAAGACTGTCCTCCCTACTTCTGATTCTTCCTCCTAATGAACATTTCTCCATTGTATTACATTTTTGGACTTAGGTATTGTCCATTCACATCCTGTCTTGGGAGAGAAAGATTTATATCTCTCATACCGCAACTTTCAATCACGGGACTCCCATATAACAACAAACAGGAAGCTTTTCTTTTAATTGATTTTTTTCATAAAGACCGTTTCGATGTTGTGCTTTCACAGTATGATTTTGGTTATCAGTGTTCTGGGAGCAGCTGTAGTAGGAAAAGGAAACTCTGACTATTGAGAAAGAAGACTTTAACGTTTACAAGTTCATCCCTGTGCTTTATTTGCATGCCTGACATCCCTGCCTATGAAGTACTCCTGCTTTATGACCCCTGATATAAACCACAAATTCTGGATCATGATGTTTACCTGTGGAGAGTCACTGCTCTTGAGGTTCAGCAGGATGAACTTGTCACCTCAGTAACACTCAGAGGGTTTAGATGATGATTCCTATATGGAACGGATCACTTACATGATATTTCCCCTCTTTGCTCTTCATTTCATGTGCTTTCTCTTCACTTTCCCTTTCTAAATTTAAACATTATAAAATTAACTCACTCTCATTTAAGTGGAGTTCTTAAAGAAAAAAGAGATGAAATAGTGTAATCACTTCTGAAGGTTGATTTTAAATATCAACTTGCCTGGGTCATAGCCCATATCAAAGATTATCTGAAAGAGTCTATAGGTATTCGTTTCTCTGTGTTTCTTTTTGGATAATATTAACATTTAAATCAGTGGACTTTAGTAAAGCAAATTTCTCTCCATAATGTAGATCGGCCTTATGTAATCAGGACTTAATACAACCAGGGCTGACCACCCCGGGGCAAGAAGAAATTCTTCCAGCAGATGGCCTTCAGACTCAAATTGCAATTCATCCCCAGGTCTCCACCCTGCTATCCTGCCCTATAGGTTTTGGATTTACCAAACTCTCATAACAGCGTGGGTTAATTGCTTAAAATAAACATCTTTCTCTTTCTGCTCCTTGACTTGCGATGGAATTAAATCCCAATAAATGGAAAAAGAATATACTGTAAATGAAAAATGCATTTAATATACCTAACCTACTGAACATCATAGCTTAGCAATGCAGTACACTATAGAGTACCAGTTTAACTGACTATAACTGGTTGCTGCTGCTGTCCCACACTGTAAGTGTTACATCACATACATCCAGCCTGGGAAAAGATACAAACTGAAAATTTTAAATAGTGTTCCTCCTGAAGGCCTATTCTCCTGGCAGGATCATAAAATTATATATATATTATATACATATATATATATATATATATATGAAGATATATATATATACCAATGTATCATTTAACACTATAAGCTAAAGTATCTTCTCTCCCATTTATTTCTTTTACAGCTGTTTCTGCACTTCGCTCTTATAAACACCCATTTAAGATGTTTACATATCTGAACACAAGAGGACCCAAATAGCACTTTTAGTAAAGACTTACTTGGGCTGACAGAGCAGCAATTTCATCACCTATTTTATTTTCTTAAATAAGGTTTATTCTTGCTCATTTTATGAGACATAGCAACTACATTTCACAAAGTAGACTAATGAACACTTGAAAAGCCAGTATTTATAATTCTGCATTCCTTAGAAATAGAGTAACAGATACTATCCACTAATTTAATTAATTATATCTTTATGGAAAACCCAAGCACACAAGTAAATTTGGTCTGGAGATCAATTTGCTTGTGAATTTTCCTCTCTGCAAATCAATTCTATGTTTTAAAAATAATTTGACTTCTAAATAAAGTATCTATATTATCTGATGACAAGTTAGTAAACGGCTTCTAATCAAATTAGCCTTGGTTGTTTGTGTATCTGACATGATTACTCACCTTTTAGTAAAATATCTGAACCAAAGAAAAGTTATACTTATGTTTAATGGAGTTTTTTAATTCACAGTACCACTGACCAATTTATGGTGAGCATCAGGCTAAGATATGATGGGTAAAGCCACCGCAATTCTCCTGACAGAGCTGGTAAAGCACTGGGCTATAATACGGTGTGAGAGAAGCATAGCATTCCATTGTCACGGGAAGGTGAAAGTAACATATTAACAGACAGAACCAAAGGGACTGATGTTTGAAAGAAGAATGGAAGTCTGAACTCTGGGGTGATGAATGATTTTCCAGGCTGGGAATCAGAGGAGTACGTTCTGGTACATGTCATTATAAAACACAGGACAATTAGTTTGGTGGAGACATCGGGAAAATTCTGAGCGTTCTATTGGAACTGGAAACAAAGGAATTTTGAAAATCAAGAGGTTTTGGTGGAAAGGAGGCTGACTAACAAGAGAGAAATACCTTAAAACTTTAAAATTTCCATGACTTTAGTTGCAGATGTTGTTGGCATTCTGCCCATATCCACTGTCCTTCTCACTGAAAGGATGTCAGATAACAGTTTCTGCAATTCTCTGTGGGAGGGCTCTCTATTTTCTGGGTATCTCACTTTGCCAGTAAGCTCAGTAGGCCAAAAAATTTGGGGAACAGTTGCTTCCTTGATTCGCCCTTTAACCATTGCTCTTCGTGGTAATGTGTAAATGCTGGAGCTGGTGATTAAACACTCCTGTTTCCTGCTTATTGAAGGGGACAGCCTTGAGGACTATGTTCTGTAGTGGTTCTTAGAATTCTTACAGTCAGTTGAAGCTCGAGTCCCTCAAGGTCAGATCTTCAAGGTATACTGCCAGGCCTGATACGTAAATGGGCAATGTGTAGTCTCATAGTAATGAAGCCCATGCATGCTGAACTGGTTGGAATATAAACAGAAGGAAATTCATTTTTTTATAGAACATTTTTAGTGTTTTGCAGATGAAGACAATGGTAAGGCATTTGTCAGCCTTCCTTGACCATCTTATTTAAAATTTCAGTCATTACTCCCTCCTCCCATGCCAAAAAGTCTTTATCTTCTGTCATTTATTTTTCTCTTTAGATATTATAAACTTATTATCCAAGCTAAATTAGAATATAATCTTTGTGAGAATAAAATCTCAAAGTCTATATTATTGAATTTCCCAATATATAGGAAAATGCCTGAATCATAGTTGTATTATTTAGGAGGGGGTAGGGACCAGCAGTGTTTTCCAGTCTCTTTTTTGATCTAGTTAATGAATTGGTCAGGAAAATTAGTGGATATGAAAGATTTCCATTTATTTTAGTGCAGAAATAAGAAAAAGGAGAAGTGCAAAAGAAGGGCTCAGGGAGAAGATTGCTTTGAAGAAAAATGAGAAGATACAACCTACAAGCAGAATGGACTACTGCCAAGAACAAGAGGGCAGTGGGCCCAAAGTCACTTGGCTGATCTTTGATAGATGATCTGGGTGGTCCCACTTGATCTAGTGCTGGAAGATTGATAGCAGGTGCCAGCTTTACTGTATTCCCTTACGAGAAGTTTGGTTCGAAGTATAGGGCTCCACTGGGCCTCGAGTCAGGTTTGGGTGGGTGGTGCTGCTCTGTGCCCATGGCTGGGAAATCTCCTCAGTTGGCAGGTCATTCCCAACTGCTTAGCCACGTGTCATGCCCTAGCTTCCTGCTACAGTTGGAACTTAAATAAAATTGAATAAATTCAGTATATTTCTATGGTACATTACTTTTACCTTAAAAGGTATTTTTTTAAAAATGAAAAAAAAATGTATTTCAAGGAGTGCTAAAGAGTTTGAAGGAGCTCTAGACTACAAAATTTGGTTGTTCAAGTTAAAAATACAAGTTATTTTTAAATGGATATAGAAAATTTTAAAACTTTTATTATGTAACCAATGCTCAGTGGCATTGTTAAAACAATAATGTTAAATTAATAATGAAATGAAATCACACTATATGAGATGGTAAGAATTAAGCATGGCTGTATTTATATACCATATATACACCACTGCATAATAAAATTAGAGGCATTATATATTATCTGTTGAATTTTTCACTGATTGGGAATTAGTTGAAATTTTTATCCAACAATTACTAAAGAAATATGATGTCATTTTGTTTTCTTCCTCAGCCATGCACCATATTATTCATATACCATTTAATCTTAACAAGATGGCTTCATTGAGTTGGAACTTTCCATTAATTCACACAATGTCATTGTTGAAGAGCATATGTGTTGAAGAGCATTGTTGAAGAGCATAATATTTATCAATTCTATGTCTATCACTTTATTTCTGCACTGTATTTACCAATGAATAAGTATAGTATCACTAAAAATATCTTCAAAAATAGTAGGGCACCCTTGAGAAAGGCACCTATTGAAAGAAGATTCTTTATAGCTTTTAGTTCTCACCTGTGAATGTTATCTTTGAACAGCTTCTATTCTGAGCTGTAGCGATGGAATGGGGAATAAAGAATTTCCTGGCTTCTGGCAGTAGGTGATTTCTAATGAGTGCCCCTATACTTTTTGCTTTTACAGTGTTTCCTGTGTCATTCTTTGAAATGCTTTCTGTGTTCCAGCCTTCCAGATTCTTCATTAATTACTGGATGGATTCCATTGTCTGTGCTTCATCTTTTAGTTGGAAAACAGTGAGGCAGCTTTTCTTTCTAGTCTCCTCTCCCAGTTTCAAATTAAGTGGAATGGGTCTACTACATGGTTGCTTTAAATTCTCCAAATGGAAGTAGCCATGACTTAGAAAGCTGGAAGAGGCTTCTACATTCATCTTTTAGAAGGACAGGAGCTATTAGACTCTGGGGAAAATAAATAACAGCTATAGAATGCATAGAGGACTCCAGGTTGGATTAGAGATGTCAGAAATAACTAAGGTGTTCATTTAAGGGTGACTAAGGGAAAATAAAAGGATTTGAGTTGTTTGTCTCAGCTGAAAACACTTTAAATGCAGAAAGGCAACTTCAACACTTATTTATAAGCTTAGGAAAAGAATTAAATTGAATTTCATTGGTTTCTGTGATAGCTCTTTCCATAGACTTAGCCTATATTTTATTGGATTTCACTCTAAGACCATTTTTTGACCAAATGAGCTTTTTCATCACAAAATATTTCAAAGAGGTGCAAGTCCTACCTTTCTCTAAGAGATGTTCCTATTTACTGTCATAATAAGTGGATGCATTTTTCATCTACTTCCTGACAAGAAGGTCACACTACTTAACTTCATAATAATAATTTCATTTATTGGATGCCAGTGCTATGCATTGTGGATACAATATATCATTTAACTTTCAAAAACATATGAGGAAGAAGGCAATATTTTCTGCAGTTTCTGAGGGTCATAAAGGTTACAACACTTGCTTGTGAATTAAAAAAACTTGTTGGCACCAAAGTTAATGAAAAACATATTTGATTAGTGGTAATTAGTATGCAAGAATAGCATTTAACCAAGCATGTATCAGAATCACAAGAAGTATTTCCAAAATTCTTAGCTGAAGCAATATCAAAGATTCATTTGGGATCAGAAGAGTTGTACTTTGAAATAACTGCTTCTGTAGCTAAAGTCCATAGGTCTAGTGGAGGAATCTAAACCCCATCCCTCCAATATCCCTGTTCACAGGTAAAGCTAAGAAGAGAGGGCAGGACAATACAATAGAGGCAAAGTTATATTTATTCTATCTAGGAAAGGCATCAACAGGCCCAGGGGAAAAAAAGAGTCCCAAAAGAGACAGGAAACTTTGTTAGAATCATTTGTTCATTTTGGGGGATAATGTTCCAGAAGATCATAAAATTCTAGTGTTGGGGATGTAAAACACTATCTCTACTCTTTTCAGAGTTTTGGCTGGACCTAAAAATTAAGTTGATGCAAGACAGATTGATTGTATTTTTTTAATATAAATTCCAAGGTTTATTGCACCAAATGCCATAGAAAATGGATCAGAATAATAAATGAACAAGTTTTAAGAAAAGTTCCCCATACATTGATATTGGTATGTATTCAACTTATCAAAAATAGTCCCTATCAACTTCTCTTAATGAAGCTTTAATAGTAACAAATCCCAGAATTTTATTTTTAGCCACCACTGAAAATTACGCATATGGTAATCACTTCCCAAACAGATGGCTCACCAAAGTTTGACACTTAAAAATTAACATTTAGAGTGGGCTGTTTGATTTAGGCAAAAATTATATGAAAATTTCCTGTCTCCTCAAATAGAGTAAAAAACCAAATGGTTCACATTAACTAAGAGAAGCTCAAGACTGTCTAATTTAACGACTAAAGTATACAAGAGTAAAATATTCCCCTCACTGCATCACTAGTGGAAAACCCAGACATTTAAAAGAATCTGGGTGTCACTTTATATTCTTTATGTACAGCCAACTTTAGTGAAGAACCTAGAAAGCTACAGACTATCCTTAAAATTTGAGAACCTAATTACAAGAGCTCAAACAACAGTTTAGTATCATTTAGCAAGTGGGAAATTTCCTCCCTCCAAAAAAGTTAATTCTGAAAAATATGGTTAAGTTTAAAAAGTCGCACAATGTGTAAACATCAATTCCATGGGATGTGGAAAGATTATAGTTACTTTCATTAAAAAACAGCACATTTCAGAAAAATGAAGTATGCAAGAATAGCATTTAACCAAGCATGTATCAGAATCACAAGAAGTATTTCCAAAATTCTTAGCTGAAGCAATATCAAAGATTCATTTGGGATCAGAAGAGTTGTACTTTGAAATAACTGCTTCTGTAGCTAAAGTCCATAGGTCTAGTGGAGGAATCTAAACCCCATCCCTCCAATATCCCTGTTCACAGGTAAAGCTAAGAAGAGAGGGCAGGACAATACAATAGAGGCAAAGTTATATTTATTCTATCTAGGAAAGGCATCAACAGGCCCAGGGGAAAAAAAGAGTCCCAAAAGAGACAGGAAACTTTGTTAGAATCATTTGTTCATTTTGGGGGATAATGTTCCAGAAGATCATAAAATTCTAGTGTTGGGGATGTAAAACACTATCTCTACTCTTTTCAGAGTTTTGGCTGGACCTAAAAATTAAGTTGATGCAAGACAGATTGATTGTATTTTTTTAATATAAATTCCAAGGTTTATTGCACCAAATGCCATAGAAAATGGATCAGAATAATAAATGAACAAGTTTTAAGAAAAGTTCCCCATACATTGATATTGGTATGTATTCAACTTATCAAAAATAGTCCCTATCAACTTCTCTTAATGAAGCTTTAATAGTAACAAATCCCAGAATTTTATTTTTAGCCACCACTGAAAATTACGCATATGGTAATCACTTCCCAAACAGATGGCTCACCAAAGTTTGACACTTAAAAATTAACATTTAGAGTGGGCTGTTTGATTTAGGCAAAAATTATATGAAAATTTCCTGTCTCCTCAAATAGAGTAAAAAACCAAATGGTTCACATTAACTAAGAGAAGCTCAAGACTGTCTAATTTAACGACTAAAGTATACAAGAGTAAAATATTCCCCTCACTGCATCACTAGTGGAAAACCCAGACATTTAAAAGAATCTGGGTGTCACTTTATATTCTTTATGTACAGCCAACTTTAGTGAAGAACCTAGAAAGCTACAGACTATCCTTAAAATTTGAGAACCTAATTACAAGAGCTCAAACAACAGTTTAGTATCATTTAGCAAGTGGGAAATTTCCTCCCTCCAAAAAAGTTAATTCTGAAAAATATGGTTAAGTTTAAAAAGTCTCAAAGTGTAAACATCAATTCCATGGGATGTGGAAAGATTATAGTTACTTTCATTAAAAAACAGCACATTTCAGAAAAATGGATTAAAGCCTGTACAAAAGCTATTTAACACTGATAAAAATAAATACTTTGGAATTCTGCACAAGTATGGAAGCTACATTTTAAATTTTCATTGTCATGTTTAAAACACGCACAATTACCTTTACATTCATATCACTTATCAGTTTGTTAAAAATAAAACTGCAACACGCTAGGAGAGGTCCATCACGGTAACACTGATGTACTTCTGCTCAGTCACACCTCGCTAGCTTGCTCAGAAAAGCAAGACCCTAGGAAAGTCCCACTCAGCACTCAGCAGCTAAGACTCACAAGTTGAAGAAACCCTAAAGGTCCAAAACAGACAGATTGGTTTTTAAAAGGCATACAGTTTAGACAAGTTTTACATGACAAAGAATACTTGTAAGAAAGGAAAGATCCAAAAATATGGCAAAACCTAAATGTTTAGGTATTAGTTTAAGAAAAGAGAGGCACTTATGGAAAAGAAATCTAAATAGAAAAGCTAAAGAAGATAGGAAAGGTGGTGCTGAAGACTGTACAGAACCATCTTGGTTTTAACTTCTGGTCCTCGGTAATAAGAATGATATTTTCTATTAGTATAGGGAAGACATCTTCCACAAGAGTATTGCCTCTCCTGGTTTTAAGAAAAAATGTCAGCATGTTTTTCATGAGTTTTTCAGCTTAAAACAATGCTTATACAAAAATGGCATGTTTTGGGGTTACATACTGTGTTGCCCTTGACTAATCTGGTACTTTCTTCTTAGAACAGTGGTCACCAAATAAAGTGGCCCAGGATGGCTTGAATAATATGGTACAGGGTGGCTGCTGGTGCTCTGGGAGAAGCTACTGAGTCATCACAAGGAAAGCTCCAGGGAGACAGTACTCATCAAAGAGGAATAGTATAAACATCCACAAAAGGCACTGCACAGTCTCTGCTAAACTCTTTTAGAGGAAACAAAACATTTCCATCAAAGGGGCTATCTGTGCATGTATTCATTTATGAAGTAAACTTTTACTAGTATTTTTCTGTACTTTCAGTAGGGCCTAAAATGTAAAGTCTTCCCTCCCTCTCCCTCTCTCCCTCTTCCTCCCTCTCTCTCTCTCTCTGAATAAATGAGTGTTGCCAGCTTTTGAATTGCTGATAATTCTTCTTACAATATTTTTATTACTTTAAAAATTCTTCCATCTTTTTGGGGAATTGGGATACATGTCAGAAAATAAAAAAAGAATATTTACTTCCACTCCAAATGAACACCAAATCCTTTCTGTTCCTCAAAATTGGATGGTGTAGGTTTTGTGTTCTAAGAGCTGAGGCCTTTTCATGACATTGTTCAAGTTTCTATGTATCGATCATGAAACCCAACTCAGGGAAAGGAAGAAACCAAATTATAGAATAAAGTTACCCCCTCTCCAGCTTTAACTTACTAATATGCAGAGGAGGTAAGAAAAAGAGATTTGAGTCCTAGGGTCCAGATGCTTTGGTTCAATCCCTGTAAAAGACCAGGGTCCCTGGAAGAGCTGGGTTCAGTGGACTGAGAGGCAGTGCTATGATGGTCCTATCTGGCCAAGTGCCCAAGAGCTAGGAGATGAGTGATGGGCCAGGGATGGCTCACCAAGTTAATGATGGCCTCACACATGACCCATCCGAACACCTGAGCAAAATTCCTGTCCTGGCCTCTGGCCATGGCTCAAGATCTGGATATTTGGTGCAAGTGATACCAGGCAAGGAGACTCACAAGCCTGAGGTAACAGAGAGGAGATTTTAAACTATACCTTATAGCCAGATTTGGTAGTAAAACAACCAATGAAGGGGTAAAGCAGTGGAGCCCTAGAGTGTATAAATATAACTCCTTATCACTGTTTTCACGAAGGCTCCCTCCCTCTACTATACAGTTGGCAAAAGTCAGTTCTTTAGTCAGCTCCAGCTGCCACCAAGAAGTAACAAAGATTGGGTAGTTTAAACAATAGAAAGCTATTCCCTCACAGTGCTGGAGACTGAATTGAGGTGTCAGCTAATTTAGCTCCCAGTGTAGATTATTTTCCTGCTTTTTAGGAATTGTCTTCTAACTGTTTTTTCATGTGGTAAAGAAAGAGATACAGAGCCAATTTTTGTGTTTGTTAGGACTTGCAAACTTCAAGGCCCTTCCTCTAACTCCAGTAAAATTGTGGGTTAGTGCTGCAGAATATTAATATTGGTGGAATAAATACTTTCAGTCCCTAACAATGAATTTACACTTGCAGTATTAGTATGGTCTCAAATTTCTGGGATCTAGGTTTAAAATTTCTTTTCTCTATTCAATTCCCCAGATAGCTGCAACAAATAAAATTTAGAAAGACAAAATTTTACTTATAATTTATAATCAAAGTTCCAATAAAAGAAATGCTAATTTCTGAAGTGTTTTCAAAAGTGGGACTCATGTTAGTATTTCATGAATGTGTTTTGAGAATTCCTGATAATGTTTTCTTTCTGTTCCCTTTTGAGAATCATGCATGCTACTTCATTTGGAAATAAATAGTACTATAGCACATTATCATTTAGTAAAGATGACTTATTACACTTATGGCTATTGGTAAGACACCCATGTGATTTTTTTCTCCTTCTACATTATGATGCTATTGTTCACCCACTGGAGTACACATTTGGAAAAAATCAGCTATTTCAGTCATGGAGTTGCTTCAGTGCTTCAGTTGCTTTCAGATAAAGATTCACAAATCTTTATCTCTTTGGCTTTCAAATAAATAAATTAGTTTTCTATGTTTATTCAACTACTTACTTTGCATTCATATTTACTGGAAATAGGCCTCCTTGATTCCATTCGTGTTTATTACTGTAATTCTGTAGAAATCTACCCATTATGTAATGGAACACCCAGGAAATGATTCACTAGATGGTACTTAATTCATGACAACATTATCCAATTTATAGCATGCACTAGTTGAGGATATAAATAGTACACATAGCAAAGCAGATGATACAATGAAAGGCAAGTTAAGAGTATTTGAGTCCATTGGAGCTATATAAACACATCATACTTTAACCTCTTAGAATTTGGAAACTATTGACTAGTATTACATTGTTCAGAATTTTACCTTAGATGTTATTCCAGAGAATTTGACAGTGCAAGTGAATGCAAAGGAATGAGATAGAAAATTGCTTTGCTGGCCTTCTGAAGAGGGGGCAAGAGTACGAGCTATGGAAGCTATCACAGAGATAAATAAGAATGGCAGTACTAAATTAGAATGATTTCAGAAATAATCACTAAACATTAAACAAAAATTATTTTACATTCTGTTGACATGACCTTTCCAGACAAATGCTAGACTGGATGAAACATTAAAAAATTGTACTGCATTTGAGATCACTAAAATGAGCCTGATATTATCATTTAGAATATAAAATAATTCCTATGCTTGTGTAAAATACAACATACCTACATTGTGCTCTATTTAATTTATAAAATTCTAATCACTTGGTAATTGAATGTTAAAATTCAGATTTTGAAAGGTAACTGTGTCAGTCTACTTTTTTATTCACTAAATAATTTGCCTAGATTTTCAGCTCAAGTCTAAAACTATGCATACCTTCAAAAAGGAAACAAATCCTCACAACAGGCATCTAGTAAAATATAGTATTAGGAATAATATATTAAAATTAATGTACTTCACATGGTCCATATCTGTTCTTATAACAAAGCTATTAAGGACACCTAAAACAATGTTTTACTTTTTTAAAAAGTGTTCTTATATTATGCATAGTTATATAAATATTAAGCATTCAAATCAATCAATATTAAGCCAAAAAAGTGAGAAATGTAAACTTGGTTCTAAAAACAATACCAACATAGATCACAGAAAAAAAAAAAATTAGAAGCAAGTTTTGGGCAAAACAAGAATCTGGACCACAGGGATTTAAACCAGATTCAAAATCATCAAGGACATTTTCTTCCTTATCTTTTCTCTGTCAGTCAGCTTTTTTCCTTCAAGTCACATTTTCTGGTAGTTTCCACTTTCCTATCTTCTCAATATCATAAGCAGTGTGGGGGAAAGTTCTCCTCTTCTAGAAAAGCTTAATAAAGAAATAAACATCAGCAAGCAAACAGGGACAAACCTAGATATGGTTTGCTAAGGGAACAAATTACTCTCAAGACTCAGCCAAGGTAAGTTATATTTTCAACACTGTGTCTGATGCAGTCAGACACCATGATCGTCAGTACAATCAACTAGGGCTAGAACAGAAAGTGGAGAACAATCTCTCACCTAAATGACCTAAAGACAGGTTTGGGTACTAAATGAATTGGTGTAGACTGGTCAGTGAAGCCAACTGGGGTCTAATACATGTTCAGCCAAGCTATACTTTAATGTCTATCCATAAATGTATATAATGGATATTAGTCCTTTATAATACCTTGATAATTTTTAATAAGATTGATGTAAATCTGAACTAAATCCTTTTAGATATTGCAACATAGTCATTGTTAAACACTTAAACACTGACTGAAAGAATACTATTTTTCAAAATCCTATTAAATGTAGATATGAAATATGAAATAAGGATGTCAAAACTACTAGGTAGCCTTCTAAAAAAAGTAAAAGTATTTTTCATGCAAGATACTCAACAAAAGAAAATAGATTTCTTTTGGTTTCTATCTTAAGTGTCCTCCAAAGACCCAGGTGATAATGATAATGGCTTGGTCCCCAGTGAAGTGCCTCTGAGAGGTAGTGGAATCTTTAAAAGATGAGACCTAGTTGACAGTCCCAAGGTCATCGAGAGCATGCTTTGGAAGGATATATTGAGACTCTGGCCAGAGATGAACCTTTCAGAGCCCAAGGGCCCAAACTGCTCGAGAAGTGCCACCTGGAGCCACTACTCCTTTCTGAGCATAAGCGTGGACCTAGCTTGCTGTTATCTAACGCCAGGCTGCTAGGACGACGCTGGAGTGACGCGGCTCTGGTGCTAACAGACAGGCCTCTGTGTGCCCCACTGCGGCATGTGTGCCATAGGGTTACCTCCACAGCCCTAGCCCCTTCCTCTCTTTGCTGAGCAGTTTTGTTCACTGTGCTCTCCCAACAGAATGTGCTGCCACAAACCCAAACCAATGGAATGAACGAATCCAGCCCTGAAGTATCTAAACCATGTACCCAAGCAAACCATTTCTCCTTTAAATTTGATCGTCGTATACATTTGTGGTAGTAATGGAAAGCCGAGACTGGATCAAAAACATCCTGATATCACAAAAATACAAATTAATCCATATAAATAGGAAAAATATTTGTGAAGATAATTTTAAAATATAAAATATACCCAAATTCTAAAAAGTAAAGTAAAATTTTGGTAAATTTGACTATATTCTTACTCTTTAATTCTTCTTCTTGTTATTTTTTCAAACCTGCTTTGAAAAGGATTCTGCAAGCAAAGCCAAAAGGAAGAGTTCATTTCTCTTGGAGATATAAATATTGACATAGCAGTACCAAAAATATCCAGCAGAAATAAACATGGGGAAAGCCATTGGAAAGGCAAGAAGAAAGGAAAACAGGAAGAGGAAGGAAAGGGAGAGGCAGGAGGGAGGAGAAGAGAAGGAAGAAAGGGAGGACGGAAAAAAGACAAATAAGAGAAAAATGTACAGAAGAAGAAATGTAAATATTTTCTAAGCTTATAAACAGATTTTCAACTTCACTCACCACAAGAGACATGTGGAGTCAAAATAGGAATCCTTCCATTTGCTATCATAAATAAAGACAACATATTTGGTATGAAGCAAATATTCAATAACCAATTCACAAAGACAACATAGCAGGACTTTCAGACGAAGTATTAATTAAAATTATGTCTATGGAGTTTAGTTTAGGCATACTAATTTAAATGCAAAGTGCACATCCCCATTGAATGGCCGATTCCATTTCTTAAAATTTACCCTATGTGTTAGGTAATACATTTGAACATTTGCACTTGTACAAGGATATGCATGTACTCCTAACTGAAATACAGAAGAAAAGACTTCATTGTCTTTATTTTTTTTTGAAGTTTTTGTGTCTGATTTATTTCACTCAATATAATAGCTCCAGGTACATCTATTTCCAAACAAATTATTTGAGTTTACGTTTCTTTATGGCAGAGTAGCACTCCATTGTGTGTAAATACCACATTTTCTTAATTTATCTGATGATAAATTAATAGGCTGCTATTATTTTAAAAGATCATCCCTGTTCATATTTACATACATATATTTCAAAAGCACTACCACTATTTTTTTTCAAGAATAGATAGGGAATTTGGAATCCCAAGTAAAAAGATAGCAATGGAAAATACCTAATCAATTCCTCCCTTAAGGTCTATTGATGCCCATGAAAAATTCTTGGGATAGTTTATTAATATCAATTATTTTGTAGTATTGTTCTCTCAAGTGGCTTTATATAAATCAGTAGGTAATAATAGAATATTAAAGAGCAAACATTTTATACAATATTAAAACTGGATATTGATTTGACTGACACCTAACAGGGGTAGTACACATTGTTAGGTAAAGAAAACTTTCAAGTAAAATTTAGTAGAAGAATGGTAAAAAAATGAACAAACTCCCTTATTTTGATATACTGCTACTCTTGTGATGGGAAACTGTGTCTTTATGAAATTATTATTATTGTTATTTTTTGTACCGGGGATCAAACTTGGGTCCTTGTGTTTGTGAGGCAGGGGGTGGAACCACTGAGCTAAATCTCCAGCCCATTATGAAATTCTTTAACTGAAGACAATTTCAAATATATTTAAAGGGTTGGAAAATACCACTTCATGCTATAGTTCAGGGGTGTAAATAAGAGCATGTTTTCAAACTGCCAACAGCAGCTCTAATACATTAGGTCTAATTAAAAAGTAAAAAATGAAAAGAAGTATATAACACTAAACAGATTTGTACACCTGTGCAGTTCCTGAAAGTTTCTTGAGTGAAATACATGACAATGGTATCAGAAAATGGGAAAGTGTTCATTATTGTGGAATTCAGGCACACATGAAACACCTGCTGATGGTCTCTAGTAGAGAGGGGAAGGAGAAACAGCATCACCAGAAGCAACATCAGCAACAATCATCACAATCGTCCTTAGTTAAAAGTTTAAAGTTACTTTTTAATTTATGCATGGACATGTATGCATAACAGTTTTAAAGACAACACAATTTCCTGGGGTTTGGTATTTATATTATAAATACTTTGTGTTTCAATTTAAAAGTTCACAATTTTTCAGAAGACCATCACTGCCCAGTTTTACTTATACATTCATATAGTTACTATATTTCTGTTTTTTGGTGCACATTAGACATTTATATCTTTGAGACAAATTTCCAAAAAATAAAAGGTTTTCAATTATCTACTCTTTTCATAGCATTGCCCCATTTCCATGCCATTTTTATCTGTACAGTGTTTCAAGCTGAGACTCATGCTTTTAATCTTGTGTTTTCAAAAAATATTAACTTCCTGTTGCTTCAGTCCCAGCTATGATTTTTCGCTTCACTGAATATATTCTCTGGCTGTAATCCCAACACTTAAGAGGCTGAAGCAGGAGAATCTTAAGAGTTTGAGGCCAGCCTGGGTTACACAGTGAGTTCAAGTCCAAGTTCAGCATGAATTGTAAATCAAGATCCTGGACTGATGTTCAGAAATTTTTTTTTACTGTCCCTTCTGAACAATGCAGTGCTAGGTAGAGGAAGGGTTCAGAGTCCATTCACCATTATCAAAGCTACTATTTTGAGTAAGGTATTATTGCTTTGACTTAATATAAAAATATAGTTTCCTGTCCTCCAAATTTGGTGATAATAGTATCTTCTCATAAGTGAAGGTCTTTAACAATTTAGAAGTAGAGAGACTGGAATCAGCACTAAGTAAGAAATCTTTGTGCTTCTGTATAAATTTGCTCCATTTATGCTCCAGGTTTTCAGAGGGGCAAGAAATATATATATATATATATAAATAAATAACTTTTACACATTCTTGAAAATCTATCAAATAATTTCATAAACAGTTTTCGGTCCGTAATCAGCGCGTTCTGATGCAGGGTGGCAAGGTAGAAAGTCAGTGCAGTCAGGCAGCAGGCAGCAGAAGGCCAGCTGCAGCAGTAAGCAAACTTCATTGACTTTCAG
>NW_022900916.1:40416535-40434524 GCF_012274545.1 Fukomys damarensis | reverse complement strand
AAATCTATCATAATTTCATAAACAGTTTTCGGTCCGTAATCAGCGCGTTCTGATGCAGGGTGGCAAGGTAGAAAGTCAGTGCAGTCAGGCAGCAGGCAGCAGAAGGCCAGCTGCAGCAGTAAGCAAACTTCATTGACTTTCAGTGTCATCTTAGCACATTCTGGCTGCTGTAATGAAATACTGTAAACTACATGGCTTGCCACAAGTGTTTTCTTTCTGATGATTCTTGAAGCTGGGAAGCCCAAGATTAAGGCACTGGCACATTCAATGTCCAGTGAGAACTGCTTTCTGGCTCATAGATGACAGTCATTTCCTTGTAATCTCACACTGTGGAAGGCACCAGGGATCTCCCTGAGATCTTTTTTATAAGGACACTGATCCCATTCATTAGAACTCTTCCCTTATAACCTAATTGTTCCCAAAGGCCTTGTCTCAAATACTATCACACTGAGGATTAAATTTCAACACATAAATTATAAGGATGCACAGATATTTAGTCCATAGAGATGGTGATTATTGTTTAGTAATAAAATAAGACACTCTATAACTGTAAAATAAATAAAAATTAGGAAAAAGCCTGATTGAATTCTTTATTTACTGATATGGAATTACTTTAAACAATAAAAGAAAAAAAGTTGTATGTATTATGTGAGTTTTCTGTTGTTATAGCAAATAAACACAAGCTTATAGTCTTCACATGACATAAATGTATTCTTGCACAGTTCTGGCAGTCAGATGATTGAGAAGAGTCCCACTGCAATAAATACAAGTGTGGCTAAGGTTACATTCCTTTCTGGAGATCTAGAAGAGAATTCATTTCCTTGAGTATTCCAGCTTCTAGAATGTCTAGAGGTTCTAAAGGCCTCCCACATTTCTTGGTTTATGGTTCCTTTCCTTTATCTTCAAAGCCAGCAACACCATTCCACTTTCTTTCTTTTTTTTCCTATTGAGTTTATCGGTACATTTTAGGTATACAATACAATGACATTCATCATTAGGAGCTTGTACCTTTACATGACATATCTTGGTTCTTATTTTTCCCCATTCCCCTGCCCTCCCTTCACCCCTTCCACCCTGCCCTATTTACAGAGACTTTGTTTCCATTTTTTTCTTTTCTTATATTTTTTATTTTCTCCTCTTTCCTTTCCCCTACCCCCTTTACTTCCCCTATTCCTTTAAACCCCTTCTTCCTACAGTCACCATGCCTCTCTGACCACCTTTGAGGTTCTCCACCTCAATGTACCATGAAATCATGGCTTTCATCACATCTATGTATTCTGTTTGCTTATAAAGTAACAAACATATACACCGGTTCCAGGTATCAAGATATGGACATCTTTAAGAGATATTCTACCCAAAACAATATAAACCTATGTGAACAGGATGATTCTTTAAAACTGAGAAAGAAAATATATATAATGATATCGCCAGAATTATATGCAAAGTTTTTAATAATATCAATTACCTGAAAAATGAGGGAGGATCAGAACTGACAGGAATCATTTTCCTTATGTTTACTATCATATAATACCTAAATGTTTAAAAGACAAGAACCAAGCCTCTTTAAAATGAAGTTGTGTCATTTGTAATAGCTAAAAAAGAAACAACCCAAATGCCCATCAACTGGAGACTAGATGAAGTAGATGTGGTTTTTCTATAAAATGGAGCACAACTCAACCATAAGAGAATGAGAAACTAGAGCTATTTATAACTAAATGGATGCACATTGAGGCCATACTTTTAAGTGAAACAAATAGGACACACGAGTAAATATTGAATAGTTTCTCTGGTATGAATATCTAAAAGTGTAAATAAGGTTTGGATGGTATAATTGATAGTGTGAATAGGAAGAAAATAGCTAAAGGGGAAATGGGAAGGGGAGGGGAAAAGAAATAATGAAAAAGAAAAAATGTGAAAAATGGGATCATATCAAATTAAAAAGCTTCTGCACAGCAAAAGAAACCACCAATAGAGCGAAGAGACAACTCACAGAATGAGGAATACAATTTTTGTGCACTACCCCTTAGACAGAGGAGTAATATCTAGAATACAAAAAGGACTCAAAAAATAGATACCCAAATTTCAAGACCCAATCCAAAAATGGGCATCTGAAATGAATAGATACTTCTCAGATGAAGAAGTACAAAAGAAAATAAATACAAGAATAAAAAAATCAGTATCATCAGAAAGATGCAAGTGAAAACAAAGCTGAGATTTCACCTCACCCGAGAAAGAATGGCTGCTACCAAGAAATCAACCAATAACAAACACTGGTGGGGCTGTGGGGAAAATGGTATGCTTCTCCACTCTTGGTGGGAGTATAGGGTAGTACAACCACTGTAGAAATCATGTTGGAGATACCTCAAAAAACTAGTACTAGAGGTCCTATTTGACCCAGCTACTCCCCTACTCGGTATCTTCTAAAAAGAATTAAAAGACATACCACAGTGATGTATGTGCACCCATGTTTATAGCAGCACAGTCTGCAATAGTTAAAAGTTGGAAACAGCCCTATTGCCCATCAACTGGAGACTGGATAAAGAAAATGTGTGTTTTTTAAAAAAATATATAAAATGGAATACTACTCAGGCATAAAGAATGAGAAACTAGAAACATTTAAAGCTAAATGGATGCACATTGAAACAATACTCAAGTGAAATCAATAGGACATACATGGGTAAATACCAAATAATTTCTCTGGTGGGAGAAACTGAAAGTGTAAATAAGGATGAAAACGTAGAATAGATAATGTGAAATAGGAAGAAAAGGTTCAAAGTGGAAGGGGGAAGTGGGAGAGAAGGGAAGGGAAAAGAACAAATGTGAGAAAAAGAAAAATGGAAACAAAGTCTTTGTAAATACAGAGGAGTGGAAGGGTGGAAGGGAGGGCAAGGCAATAGGGAAAAAAGAAGCAAGATATGTTATGTAAAAGTACAAATTCCCAATAATGAATGACATCACATTGTATACCTAAAATGTACCAATAAACTTAATGAATTTTTAAAAAGACCCAATGTGAAAATAAAAAAATCATGTATATGCACCAACTTTCTGTGAGGAATGTAATTATTATGTGTAGGAAACATGTCCTAATACAAAGAAAAACTTCAAAAATACATAAAATATCAGGGGATGTAAGTCACTGTGAAGGCCCTGGGTTCAATCTTGAGTCTCACAAACAAATAAAACAGCAAGAACAACAGAAAAAACAAAACAGACCCTGTTATATCTTATCAATTCTTTAACAGAATATATATATTATATATACAAAGTTTCATTTATTTGATATGCAAAATTAATTCAAATTTTAAAACATCATATATTGATTATATGAAACTAGAGTAACATGCAAACCAATATTGGAAACCAACATGAGTGGAATCAAGAATACTGGGTTTCTAATCCCTGATCCTCTTTTCACAGTTATTTATCTTCTCTCAACCTCAGTTTCCTTATCTCCATGGGGAATGATGTTAACAGTTAACCTAGAGTTTCGCAACACTCAAATAATAATATGCAATAATAAAATGTAAGGAAGGAATTAAAACTCATATCAATTATATTTTTGTGTGCCTACTACCATTTAATCCCTACAGCCTCTTTAAGTACTACTTCTGTAACTCTCATTTTACGTAGGAACTTGAAACACAAAGGGTTACAGTGTGTGCCCAAGGCCAAATCCTTAGTAGCAAAGATTGCGGTAGGAAAAGAACATGTGCACATTCACAGAACTTTCATTCTGTCTTCTACAGCTATCAAGGATAAAATGGAGAGTAGAGAGAGAAAAAGTAAAAAATGATTCCTGGTTTTATAGCTGCTAGAAATAGTTTATTACACATGTCTAGAAACATATATATTATATACATTGTAAGTCTATTTTTATATGTATTATATACTGTATGTATTATATATCATATATATTATGTATATAGTGGTGCTTCAGTTCACAGACATTTCTTTCCATGATTCTGGTCACAAACCAAATTGGACAAGAACCAAATCAAATTTGATGGTTAGGTTCAATGTATGGGGAAATTTGATTTGGTTTTTGGACAAAAGTTGTGATATGTTAGAGTAAGAAGTGACAGCCTATGAAAATTGCAGAAGGCTTTCTGGAAGAAATTGGCACTTCTTTAGGTCCTGAAGGGACAACAGAAGCTTCCCAGGCAGAGAAATGTGGGAAGAAGTGCATGAGAAATCAACTGGCTAATTCCAAGAACCATAATGAAAATTACCTATTACCTATGAAATTTTAATTTTCTGTTTAATCTTATTATTTGTATGCTGTGTTAAAAATGACATTTAACTGTCTTAAATTTAAATAGTGAGGCATTCCAGGCATACCAAGTCCAACATTAAACATTCCATATGCTCGATTTCACTACAAATGAGCAGCTTTACAACCTGACTCTCTTGAGAGTCTTCAAACAGTGATTTAATTAGAAAGCATTAGAAAAACCCATCCTGAAATAACAAAGGCAATGGTAGCCATAGGAAGACATTATCCTGCTGAGAACTTGCTGGATCACTGCAGGTACTATTAAGTAAATGCACAAATGAGAAAGTTACCTCTGAGAGCAGTAATTCTGTAACATCACAAGCAGTATTGTCACATGGAGACTTCTTGTAAGATGATATATATTTGTAAGATTAGTTTCATTCATTCAAACAGTTTTTATTCATTTCTGCATTAGCTATAGAAATGCATCAGAAAGATTACAGGAGATACAGTAAAATCAGAGTGCTATCTGAAAATGATGATTGTTCCTTCTATAATTATGAATATTTTACTATAACTAAATTTCACCTTATATTAAATCATTAGTGTTTATAATAAATATTTATGACTATGATCTAAGTTTTTGATTGGTAAATTGTTGATATAACTATTGATGATTTGCCCTTATTTTAATACTATTGATATAATTTCCTAAATTTATAATCCCTTTAGAGCCAAGTATTCATTATGCAAACAGTTTTAAAATGCATATATGCATGAGGCATAATTACTATCTATTACAGGATCTTAGACAAACTCTATTTTGGGAATAACTTATTTTTATCTAACAGGAAAAATAAAGGATCATTAATTGTTTAAATCATTTCTCTTCATTTATATGGTGAAACTTATTTGTAGGCCATACATTGTTTAATTCTAGTCCTAAGTAGTTTGTGCCAAGAGCTCTAATTTATAAGAATACTTGTGTGGATACCTATTGACTCGCTGAGCCCATATTTAAACTGGAAGCATTTCTCACCCACTGGCCTTTTGATGAAAATTAGAGTTTGGCATGACCAAATAGGGTTCAGAGCAAAAATTAGGGCAGGGAAAAGTAGCTCATAAATGAATGACCATAATAAAAAGTAAACTAAAAACAAAAGAAAGAAGCAGAACTATACCATTCATTTCTCTCTCTCTGTACATCACACAAACACACACACACATGCAGCCAACACAATAGGACCTTTTAAAAATGAGGAGCTATTATATCAAGCCAATATTTGAGCATGTGCTATTTGCCAGGCCCTAATGATACCTCAGTGAGCATATGCCCTTGCTGTAATAGCTTTTATATCCTACTATAGGGCCATAAAGAGTAACAGGAAGAAATTCATAGTATGAGAAAAATAAAGAAGATAAAGATAAAAAGTGAGAAGGTAGCAATTGTCAAGGAAGCTCTCATTGAAAAGGGAACAGATATGCAAAATGTAATTAGCGATACAATTTAAGAGGCTATCTGAGAAAAGAGCACTCTAGAGAGACAGAATATCTAATACCAAAGTCTGGGGATGATCCTTGGTTCCAGGAAGATAAGGAAGTTATATCATTGAATTATAATAAAAGAGTGAGAAAATGGTAAAGTATGACATTACAGAGTTTATGGAGGGCAGGATCATATTGGGATTTGGTCATATCATGGATTTTACACCTGTGCTGTATTGTACTCTGGTCACTAACCAAACATAGATATTGATATTGAGCACTTGAAATATGGCTGGAGAAACTGAATTTTTAATTGCATTTCATTTAAATTCAACCATTTAAATTTAAAAATGAATAGGCTATTGAGAAACTCCATTATATTTTAAGCAACTTAATACATATACAAAACAATTTAATATTTACATTTATATGTCTGACTTACTTCACTTAATATTATAGTTAAGTAAAGTGCATTCATTTTCCTACAAATGATGCAAGTTGCCCTGCTTGATGGCAGAGGTGTACTCCATTGTGTATAAATATCACATTTTATTTATTCATTGACAGACATATAGAGTGCTTCCAAGATTTAGCTATTATTAACTTTGCTCATATAAACACAGATATGCATACATAAGATGTCTTTAATCCTTTGTGGAAGATATCTAGAAGAGGAATCACTAAGACAAATAGAATTTCTGTTTTTAATTTTTTGAGGAATCTCCTGATTTCCGTAGTGGTTGTACCAGTTCACACTGCTACCAACAATGTAGAAGTATTCCTCACACCCCGCAGTCTTTCCAGCATTTGGTTTTGGTTGATTTCTTGATGACAGTAAACTTACTCTTAACTTTTGTCATCACCATCATGACTCAATGAGGCTAAAAGGGCTGAAAACCTATTGTCATTAATACCACAATAAGCCAGGCATCAAATAGAATGCTTTTGCAAAAACTTGCTGTAAGACCCCTTCAATTGTGTTGGTGATATGATAGGTCAAGGACCATAAATCCAATGAAAAGCTTCTATAAAATGAATATTTTGTAGACACAGAAATTATGCAGTGGCCTGAAGCTTATCCCAAATAATGGGATAGTGAGATTGCTTATATGAGGATGTATCTTCCTGATTTTTCTTAGATAAACACTAATGTCCATCTTCTAGGGAAAATCCTGAGAGATTTTACTTCAGCCTTTTTAGCCTCATTTACTTTAGTAATCGTGTAGGAAAAATCACTCTTTTTGAAATATTTTCAGTGAGGCATAAAACCACATTTACAATATAGTACCTGTTACTGGATATGTGTATTACAAATTAAAATTTCTTAATATCTCACTTTGCCAAACATAAGAGCATGGAATCCTATTAAGCAAATAAAAATGTTTAATATCACATAAATTAGATCAAAGTTCTGTTCATGACATTTCCACTTTAAAAAAAGTGAAGGGAAAAAGAAGAAAGGAAAAATTTTAATCTTGAGCAGGTTTGTGTTATTTGAATATTAAATGCAGAACACACGCGGCTTTTAAAGAAGTAAAGGAAATGGATTTGCTGTTGTTTTGTTGTGACATGATGAAACACCAAAATAAATGGCTTTTTCCCAAGACTGAGCCATGCCACAGTTCTCACCAAAGAAATCTTAGTAAATTACTCAAGCAATCAAAAGACTCAAAAATGAGAGCTCTGAAAAAAAAAAAAAAAAAAAGGTCTAAGGTTTCAGAAAAGCCAAGGAGTTTCTTCCATTTTAATCGCATAGTATTAATATAAGTTCCCAAACTGTGGATTCAATTCTATGGCAGAGGAACCTTGTTAGCTGCTTGAGAGCGTTGGGTCAGAATTTTTACCCAGCCCACTATTAACTTTTGCCATCACCATGACAACTTAGTGCTGGTTTAGAAGGCTCAAAAGACCTGTTGGCAGCAAATGAAGCTAATGAGTTCTTCATTTTCCATGTTGAAGTAGTTCCTAATCAGCTCTCTCAACTATGACCACTCAATCATAATATAGTTTTAAATAGATTGGCTGTCTCACTCAGCAGCAAAATGGGAGTTCAAATGAACTCTATTCCTGTTCCAACCATTAATAACAATGAATCCACTGCGATATCAGGGACTTGATACAGATCCTTCTTGTGGAGAAGTACAATGCATTTCACATTCATTGGAAAACGTGTGGACGAATGTTTCACTCAGAATTAGCTAAGAAGCCAACATCGTTAACACTATGTTCCTTCACATAATTATTCCATTCATTCATCCTCTCTATTGCCTCTATTTCGTGCCTTAATTTTTAAGCACGTTAAGTAACTTCTCAATATCAACTGATACCTCACATTAAATTTGATTCAGTATTATTTGTAAATTTACATTCATTTTGTTCTTCCTCTACTAAGAATGTCTGATACAGTCCACTAGAGAACTGTGCCTTTTGTACAAGAATCGTGCTTCTGTTTCGCACATCTCTCATCCTTCTTTTTAACTCAGCTCTTTTACAATGGCCAACGTTGTCAGTAATGTTAAAAGAAAATTTTCACTCTTATCTTAACATGCCCTCGGTAGATTCCCCTCCCACTAGCTTTATTAATGTTTCTCTTTGCTGCACAAAGATTTGATCCTAATCGTGATTATTTTCCCATACTCGGTTGGCACCGGTGGGCCCCGTTCTACAATTACTCTGCTTCAGCTTCCACCCACCTGAAATCTGAATTGTGCCCTCCAGTGTTCCCGTCTTTATATCAGCACGCAAACTAAGTTAGAATATTCTATTGATTCTTACCCACTCCAGCAGTTGTCTGCTTGAATGTACCTGAATTTTAGGAAAGCAATAGTTTCTCTGAGCAGAATATTGGGGACACACTCCCAAGGAATTATGATTTAAAACATACACACTGCTTCACTGGTTTACAGTGCAGAATTGATTTAAATTCCATTTTCACAGGTAATTGATAATTTAATGTAGTCTTCACATTTTAAGAAAACTAGGTGATGGAGACCACTCTGAGTGAGCTACAAATTCACACATTGGCTTTTCATATTTTAAGTCTGAGCCTGCCTAGGGGCACACAACGGCTTGCCTGAAGATCACGCAGTTGGTTGCATGGGAAAGGAACAACTCCCCACACCACGGATTACAAGAGATCTCAGTGATTCCTGTGCTATAAAGTGTTGGATGGCAAGACAGTGCAGCTCAGGGCAGCATGGCTTGTACAGAAAACTCCTACAGAGCCAAAAGTTAATTCACGGGAAGAAACAAATTTCCCATTAATCTATGAGCTGTTTTTGCTAGAATGATTTATTCCCTTGTTGCTAGGACCCTGCTTGTATCAGTGGTTTCAACTTCACTGTTCCCTATAACACCTCTTACACTTTCTAGATGTGTGTTTGATAAATAGTGGCAAGCTCCTGGAAGAAGAGTCATAACCTTATAGGAGCTTTCACTACCCTGGGCCTCCCATTTATGCATTAAGATCTTGTCTTCTTTTTTATCCTGCTGCCATATCCTTGGTCTGATCAGTCTTCAATACTATGCAGTATACTTTGAGATATCAGCTTCTGAAAATTTCCATCTTTATATCTAAATATGATTATACACATTTCTGAATATTTTCTGTCTTTGTCCCTATGATTCTATGAATTTATAACCAAGAATAAAATCCTTTTTATAACTATTTGTTCTTTGACATACATTGAGAGTGTGAATACAAAAACTATCAATTATATTTAAAAGTAAATAATCTGTTAATAAAAATGTTGCATTCAAGGCAAACAATATGCTTGTTTTTTAGAAAAATAATCAATACATATACCACATACTTAAATAGGTATAATCAGTTATTCTGGTCACTTTCTTAGTATTTAACTGGATAATTACAACAACTGACACTTTGTCAAGTGGCTCTCTAGAATTCTTCTCTCCTAAGTATGTGCAACTTATTAAGTCTAAACTATTTATAGATATGTTTAATGCAAGAATACATATTGAAGAAGTAAGGAACACTTTTTGTTTGGTTTGGTACAAGTTTGAGTGCCATGTTACACAGTATATCTATTGAACACAATTCAACTACAGATACGGCAGTATCTTTATAGGCCACTCCAAGATATTTATCAACTCAGGAAAGCATAGCCCTCATTATACTCTATGCACCAATTAAAATATTAGAAAAATGGAAGACTGTTTTTAGCATAACCGCATAGTGGGTGTTTGTTTCTTTTCATGCCTTCCAACCATCATCTGTTCCTTCTTTTATTCTTTCTTTCCACAAACACTTCCAAGGCCTTCAGCATGCGTGGATTTACACATATTTCTTTATTCAGAAACTATAACTAAAAGGCTGAAAATGCTCTGTAGTGTACTGATAACATCTATGTGTTATCTTCTACTATAAAATATGAAACTTAACAAATGACCACATGCTCCACTTGAATGAGGTATCTCTAGAGAGAAATTTCAAGTTTTAAGAGACTTGAGAATAAGATAGGAAATAGAAGGAATTTTGCCACATACTCAGAACAAGAAACCCAAGTACCTATGTGCCTAATGTCAATCTCATTCCTATTATCTTTGACATAAACACTGTTTTATGATAATACTTTGGGGAAATTATTTCACTGCGAGCACATTTCTCATATGTCATGAACAGATATAGCCCATTAAACCTTGCCAAGGATTTCAAATATCTCCATTTCACATCATACTAATTTTTTGGTTTGTAAAGCGAGGGTAAATGTATGAAGTATGTACTCTGGTTCTATGAACATTTCATAATGAATGTAAGATGCTATGTTGCAAAAAATGGCAACAAAGTCTTATTGCCTGAATTAAGCATTTTGCTAGCCTAATGTTTACTTGCTTAAGAAATGATTTGTCTTCTTAAAGTTTACTTTATTTTTTATTTTGTTTTCTTACTGAGCATGCATAAATTAGTTACATTTTCTCAGTAACATGAAAGCAAATTTCCTATAAAGATGAAGGAGAAATGAAAGGATAAATTAATATCTTATGCCTCTTTAGTGATTAAAAACATCTTTTTATGTGTGTCTAGGTAAATACTGCTTGCTCACACCATATCGATTCTATAAACATGGATATAAAATCCACAGCAAAATCTTAACAAAGTGAAAGGGCAAAGTATAAAAGCATATACCACAGTGATACATGCACACTCGTGTTTGTAGCACCACAGTTTGTAACAGCTAAAGCTTGGAAACAGCCCCAATTGCCCATCAACTGGAGACTGGATAAAGAAGATGTGTTTTGTTTTGTTTTATAAAATAAGAGCACTACACAGCCATAAAGAACAAGAAACTAGAGACATTTATAGCTAAATGGATACACATTGACACAATACTCTTAAGTGAAATCAATAGGACACACGTGTAAATACCAAATAGTTTCTCTGGTATGAGAAACTAAAAGTGCAAAAAATGATTTAAATTAATAATTGATAATTGATAATGTGAAACAGGAAGCAAAGGTCCAAAGGGATAGGGGAAGTGGGAGGAATAGGGGAAATGAAAGAAGGGAAAGGAAAAAATATAAGAAAAGGAAAAAATGGAAACAAAATTTTGTAAATAGGGAATGATGGAGGGGTTGAAAGGAGGGCAGGTGAATGGGGAAAAAATAAGAACCAAGATACATCACGCAAAGGTACAACTCCCCAATGATGACTGTAAAGTATTATATACCTAAAATGTACCAATAAAAGAATATAAGAAAAAATAAATTTAAAAATTTTAAAAAGAAAAGAACCATTTTTTCTTATTTATTTTCATAAATACATTAGTTGAAGAAGCCATTGACCATGGTTCAATGCCTTTCTTTAAATTTCTCAGCTGGTAAACGTTTAAGAATATCTAAATTGGTAAATATATTTATTTGGCTTTACTGCCTATCTATTTTCCAAATATAAGCTTCACATATAATAGCATTAGTTGTTTAAAAAAAACTGATAATCTTTGTTACATTAAATTATCTTGGGGCAAAACACATTTGGATTTTTGTCATTGTGTTATTTTCTAAATAAAAGAGAATTGATTTTACATTTCAAAAAAGCATATAACAAGATTACAAATTGAATAAAAAAACTGGAAAACATTACAACTTGCTAGAGACAAGAAAAATCTGTAAGATATTTTTTCTTTTTAAAAAACTTATTGATGCATGTTTGAAATACATAATAGTGATGTTCATTTTGTAGAACTGGGACATGCATATAATATATCTTAATCATTTTTAATCCCTTTACTATCTTCTCTCTTAACTCCCTCCTCTCTCTGATCCCCTCCTCCATCTCCAAAATGTCTGTCTTCCTATCTTTCTATCATCTCTCTTTTATCTCACTCATTTATTTATATTTTAGGTTTAATCATATTATTTTTGTGTATCTGACCTATTTCACTTAACATTATGGTCTCACCCACTTTTTCTTAAGTGAAATGATTTTATTCCTTATAGTTGAATATTGTGTGTATATACTACATTATCTTTACTTATTTATCTGTTGATGGTCAACTAGGCTGTTTCTAGAACTTAGCTATTGTGAATTCCATTGCTATAAAAATGAATCTGTATATATCACTATAGCATGAGTTATTTAATTATATCAGATATATGTCCAATAGAGGTATATCAGGGTTAAGCAGAATTTCTGGTTTTAGTGTTTTGAGAAAATCCCATACTGATTTTGATAGTGGTTGTACTAGTTTACATTCCTTTTTCCCCAAATCCTTACCAGCACATGTTGCATTTTGAGTTTTTGATGATAGCTATTCTGATTGGGGCAAGAGGAATTTCAATGCAATTCTTGATTTATATTTTCCTAATGACTAAAAATAATGAAAGTTTAGATATTTATTGATCATTATACTTGTATTAAGAAGCATCTATTCAGTTCATTTGCCCTTCCCCCCCATTGAGTTTATTGGTACATTTTAGGTATACAGTACAGTTACATTCATTATTGGGATCTTGTACCTTTACATGACAGGTCTTGGTTCTCATTTTTTCCCCTTGTCCCTGCCCTCTTTTTGGATTGGATTTTTTTTCTGAGTGTGTTAAACTTTTTTAGTTCTTTGTATATTCAAGATATTAGCACTCTATCAGAAAAGTAGTTAGCAAAATTGGTTACCCATTCTATAGCTTTCTCTTCACTCTTTTAATTACTTCTGTTATTATGCAAGAGCTTTTTAATTTGATGCAATCCTGTTTGTTGATTCTTTACATTTGTCATTTCTTGTGCTAATGAGTTCTATTCGGGAATACTTTGCTTGAGCCTATGGCTTCAAGTGTTTTGCTTTTTTTTTAAATAAATAAAATTAACTTTTAAAAATCTTATTAAAAAATCTAAAGATGATGCAAAAAAAATATGTACTGTTTAAACAGAAAGCCACATTTCAAAGTAATAAAATGTTTGGGTATTCACAAAGGAATATGGTCTCAATTATTTTCATAAATAAAATCAATCAATTATAAACTAAAAGCTAAACCCAAAGGTATATGTTATAATGAAATAATCAGAAAATGTAAAGAGTTTACATATATACTATTATGTCGTTCTCTGAAAATTGGATGAAAAATTCTAATTGTTTTCTATAATCTATCAGAGAATAGTAAAGTCCTATGATGATCTAAGACTTTAGATCTCTGGCTGTTAAAATAAATGCTCTAGTTTGTGCAAATGAAGAACTATGTTTAATTGAACGTACTTGTTTTAGCCTTTGCTATCTTTAAGAAAATAAAAGTCAGCAGGAGCACTGCCCTAATGGGGGAAAAAAAAATTCAACTGGTGCTAACAAAGAAAAACCAAAAGGACTGGGAAAGTTCAGAAATTGCAAGTGAAATGCACAAGGATTTGCATTTGTTGTGTAACTTGGCTGATGTGGCAAATCACATTTAATGCTGACAACTGTTAAAAATAATGATAAATGGAGACCAAAAATAAGCTGGTAAATGAAGCGAGTAAACCAGAGTTGCTGAGCTCCTAATAGATGACTAAAACCTCTGACGTGAGTTGAAATCCTTTGGATACCACCTTACCAGAAATGGAGTGGGCAGAGTGAAAACAGAGGAAACTAATTTACAAGTCTCTTGAATTTGAGTCCTGAGTCTGTCTATATAATACTTCTGCTCAAAGTCCTGGATGGAGTGGAACTGAAATAAGCACTGTACACATTTTTAGGAGAATAATGTTTGAACTTATAAACTGCTAGGCAAAAACATTTGAAAGACATAGTTGTTCAGTCACATTCTTAAAGACAAATTTTATAGCAAAGCTTCCGAAATAGTTGGCAATTGTTAACAATGTTTCCCACTCTACCCTAAAATTGCTTAATGTTGACAAAATACTGATATTAGAGATCTTACAAGCTTTGAGATCAAAAGTATTCCAAACTTACTGTACTGAACTGACTTGCATACCTAGTCTGAATGTTGTCTCACTGGCAAGAGAGACTTGGAAGAGACAAATGATCCATTCAGTATTATAACTGAAATAAGCTATTAATTTTTTCAGTGGATTGAGTAGTTTGTGTTGCCAAAATTTATCAAATGATAACTATACATATGGCAAACACCTATTTTGTTCAGGCCTATTAAAAATATTATGAAGATGAGTGTGCATTTCTACTTTTTACATTAAATGTCTGTGAGCTCTCTATGAAAGCAGTCAGTAAGCTTCAAGTTAGACTATCTGTGCGAACGAGCATATTCCAGGAATAATTCTAAGAATTCCACCATCCAAAAGCAGCATTGCCCATTTACTTTAGGTTGCTAAACAAATATTTTTAAATACTCTCATCATATGAGAATCAGGAACAAAATGAATAACCTAATAAAGACTGCGAGATGAGCCACATTTAATCAACACATACTGAGGGAAAGTCCAAGATTTGGACTGTTGCTAAGAGATATAGATACAATTTATTTCTGTATTTTGTACTTATAACCAATAACCTTTGCCAAACATGCAAATTCTAATATGTTCTGTAACAGTTATTTTTGTATTCCATGAAAAAATTAATCAAATGTGATTGCACTTTTGTTTTTGTTAAATTTTTAATTAACTGTGCCTTTTTTTCTTTGTTCATTTAACATAAGTCACACATGTGTAAATACCGAAGTTTCTCTTGTGTGAAAAACTATAATAGTACACAAGATCCTAATGGGATAATTAATAGTGTGAAATAGGAAGAAAAGGGCTAAAGGTGTAGGGAAAATGAAGGGTAGGGGAAAGGGAATAAGGGAAAAGAAAAAAATATGAGAAAATGAAAAAATGGAAATAAAAGCATTTGTAAATGGGAAGGGGAGAAGGGGGTGAAGGGAGGGCAAGGACAAGGGGAAAAAATGAGAACCAAGAACAGTCATGTGAAGGTACAGGATCCCAGTAATGAATGTAACTGTATTGTACACCTAGATTGTACCAATAAAATCAATAAAAAGGAAAAAAAACATATTTGTATTTGTCATTGGTAATGTGTAAATTAGACATAATGGCAGTGTTTTTGTTCCCTATTGAAAAAAGATTTCAACAGAGAATGGATTTTTGCTCTAGAATTGGTACATAATTTAACAATTAAGAATATACTTGTCTTCCTACATTACTAAACATTTTCATCATAAATGCATGATTAAATGTATTAAATATTTATCTATGATGCCTGCTCCAGACCCAGCCACCATCACTCAAGCGCCAGGAGGTAGCCTGGGCCCCGATCCACCGCGGGAAGGAGGGCCAGGCCTGCTCAAGACCCAGCCACCATCGCTCAAGTGCCAGGAAGTTAGCTGCACGGGCACCCCAGAACCCCCATAATCCCCCCCCCACTCTCAGACCTCCTGACTGTGCAAGTCTTTGGACCCACTCTGCAGAGGCAGAGGTAGTCATCAAGGGTATTTTTCTGAGTTCCCAACTTTGAACATCTTTAAAGAAAGGGCATGGGAAACCTGTAAAAGAACGTTGCAGAGTTCAACCATTCAAAAGGATGGGGAACTCAATCTGGGTCTTGCAGCCCGAGGTCAGTCAGTGGCATGGGGTTCAGCCATCAGCTAACTAAAATCAGGGATCTTGCATCCTAGCTCTGTCTGAGCCATTAAGTGGTAAATATACTATATTGAAATTTTGTTCACTGCAGACATGTTCTGGACTGCTTCTTGATTTCAATTTAATTCAAATGATTTAAGGGTGACAGAGTCGTGACTACCACTGGTGGTCAGTGTCAAAGTTGTGCTTGATCTTAATGTGTTGCTGATTGTATCAGTTGGGATAAAGCATTGTGGTTGATTTGATGAGCTGTTTTCTCTGATGTGATGAAGATGAAAATGTCTGTGGGCTATTAGAGACATGGAAGCTAGGGCACAAAAAAATCAGGAAAATTTGGGTGATAATCCAGAGATTACACCAAGGGCATTCTAACAACAAAAATAATAATGAGAAAACACTTAAGCAAGACACAAGGACAGACTTCCAGTTTACCAATGGCAAACAGTAGGGCAAGCGAGGATGAAAAGGCTGATAATGAACCACCAGGACACCCTGAACTCAAAGCACAGGAAGTAACAAAATAGATCAATCAGGCTCTAGAAAAATTCAAAACAGAACTAATTTCCCAGATAACCATAGAGATAGTGAGCAAAATGGAAGTTGTGATTCGAGACTCTAGAGCAGAAACTGACAAAAAATAGATGAGCTCAGGACCATGATAGAAGCCATGAAGGCCCAGCATAAGAAAGAAATGGAAACAATAAACGCCCAACATAGGAAAGAAATATAATCCATAAAACAGATTCAAACAGATATCCAGGAGATTAAACACTCTATTGAAAGTATATGCAACAGAATAAAAGAATGTGAAGATAGACTCTCAGATATAGAAGATAAGATTGCAGTCAGTGACCATGAAATGAGAAGTCTCTTAAAAACAGTAAGAGATCATGAGAAATCGATCCAACAACTCCTAGATGATGCAAAGAAGAATAACATAAGACTGATAGGAAAACATGAAGTAGCAGGAGAAAATACAAATGACTTTAAAAAGCTGTTCAAACAATTAATGACAGAAAACTTCCCAAACAGAGGGGAAGAATTTGACATTCAGATAACTGAGGCATGTAGGACCCCAACTAGCTACAATAAAAAAAAATCTACACCTAGACATATAATAATCAAGATCCCAGAAACCCAACAGAAGAACAAAATACTACAAGCAGTAAGAGAAAAGAAACAAATCACATACAAAGGAAAGCCCATCAGAATCACAGCAGACTTTTCAATACAAACCCTTGGGGCAAGGGGATATTTCAAGTACTAAAAGACAACAACCTCCAACCTAGACTGAGGTATCCTGCAAAACTCTCTTTCAAAATGGATGGGAAAATAAGATACTTCCACGACAAAGAACACCTGAGAAACTACATGAATACCAAACCAGCCCTACAAGGAATTCTTAACAAGATCCTAAAAAAAGGCAATGAAGGCAACACCATGAGGCCCAACAGAGCAAATCAAATAGGCAAGGCAAGACACTAAAAGGAGAAGGTGAAAAAGTAAAAAGAGTCAACAAAAGGCCAATAACATGTCAATAATAAGTCAGTACATATCAGTTATAACCAGTAATGTCAATGGCCTCAACTCACCAATCAAGAGAAATAGACTGGAAAAATGGAATAAGAAGCAGAATCCAACAATATGTTGCATACAAGAAACACATCTAGTGCAAAAAGAAGCCCATAGACTGAAAGTGAAAAGATAGAAAACAATTCTCCATGTGAAAGGAGCCCAGAAAGAAACAGGGGTAGCAATCTTATTTGCAGACAAAGTAAATTTCAAAACAAAACTGATTCTTGTATTATCGATGTAGGACGGTACTGTATCATACCTCTATGAATGTAAAATATCTAGTACCTGCTTTATGATACATAGTAGGGACCGTGCTTTATCAGAGCTACATTTAATGATATTACTCTAGAATGTTCTCTTTCCAGATGATGATTAAGATGCTAATAAAATAAAAATGGTCCCAGGTACCACAACAGCAACAGAACTTTGCTGTTTTCTGGATATTATTCTTTTGTTTTTTTGTTTTGTGTTTTTAATGGAATGTGCTGAATGTCTACAATTTTGTTCAGATGACTGCAGAACCTGGAAAAGCTATTGCTGCTATCAGTGTATAACATACTATTATTAGTCTTTTTATATAAATATAAATATATATATACATATATATATAAATTGAATTTTGGGAAACTTTAACGGTGCTGCCAACTTTGGAAAAAGTCATACCAATTTACTGTGTT
>NW_022900916.1:40410987-40415053 GCF_012274545.1 Fukomys damarensis | reverse complement strand
ATGATTAATAATGTGAAATAGGAAGTAAAGGGCTAAAGGTGTAGGGAAAGTGGGAAGGGTGGGGGAAAAGTAATAAGGGAGAGGAAAAAAATATGAGAAACTGAAAAAATGGAAATAAAGTGTTTGTAAATGGGGAGGAGAGGAGGGGGTAAAGGGAGGGCAGGGACAAGGGGAAAAAAATGAGAATCAAGACCTATTATGTAAAGGTACAGAATCCCAATGATGAAAGTAACTTTATTGTATACCTAGATTGTACCAATAAACTCAATTAAAAAAACATTAAAAAATATTTATCTGTACTTTTGGATGTATACAATTATTTTTCTCTTACCCGTTAACATGTTGACTGGCATTAATATAATTTTAAAAATAATTTCCCTATGGTTTTGAAATATACATGGTTTAATCAGGATACTAGATCTTATTCTCTATAAATTTCTAGATTTGCTATTTTCTGCTAAGGAGTGTACACACCAGCTACCATATTCTGGTTTTTCAGTTTTATATGTGCCACCAGTGCCTAATTTTAAGGTTTTATGTATGTCCAGCTCACAAATTGACTAGAGGAATGCTTCTTTCCTTTTCCCTACTTTGGAGATGTCTGACTGAAACTCCTCTCTGAGACAAATCGAATTTGCTTTATGGTCACCTACTTGCTCAATTTTCATGCATTGTTTGGATGCTGAACACTATGAGATCTCTAAGATGTTACATGTAGGTTCTTTTAGGCACATTAAATTAAGCTTATTGGTTACCCAGTGAAATATTCAATTTCTTCACTAATTTGTGATGTTTTTATAATGCTTTGCAGGATTATGACAACTAATTTGGTAATTTATCTTTGTAGTTTCCTCAATAGTAACTTTTTATATTTGATTCTATTAGATGCATGCAAGTCCAGAATTTTTATTTCTAGTGAGGGAACATTTTATCATTATGTATTATATTTTTTATTTTCTACTCACATAAAATCCACTGCACGTTATGCCACTCATTTGAATGTATTGTGACTGAGAGATCTAGATTGCTACAATACGACATTGATAGCTGCTCAGTGTATGGTTTCATTTCTTCTCTGTTTGGGTGAAATAAACTAAAGATGTAAACTGGGTATTTGTCCAGAGTAAGCCTTATTTCTATAATATAGGAGTTATTAGAGGAGATATTAATGTTATGAATGGTATGTTACAATACTACAATGGGTAGAGAAAATAGTATAGAAAAACAGGAGCAAAACAGTGAAGAAAAACAGGAGGTACAAAGCCAATAGCATGGAAAGTCCCTTTGCCAGTTTTTATATGTCACTGGACAGGGTACACAAATGGATATTGAGGGTCAAACAGAGAGCTCTGCTCTATGCCATTTTCCCTGTAAGTTCTGTCTCTGAATTTCCTTATTTTGAAACTATCTCAGGTAACAAAAAAGCCAGACCAACCCAAGTGATGGACAAGTTTATTCTCATTAAAGCAAGAAAAAGAATCAAATTTAAATACAGAAAATGAAGTTAAAGTTATGTGTGATATAACAACATACCTTTTTTTCTTTACTCTTACTGATGCAAAAGAAATTCCATATTCATTTTATAATTATAGAAAATAAAGGTAAAATAATGACTTATGTAGCACTTTACATATTTTTAGTTCATTGCGTCGGTTTTTAGTAGTTTGGATACATAAGGCTCTCTAAGAGGAAAAATTCAAATTTCTCAAAGAGTCATAAGGGGAAAAAGAGGTGGAAAAAAGGAAGACTTCTCCTGCTGAGACCTAAACAGTTCCTACAGGTTGCGCTCCCCGTTCAAAGTCCACTACTTCTATGGCTCTTTTAAAAGGTTCTCAACAGTTTAAATTTCTTATCTGTCAGGTACAATGTTGATGTGCTTCATCTGGCTGTGTCAAGTTATATCACATTAGTCCTACTCACAATGGAAAGATGTCAATGGGAAAGGCATGCTTTGGGGGAAAACTTCAAATCAACTAAACACTAGACTCACCTTTTAAAATGATTCAAATTAAATTTGACATGAAGCATGGCATCCAGAACCATTCAAATTGCAATTAACCTTGACCATGTTCAATTAATTATGCCTTTCATTGTGATTATTCAGAGACCATAATCACATATTATAATTTTCAGGATGTTAGCAATTCAGAGTTTAAGTCTTTAATTTCTATTTGCAGAAGTGAATATAATTTCATATTTGTCATAAAAATGGCTTTTTTCTCACATAAAAATATCGTACTGGTCCCCACAATGCTAAAAGAATAAAAAGCAAAACTTGTAGTAAATTCAGAATTATCAATGTTTTACTAAATTTTACTTAGTTACTCCAAAACCATCAAACATATGTACACATTTAATATCTGCATATCTTCTGCTTTAAACTACACTGCATTTTCTCTACCCATTGTAGTATTGTAACATACCATTCATAACATAACTCTAATAACTCCTATATTAAAGAAATAAGGCTTACTCTGGACAAATATCCAGTTTACATCTTTAGTTTATTTCACCCAAATAGGCCATATATTTCCATCTAAAGCATTTTCTGTATTTAGACTGTAGATGTTTGACTCTATTGAATTAAAGTCACCATCATGAGAGGCACTAGGGATGATTAAGGATAAATAACCCTAACTTTATGACTACAATGGAAATCAGAGTTCCATAAAATTTACACAAAGACAGGAACTTCATATTTCTCATTTTTGCATCTTATTTCCTAGTATTTATCTATATTTGAATAAAAAATTGAAGGGTGAATTTTGGTCATAATTTGTACTATACTCAGAGTTTTATATCTTATGTAATATTCATAACCACTGAAAGTATATTGATGAAGTAAAAAATAGTATTCATTGTATTTTTCTACTTTTTTTCTTGATGTCCCTTTCCCTCATTTTTGATCAAGCATTTTCTTCATAGCTGTCTTTTAACTTCACTCTTCACATGAAAGCTTTCTTGCAATTGCAAGATATTAGCTCATAAGGTGACTTCTGTGAATTAGAAATTTTTTCTACTCCAACTAGGTAATCCAAACCGACTTGGAACACTCTCTGGGACACATGGCTCAATAACCAGGACGTGTACTGGATTTTAGCCTTTCTGACCCTCTTCCCTTGGGCAATGAACATTCTACATAACCACTTTATTTAGGAAAAGTAACAGCTTTGAATTTTTTTAAACATTTTACCCTGGTCAATGATATTCATATTTTGAAAGTGATGATCTCAGAATATTCATTATGTATTTAGCAAGTAGATAAAAAAGAAAACAATATATTCATTCACAGATAATGACTGTATAGGTAGGAAATCCTACTTTACCAATAAACTATTAAAAATTAAAAGTGATTTAACAAGTTTGCAAAATATAAGGTCAATACACAGTGTATATTTTAAAATACATATAAAATGCTTATTTTTTTCTTTTTCAGAACACCTTCATTGAGGTATATGTACCATGAATATTTAACACAGATGACTGGATGAGTATGGACATATAATATACTTATGAAACCATTACTACAATCAAGACATTTAACACATTCAAAAGATTTATCTCCTTTGTGTAAAGTTCACATTGCTTTGCTTCTGGGGTAAGAACACTTATCATGAGACTGACTCTTTTAATAAAAACGTAAGGGCTTAACAAAGTACTGTTGACTATAAACATTATACTGTATATAAAATATTTGGAATTTATGTTGCATAAATAAAAATCTATATTAATTAAACAAGGACCTTTCATTACCACTCCCTTCTCCAAACTCTGTAACCATATATAACCATCCTATTCTCTGCCTTCTACAAACAAGTGTGTCTTTATAAACTGGAAACAACTAATTGGAAAAGAAAAGTATAAATATTCCATTTGCAATAACATGAAAAACAAAATTATTACAATGAGAGTTAAACAAAAATATGCAAAAAAAAAAAGAAATATAGGATCTAGTGAATCTTTGTTTGTTTTGTTTGTCTTTTTGAGACAGGGTCTCACTATGTAGTTGAGACTGATCTGGAACTCACTATGTAGCCCAGGCTGGTCTCGCACACACAGCGATCTC
>NW_022900916.1:40398023-40410807 GCF_012274545.1 Fukomys damarensis | reverse complement strand
TCACTATGTAGTTGAGACTGATCTGGAACTCACTATGTAGCCCAGGCTGGTCTCGAACACACAGCGATCCTCCTGCCTCTGCCTCCCGAGTGCTGTGATTACAGGCATGCACCACCATGCCCGGCTGTAATCATATTATTGTTTGATCCTGAATCAGAGATGCTTTGGCCTTGCTCAACTACTGAGTGGTGTAAAAGGTTACAGCATAAACTCAGGTGTTACAATGTCTGGATTTGGATCTCATATAATATTCCACTACCACATGTAAGTTTGGAGGGCAATTGTTTAAAATTCTGAGCTTTGATTTACTCATCAATATAGTAACAATAATTACAATGCCTGTCTCATGAGGATGTTGTGAGGATTAAATGAATTGTATGTCAGTTCTTTAGAAATATGCTCAAGTATCTGCTATTATTATCTATTAGCATCTCCAACAATCCTACTACTGCTTCTAGTGCTTCTGTTACTACCATTACTACTACTACTAATAGCACTACTTCTGTGATCAGTATCTTATATATTTGGAAACTCTCATAGTAGCATTTGCTGAAGTTGATTCATATGCTAACAGATTTCACCAGTTTGACACCCAATTTTATTTATTGAATAATTTCCTACTGACTCTTTAAGTGAAAATAAGGTTACATTTTGAAAGGAAATTACCATCAAAACTCAATTACCCTAGCAGAAAAATACATATCAGCTTTTACTGTCTTACTGTGACACATCAAAGTCTTTACTGAGAACACTTATAACTCATTCTAGACTGTCATCTCTATTTCCAGCACAGTTTAAAACTCAACTTCATTTTTAAAAGGACAAGTTTTGGATAGCTTAAAATGGAAAAGACTTGAACATGTGCACATATATATATATATATGAGAGAAAGATAAAATATCTTTAAATCCATTTTTTATTAATAATTTAAGACATTTTTCTTCATAGATATTGTAATAGAAATTCTTTCTCACTTTGAAAATCTAGTGAAAATATTTTATATAAAAATTAGAGGTTTGATTCTCAGTTCATTTCATTTGCATAATTGGCTTTAACAACTTTCATCAGTGAAAAAGTCATTTCATAATGATATTACATTCAAATCAAAAAGAATATTGTCAAATGTGCTTACTGGATCATTATGCAAATACTTTAACCAGTCAAAACTCTGAAAAATTTTATTGAAATTTATCTCACTAAATTTCTTTTTTTATGTCAGTTACTAATTTTAATGTCAATTACTTCTTTTAAACTAATCAGAAGATGCTGCCTTTCAGTATTTTTACCAAGTAGATTGAAGATTCATAGAACATTTGTACTGAAGATTTTTATATGGGTTTGAAAATCCTGCTTCTATTTTTGAATATATAAGAATTTTTATAGGTGACATATATTTCTTTTCAGCAGCTGAAATCACATATTGGAGATGTTACTAAGAAGTCATATAAAAAACCTTCACTCAATGGCTCTGTTTTCTTGGAACATTCAGTAACTTCCTTAATTACTTTCTCAAAGTTATTATACTTTTAAGGAACAGATATATTCTTCAATATTGGCATGAAACCATATGAGAAAATTTACATGTTCAGCTTTGTATTTAAAATAAAAAGTATGTAAATCATGTTTAATCAACTCAAATATTCCATTGCAAATATGACAATACATATAATTTTGAAGGCCATAATGCTTCTCATTATAACCCATTTTCAAAACTATCATTTATATAATGATTTATATTTTTAAATTAATTACAGTGAAATAGTAAATAATTTTGTGCACCAATGGCTTTATTTTTCTTGCTATAATAGCTTGCCTGAAAATACGAAATAAGGTGGTTATGTTTGAGGCTATTTCTTGAATCCTATTCTTTATTTTCTTTTAAAATACAACCAAGTCAATCAATCCACTGCTGCTATATTCATATACTTTTTAAAAGTTATTTGTAATTTTAAAATCATTGCTTTTAAAATTGCATTCAATGTCTCTTTTTTGAATAGTTTATATAACAATAACTTAAATTTTTCATCTATCAAAAATTTGCAAAGTTAAGAATTGTTAAAGAAGTGTGCTTCCAACCAACTGTATAGCAAACTCTCACATCTATTAGTTGTTCTTTTCAAACAAATATTCACCACTATGTATTTTCTATGCATCTTTTGTTAATAAGAGTATTTGCTGATAAGAATGAATTTTAATTTATGGTTATATTATTCTTTTTATTTATTATTTCAGCATGTTAAATAATTGTTGAGGAATTTATAAGTATTTTCCAATGGCATCTGACTGCTATTTTTTAAGAATAATATTTTAAAACTTTATAAATAATTATACCAACTTTATTAAAGTGCATGACATTTTACAAAGTGAAGACACTGGAAGTTAATCCTTAAAATGACAGAAATGATTATTGACATTTTCCTTCCTGGTTTGAATGCTTACCTTTAAAAAGTATCTTGTTATTTATGATTTTCCATATTAGTTAATATTTAACAGTAAATAGTTCCTTAAGTTGCTGCTTATTTTAAGAATTGTGATAGGCAATCACTGTCACAAATACTACCAAGAAATTTGAAAGCAGGTGTGGCTAACATGTCTGTAATCCCAACACTCCATGCAAGGAAATTACAAGATGGAAATCAGGCTGGGCAAATTAGCAATTGTAGCAAGATTCTGTCTCAAAATAATTTATTTTATTAAGTTTATTGGTACATTTTACGTATACACTACAGCTACATTTATCATTGGGATCTTGCATCACTACAGGACTTATCATGGTTCTTATTTTTCCCCATTCCCCATCCCTCCCTTCACCCCCTCCACTCTTCCCTGTAAAGACATTATTTCCATGATTTTACTTTTCACATATTTTTTCTTTTCCCTTTTGACCTTTCCCCTACCCCTCCCAATTCCTCTATTCTTTTAGACCTTTTTTTCCTATTATACCATATCAATTATACATTTTAATCCTTATTTACACTTTTAGTTTTTCACATCATAGAACCTATTCAGTATTTACACATGTGCCCTATTGATTTGACTTGAGTATATCCTCAATGTGCATCCACTTAGCTATAAATATCTCTAGTTTCTTGCTATTTATGGCTCAGTAGTATTCCATTTTATTTTTTAAAAAATATTTTTATCCAGTCTCCAGTTGATGGGCAATTGGGCTGTTTCCAAATTTTTTCTATTACAAACTATGCCTCTATAAACATGGGTGAACATATATCACTGTGTATGATTCTTTTAATTATTTTGGGAAGATATCCAGCAGAGGGATGGCTGGGTCAAAGGGAAGCTCTAATCCTAGTTTTTTGAGGCATCTCTATACTGATTTCCACAGTGGTTGTACCAGTCTGCACTCCCACCAACAATGGAGAAGGATTCATTTTTCCCCCCACAACCCCACCAGCATTTGTTATTGGTTGATTTCTGGATAGCAGCCATTCTTTCTGGGGTGAGGTGGAATCTCAGTGTTGTTTTCATCTGCATTCCTCCTTAAAAGGGTGGAGTTGCAGCTTAGTGTTAAGGTTGCAGGTTCATTCTCCAGTATCAAAAAGAAAAAAAATGGTAATGCTCTTATATCTGATTAACAAAGTTTTAAATTTGTACTATGGATAATGATATTTATATGTTAGGAGCAGAAAATTCAGATGCACCATTCACTCTTGTGCTTGCATTTATGTTAAACTTCAATTTTCATTTTTTTCCTGGAGTCTTTTAGATTACTATGCTATTTTGTAATAATGACTTCAGTTAAAACTGTATCTTATATACTTTACTGAGCACTGGGTCGGGCAACTCCTTTACATAAGCCATTATATTCTTCTTTAAAATCATCTTAAGTGACAGGTAGTGATCTGAGGATCTGGGCTATGACGTCAGTTAAATTCTACACAGTAAATATCTATACAATCTTATTTCTCATTACTGAATAAAATAAATATCAAAGCAGTTTTAAAATTTTCCTTCTGTAATCCTTCTTTGTGTACTACAAGGGATTTTCAGAATAAATAAGAACCAAGATATGCCATGCAAAGGCACAAGATCCCAATGATGAATGTAAATGTATTGTAATCTAAATTGTACTGATAAAAATATTTTAAAAAAGGAAAAAAAATATTCCTTTGCAAGGGAATAGTCTAGCTAGACTATGATTTTTCTAAAATATTTAAAGACATCTTTTCCCAGAGGACAAATAATTGAAGAGGTTCACAAACTAACTACACTGGTATTACCTACAAAATTATTAAAAATCCAGAATCTGAGGCCCACACCAAAATTACTAATTGTAATCTGCATTTTAACAAGACCCTGAGGTGACTGATTATGCATATTAAAAATGAGAAACAGAGAATTACATAAAATCTAACATTTCCTTTGTGATATTAGGTTCAAATTTTTGCATTCATAATGTCTTCATACAAACTTTAAAACATGGTGTGTCGGTGTTCTTGATTCATTTTTTGTCATAAGATTGTCAGAGGCGGTGTGTGGGAGACAAAATTAGTATCTTTAGTATCTAGCATATGTTAATACATGAACTCACTAAGAAGACCATAACTTGCCATTATTATGATTTGGATATAGGGCAGCGTGCAACAACAAAAGATTTTCACAAAAAACTATCAATATTAAGAAAATTGCAGAGTAAGAAAGAAACCCTAGATGCCTATTCCTTCTGAAAATTTACTCAAACACAGGCAAATTTTATCAAAAATAAAATTTCCAGGACTATGGAAATTAACCAAAAGCTTGCAACCATACAGTATACACATATTCAAGAAAACTAATGAATCTCAGTAACAAGATCCATATTTTAACATACTCTGTTTTTGTCCTTCATTTCCAGTAAAATGGCAGTCTTGAAAATCCAGTCTATATTCCCAGTTTTGGTACTAGATGGAGAAAAATAGTTATTATTTGTGAACAATTACAATGATTTTGACCTCTCTGGTGGCTTGTTGGAAGACCCACTCAGAAGGCTGGTTTTGTCTTGTTCGGCTTCTAATTCACCCAACAATGAAGTCAGTATTCTGGCAGCATGTCTTGCAGATATATACAGGCAAGCACTTGAGTTGCCTAAGGGAATGGATAACAGTTGGAACTAGCAAAGGATGAGTCAAAACCCTTGCAGGAAAGTTTGGAAGATGACTTCACAATAAGGACTCTGAAAACTTTGACTGATCCTTGTGAATTTATAATGAAAATGTGTAAAACTATTCATATAATCAGGAAGATCTCACTAAGCACCCACTGTGGTTCATCATGAGGTTCTACAGGAAAAGGAGGAGGAAATAATGATGGTAAAGTCATAAACTTTAAATTACCTATTTTAAATTTGTTCAAAGTACTAAAAGACATATTTAAATAATTAAAAAACATAATAAAGGTGTCTCACAAATATTAGTATTAATAAAGAGAAATTATGAAAAGAAACTAAATTTCAGTTTTAAAGTTGAAGAAAAGAAACATTCAATAAAATCTTTCAACCTCAAATTAGACAATAGGTAGAACAAAGAATCCATGAACTTAAAAATGTAAAAATAATGAAGAAAACTGAACAAAATGTGAGAGCTGTGGAACACCATAAACACCATAAATCTTACTAAGATACACAAATGGAAATTCTAAAAGCATATAATAATACTTGAAATAATGAAATAATAACTGAAACATAATAATTGAAAAATGGCCAAATACTTCTAAATATTATAATCATTATTAATGTAGGCAATCAAGATGTTCAATAAATTTCATGTAGAATAAACTCAGAGAAACACACACATTGTAATAAAATTGATGAATACTAAAGACAATCTTGAAAGCCTCAAGGCAGAAGTTCATTAGGTACAGGGATCCTCAGTAAGATTAATAGGTGTTTTCTCATTATAAACAATGTAGGCCCCAAGGAATGGACTGGGTATATTCAAGATGCTAAAAAGAAAAACTGTGGAGGGACCAGGAATTTAGCTCAGTGGTTCTGCCGCCTGACTCAAAAGTAAAGGTCCTGAGTTTGATCTCTAGTATTCCCACAAAAATAAAACAAAGCAAAAAGAAAAAAACTGTCATCTGAGAATTTTGCATCTAGCAATTCTTTTCTTTAAAAATGCAAGAGAAATTGATAGACCTAGATCCTGCAACATGAGTTAATGATTAAAAAAAAGTTCAAACACAAATAGAAACGTCCTCAATATGATGAATGAGATCTACAAAAATTCCACAACTAACACTTTATCTGATGATGAAAGATTTAAAGTGTGCCTTTAAAAATGAGGACTAGCAAATAAGTCTATGATTCTTCTAGTCAGTATCTTACTGGAAGTTCTAACGAGGATAGCACACTCCCAGACACACACACACACACACACACAAAGGCATCCATATGGGGAAAGGAAAACATACTGCTTTTCTACATAGGACTTGATCACATATAAAGAATTCACAAAAAGAAATATAGCTAATAAGCAAGTTCATTAAAATTATACAGTATAGATCAATATAGAAAGTCATTTATGTTAGGGAATTGATCATGTTAAAGTATGCTGTGATGCCGCCTCACAGGCTGCATTCTCCTGGTACATCTTGGCTCCTAAAATGACCTCATGCCCTTATCTCTGGTTTCCCTCCCCACCAAGGCCACAGTGGTCCAGGAAAGTTGAAACCTGTGTCTGCAGAACTGGGCCCATAAAAGCAATCTGGCCTGTGATAGGTTAAAAGTAACTCACTCCTCATAAATAAGCAATAGCCCACCCTAAAACTGATAAAAGGACCTTCCTTTCTTTGTTCTTCTCTCTCCTTCTGCTTCTTCTTCCTCCTCTCTCTCTCTCTCTCTCTCTCTCTCTCTCTCTCTCTCTCTCTCTGCCTTCCTGCCTCCTGCTTGCCTCCCTACAATAAAGATCTCCTGCTAGACCTCTCGGTGTGTGAGTGGCCTAATTGTGAAGGGGCACCTGAAAGGGCATGCGAACCCCCTTTCATTGGTGTCAGAAGCGGGATCTGGGAATCCCAGGTCTGCAGGCTAAACGCCTGGGGCCCGAAACCCAGATTCCAGGGCGCCCCTACTCAACCTCCGCCCGACATCTGCGACCACTCTCCTTGCCGCCATCTTTGCAGCCATCACCGACCTACTGATCTTCCGACCCACACCTTTTTGGGTAAGTTCCCCTTTCTGAGAAGTCCTCAGGGCAACGGGGACCCCAGACTCCAGACCACCCACAAGGACCACATCCAGGACAAGACTGGGGCCCAGGCTCTCTGTTCCTCAGTTTTGGCAAACCGGGTTTGCCTTCGTTGAGTCCGGGATTCAACTGAACTAAGTCCAGGACTTAGTTCGCATAAATTCCTATCTGGTGTAAGGGACACCTTTGCAGGAAACTGAATTTCAGCTTTCTAGACCGGGTCTAGAAAAAGAGGAGTTTCATCAGAATTCTTGGAGACGTCTGGTCTTCTGATAACCTCCTGTCCTGGTGGTCATGGGCTCTGGTTCCTCCATACCCGCCAACTCTCCTTTGGGATGCTTACTCCAGAATTTAGAGGGTCTCAATCTAAAACCCAAGTGGCTAATTTGCTTATCCATTCATTTGGCCCCAATATCAATTAGACAATCAAAACATCTGGCCACCTAACGGTTCCTTTGAATTTAGTCTAATTAGAGACATTTACAACTTGTGCGATTGACAAGGAAAATGGTCGGAGATCCCATATGTCCAGGGTTTTTCCTATCTGGCTAGCCAACCCTCTCAATCTAAAACCCAAGTGGCTAATTTGCTTATCCATTCATTTGGCCCCAATATCAATTAGACAATCAAAACATCTGGCCACCTAACGGTTCCTTTGAATTTAGTCTAATTAGAGACATTTACAACTTGTGCGATTGACAAGGAAAATGGTCGGAGATCCCATATGTCCAGGGTTTTTCCTATCTGGCTAGCCAACCCTCTCTTTGTTCCACCACCAAAGTCTCTCCCATACTTCTATTGTCTCAAGGTCACCCCACAACTGACCCCCCTCCTTCCAGATTCTTCAAACCAACCAGATCCGGCAGATGACCCTCCTCCTTACCGGGTGACAAGAAGTCCTCTCACTCCTCCTCCCACCCCCTCTGACTCCTCCCCACCCCCTGAATCTCCCACCTCTCTCCTTTCTTCCGAACCACCCACTGCCCCACCCCATGTGCCGACTCCACCCCTCACTTGCTCCAGGTCACATATGGGTCACACGATGGCGCCCTTGCACGAAGTAGCCAGAGCTAAAAGAACTGTCCACGTTCATACTCCTTTTCCTATGTCTGAACTAGCTCTCATTCAGGCCAGGCTTGGTTCTTTTACAGCTGATTCAACTACCTTTATAAAACAATTTCAACTTTTAACTCAGCCTTATCAACTAACTTACCATGATCTTTTTGTAGTTTTAACCAATGCCTTAACTCCTAAGGAAAATAGAAGAGTGCTGGATCAGGCTCGTGCACATGCAGACCAAGAACATTTAACCAACAATCACCACCCAGCAGGTGCTGCTGCAGTCCCTGATCAAGACCCAGAATGGGACTACAACACAGAGGTGGGAATTGAAGCTCAAAACAGGTACATTAATTGTCTCCTTCATGGGCTTCGCAGAGCCACCATGAAGTCCATTAATTATGAAAAGTTAAATGAAATCATACAGGATAAAAATGAAAATCCATCCACCTTTTTACAAAGGCTGACTGACAGCCTCTGTCAACATGCCAAACTAGACCCTGAATCTGTTGATGGCCAGAGATTAATTATGATACATTTCTTTTCTCAAAACTACCCCAACATTACACTTAAACTAAAAAAGCTTGATTGGGGACCCTTTACCCCTCCGGCAGAGGTCCTGGCTACCACATTCAAGGCCTATCATTGCCAAGATGACCTCAAAGCTACAAAAAATATCAATTATTAACACAGGCTCTTAATTCGACCAGTCCACCTGCGCCACAGGGAAGAAAAACCCTACAAAGGAGCTCCCAACCACCAGGCCCCTGTTACAGGTGTAATCAGGAAGGCCACTGGACAAAAGACTGTCATAATCCCAGGGTGCCAACTAAGCCCTGTCCCAAATGTCACCAGAGGGGACAATGGGGTATAGACTGTCCCTTGGCATCCAGCTGCCATTCAATCATCAGCCCCACAGCTCCCCAACATGCGGACCTGATAGGTCTAGCAACAACTGAGGGACTATGAAGAGGCCCTGGCACACCTGACCCAATGTAGATTACTGCCCAGGACCCCAGGGTAACCTTAACTGTGGCAGGTAGGACCGTTTCTTTCTTATTGGATACTGGTGCCAGCTTCTCTGCACTACGAGAATACTGGGGGCCTACCTCCCTTTCTCAGACTTCTATTGTTGGGGTAGAAGGCCAACTACAGCACCCTCGCCAGACTCCCTTACTGTCATGCACAATTGGCGACTTTCCATTCCTTCATTCATTCCTAGTCCTCCCATCCTGTCCCGTTCTCTTATTGGGTTGTGACATTTTATCTCAAATTGGAACATCCATTCATTTTTTATGGTCAAGCCCTTCCAGCACTCCGACAACTTCCCTCTGCCTGGTACTATCTCAAGCCCTCCAATCTCCATCTTCCCGATCCAACTGGCCAATTAGCCCCTCTCTTGTTAATCCTCAAGTGTGGGATATTCACTCTCCCTCAATAGCCAAATGTCCCCCTGTCAGAATTCTCCTTAAAAATCCCTCACAATTTCCAAGTTTGGCACAATACCCCCTCCCTCACTCTAGCCTAGAAGGGTTAATTCCCATAATACATGATCTTTTACAGAAGGGATTACTGAGACATACTAACTCTCCCTTTAACACTCCCATTTTAGCAGTACAAAAACCCAATGGAACTTATTGATTAGTTCAGGATCTCAGAATTATTAATTCAGCTGTTATTCCCATACACCCAATTGTGCCAAACCCATATACCCTCCTGTCTTCCATCCAATCCGATGCCACTTATTTTTCTGTTTTAGACCTCAAGGATACACTCTTTTCTATCCCTTTACACAAAGATTCTCAAGACATTTTCACATTTACCTGGACTGATCTCTTACACTTAAAGAGCCCTCCCAATAAATAAACAAGGCTGTTTTCTGGAATGGCACCCCACCCTTTGTTTGTCTTGTTTCACTGGACAAGAGAATATCTAATGGTCATGGGGAATGCTAATACTAAAGCAACTGTTCTTAAGTACATAATTCAGAATTTTGATAACAATTTTATGGGGGACTATAAGATAAAACTACAACCAAAGATGTTTTTTTAAAAAAAAAACTGTGAGTCATCATGGTCTCAGCTAAGCCAAACTTTGCCCACAGGACAATTGTAGACAAAGGAAAAGTTATCGGCCTTTATTTTACTTACCTGAGACTTTGATAACGTGAAGCCCCTTGTGCTTTGGAACTGCTCAAGCTTCTGCTTCATGGTAATCAGCTACTAATGAGAACTATTTAGTTTTAGTCTTAAAACAACTGCTTGACAAATCTGCTGTTTTCCCATGGAAAACTTGCCTCTCAGAAAGTGTGACATTGATACAGGCAAATTCTGGTGTTTCCCCTTTGGAGGAAGTCTAGCTATCCCCTGCCTCACTTGAGTTACTAAGAAAGTATAAAATAGGTGGGGACAAAAACAAAATTGTTTAGCTTTACTGTGCTAGAGGATATAAATGGAAAAGCATGGTCAGACTCAAAAACTGGAACAGGACTTACACTGATTAAAAAAAATTAAAATGAAAAAAAAAAAAAAAAAACACTGCAGGCCAGAAAAACTGCAATTGTGTTTTACCAGACATCAAAAGACTTTTTACAAGAAAAATCAAATTAGAAATTTTAACTATTTGATAAATGTATCTTTGTTTCAATTTAAATTAAGTTTAATTGGTGTGTTTTAAACATTTCTTGCGCATTACAAATTCTTGAATTGTGATTATAAGGTTAACTTACTCTTTTCTGTACTTTGTTGATAAAAATTCAAGGTTAATACTGTTCTATTGACAGCCAGTCAAATTTTAAGATATAACAATCTAAAAACAGAAAAAGGACACTTCAAGCTGAAGTTTGTTATAGAAAGTTTATAATAAGTGAGACGGCAGAGGAAAAATATTTAGAAAGCTATGGATAAAAGAGATATACTTTTGATATAAAAGGATTTTGTATATATGTCTTGTTAAAAGATATAAAGAAAGATATACAAGACCAAAAGGCTTAAGTATATAGAAAAGGTATGTGGAAATGATTTAACAGGAAAATATGTATGTTTGCTGGTTGGTTTCAAGTTTGTTACAGAAGGTTTACTTTTATAGTAACAGCTTTCATTCCTTTTGATTCTAATTCTATGAGATCTGTTAATTGACCTGCAAAGGTTTTGACTAGTCATAACTAAAAGATTTTATAATTCAATTGGCCAAAACCATCTGGGTACACTCTAGTTTAAATTGTCTTATATGTTTGTCTGTCTAAATGTTATCTGGTTTTACCTTTTCTAGAGGGCCCGAGGCCTTCCCTATAAAAACAGAGGGCTTCAGAAGTGTACAAGATTTTATTAAAAATTCCAAGGTTTGGTCTGCCTCTCTCCATAGACAATGACAATGGGTCAGCATTTATAACAGGTTATATAAGATCTAGCTAACCTGTTATACTGCTTATTGACCTCAGAGTTCTTGTAAGGTTAAAAAATGATAAATTATACCCTTAACGTAAATATTGTCAAATAACACCAGGTTATGAGTTGATTGGCTCCCTTTGACCTTCTTTTAAATAAAAGATACCCCAAGTCATACTGGGTTCTCCCCATATGAAATCTTGTTTGAAAGGCCACCCTGTATCTTGAGAGATTTTATATATGAAAAGGGCCATATATAAGACACTTATGGTTACTCCCACAGCTGTCAAGTTAACTAAAGTTCAACTACCACCACTCTAAAGTAAAACAGGTCTATCCAGAAAACTTAATAGACTTTGACTCCAGGAGACAATGCACTCAAAGCCCTGCTCTAAATTTAAGTATTGCCCAGGATCCTTCACCATCATCCAGTCCTGAGTCAGATAAGCCAACCTAACTGTTTACCCTCTCATCCTCTCACAGGGTATTGTGACCCATTTCACACTACAACAGCCATTGATATCCTAAGTCTTCTTATATTAGTACTCCTGGGACTTGTCCTTGGGATAGGATCGGCCACAGTATCTCCTCCCAATTATAATTTTACTTCCAGGTGTTTACTCTCATTGACCTATTTATTACCTCATAATCTCATTCTTTGTCATTCTTAATTACTGGAAACAATAATGGTTCTTCTCCTGCTCCTGTTTTCTCTCCTAAACCTTACCCAAGCCCATAGGCCCCTGGTGTGTATCTTGACTCTCTCCCAGCCTAACTCAGCCCTCCTTCAGACCCAGGTAGGATCTCCTGAAATCACATTCCAGGCCACCTTATGCCAGTTCTTTGACCAAATCACCAAATTCCTGCCACTCTTCAGACTGGCCTACAGCTGATTTCTGCTGCCCTTTCCATATCTACCTATACAGTTGCCCCCTGTGTTCTCCATCTTATTCAATCCCAGGTCAGTCGCCTCTCCACTCAAGTCTCCCGACAGATGGCTCACCAGCTGATACTTCAGGCCAGAGACCCCAGTGAGACCACCGTGTTACATGACAGCCAACCAACTAACCATAGCTCAGATCTCGGCTCAATTTAAACATTTTCTAAATGATCTTTGGACTGATATTTTCTGGTTTGCTCCCCACCCTCCTCCTATTACCT
>NW_022900916.1:40379576-40397931 GCF_012274545.1 Fukomys damarensis | reverse complement strand
CTCCAACCAGCACAGCCTCATACAAATTATCTTCTACTCTCCCCTCCCTCATTAACTGATTTGTGTACTTGGACTTTTCTCAGGAAGCCCTACCAACAATTTCAATGATAATGCTGCTTCTGTCAACAATTACATGTTCATAAAGGCCAACTCAGCCGGCCAACCTCCATGCCTGCCCCTAGGTTGACTCATCGCCCCAATTCCACAGGAAGTAGTTATAGAAGACAGACACTCCGCCCCTTTTCCATCTGCCCATAGATATGTTGGCTGCCAATTGTCATCCAAAATCAAAGAGTGGGGAATGTTAGGGAATTGATCATGTTAAAGTATGCTGTGATGCCGCCTCACAGGCTGCATTCTCCTGGTACACCTTGGCTCCTAAAATGACCTCATGCCCTTATCTCTGGTTTCCCTCCCCACCAAGGCCACAGTGGTCCAGGAAAGTTGAAACCTGTGTCTGCAGGACTGGGTCCATAAAAGCAATCTGGCCTGTGATAGGTTAAAAGTAACTCACTCCTCATAAATAAGCAATTGCCCACCCCAAAACTGATAAAAGGACCTTCCTTTCTTTGTTCTCTCTCCTTCTGCTGCTTCTTCCTCCTCTCTCTCTCTGTCTCTCTCTGCCTTCCTGCCTCCTGCTCACCTCCCTACAGTAAAGATCTCCTGCTGGACCTCTCGGTGCGTGAGTGGCCTAATTGGGAAGGGGCACCCGAAAGGGCACGTGAACCAAGTTCCCTAAAATTATACAGTATAGGTCAATATAAAAAGTCATTTATATTTACATACACTAGACATGAAAAGCTCAAAAATGAAATTCTGTTCATGACAGCATAAAAAGATGGTGGAATGAATTTGACCATGGAAGTGAAAGGATTATACAATGAAAACTCTGAAATAACATTTAAATAATTGGAAAATATAAGTAGACATCCTATCTCCGTGTATTAGGTTTAATATTGATAAGTAGTACTTGCCATTTGATCTGCAGATTTAATGCAACTTCTATCTAAATTCTTTTTTTCAGAACTCTTCAGAATTTTAAAAAATCACATAGAAATACAAGGAGAGCAAAATAACTTACATGTTTTTGAAATAGAACAGTTGGAGAGCTCATACTTCCCTACTTCAAACTTAGCACCAGACCATATCTAGTAATAAAAATATTTAATTAGTGAGATAAGCATAGAGGTATAGAAAGATGGAATAAAACTGAGATATCAGAAATTGACTCATGACTATAATCATTTGATTTTACTCAAAAGTGCCAAACCATTCAAAAAAGATAATTTATTTTTAAAATATGGTTATAACTTGGTATTTTTTTAAAAAACTATAAATTTTGAAACCTATGATATACCATACATAAAAATTAACTCATAATATAGAAAAGACTCAAATACAACCTTGAAAATTGAAAAACAAAGGAGACATAAATAAATTTTCATAAATTTGGATTAAACACCAATTTTTAAATTTTGACACTTCATTAAACAGACTAATAAAATATGGTATTTCCATACAGTAGAATATTTTTCATACATATAAAGGAATGAAGTATTGATATATGGTATAATATAATTAACGCTGAAAAACTTAAACTAAGTAAAATAGAACCAAAAGTCCAATATCATCCCTATCATTCCATTTATATGGAATATCGAGAATAGAAATATATATATAAAATATTATCTCTATATAATAAAAATATTCATGTGTGTGTGTGTGTGTGTGTGTGTGTGTATGACAGAGAGACAGAGAGAAATTATATTATTATTGCCTAGAAATGGAGTGAAGGAGTGATTCAGAAGTTTAGGGGTTTGACTGGGGTGGGTAGTTGAAAGTGTTCAGGTGTTAGATAGTAGCGATAGTTTCAAAATTGTAAATAGGCTAAAAATAATGAATTGTGCATTTTATACTGATTTTTAAAAATCCTATGTACTCTATTTGAATCCCCAAATCCTCTGAAATGCATTTTCATGGTATCTTTGGGAGACGTACTTCTCGGGCAGTATGCTGTTAGCAGGAAAGATGCTCCCATGTCTGCCAGCCCATTAAGTCTCAACATTGCAAATATAATTAATCAACTGCCTGGAGTCAGACAACCCTATGACAGCTTCTGTGAGGACAGAGAGATGAAGATGTTGTTATTCCAAGACACATAATCAGTTAACCTCTACATAAAATAATAAAATAAAAAGCAGGAATTGAGACAAAAATCAAAGTATAACAGCATAAAAGCTTCACAGTAGAAAAAGCACTGAAAGGAGCCTTAAAATTTAAGATAAATATTCATATGAAACAAGGAGAGGAGGACATGGAAATTTGTACCAACAACATGGACAAACATGGACAAATGATACAGTGCGTCTAAAGAGCATGACACTACGTGTACACAGTAGGAGGAAACAGTATGGCTGTGGCTTTTCATAATGGGCCCTGGGTTTAGGGAAGAAAAAAGCTCAGATAATAAATTTAGATTAAGTTTATTATTCTTACTATCCCAGTTTTTATATTAAGCAAAGAATACAAAATGCCCAGACAGACCTATTTCCCTTGTAAAACATCACTATTGCTAAGATGTGGTAGGAAATGATATTTAGCAATTGATTCTGTCCAAGAAAACTAAAATCTTGCGGGATTGGAGAAACTTCAATTTTGTTGCCGTACTACGGTAGTTCAATAATTAGGATTCTCTTCAGTTTTCAGGAGAAATGCATTTAATTATACTTTCTATAGAAAAAAAAATATGAACAGCTGGGCTTTTTTTCTTACCTCATGGACAGCTTAATATCAACAAGACCACATTCTGTTCTAGGGAAAAAGCAGACTCAGTCCCTGCCTAGCATGACTTGTCTCTCTTCTCCACTACCCAGCTGTCCAAATTTCCATAAAATTATTTACCTTCAAAATCAGAATGAAATCAAATGATTAAACATCTTGAAAGTAATTAGTAATTCTAAGGAGTAAGTTTGCTTATATAATGATACCCAAGAAGGCTGAAGAAGATAGAATTGATATGATTCTACATGTGATTAAAAGTAATTTAACAGTGTGAAAGGCTAACTTATAAAACAACAGGGAACAGGTAGAAATCTACTGCAAAATCAACCTGAGTATTGACAAGCAAATGAATTAAGGGACGGGCAGTATTAAGAAAGAGTAAGTGAAGGCAGCAGGTACGATACACATAGCTCCATGCACGATGATGTGAGAACACAAAGACAAAACAGTCAAGTTTATAAGCCAGTATTTTTTAGGAAACAGAAAAACTATTAAATGAAAGAGAAATTAGAAGAACAAAGGCAAATTTAGTGATTTGGATTAAGCATATCCAATTTGAATTATTTACGGGAACGCCATTTCTCCATTTATAGATAGGCAGAGAATTTGTTAAGTAGGTGTCATAGTTGATCTTGCCTGTCATTTTGGAGGGCTTGAGAGACACCTAAAAGTTGGTAAACCTCACTGTAAGTGTGCCTGTGAAGTTGTCTCCAGGGATGATTGGTATGTGGGTCAGCCAACTGAGGAAGCCAGACCCACAAGACGGTGGGTGATGCTGTTCAATAAGCTGGCATCTTGGATGGAAAACAAAGTGGAAGAAGAGAGAAGCAGGCCCAAACTCAATTATTCTTGAATGTTTGCTGTTGACATCACCTGAAGACATCGGACCCCAGACTCTGCAGCCACAGACACATGCCAGCAAGTCCTGAGGGAATTTCCAGGCCTTCAGCCTCAGACAGCAGCTGCATCACGGCTCCCTCTTGTCTCAAAGTTTCAGCTCTTTGAAAAGAGTAGCTAATGATTTCCCCAAATCTCCAGCCCACAGAACAATACTGAGGAATTATACAGTCTCTTATTTTTTGTATTGAGTTCACTGGTACATTTTATGTATAAAATACAGTTACATTCATCATTGGGATCTTGTACTTTTACATGACTTATTTTGGTTCTTATTTTTTCCCTATTCCCACAGTCCCTCTCAATTGTGAAACTGCCCACACTGGGCTGGCATTGGTAATCCTCCTGCCTCAGATTCCTAGAGTGCTGAGATTATGGGCAGGTGCCCCAACACCTGGCTGCATAAACTTCTTAATAAAAGTGAGTTCTAAAAATGCTGAAATAATACTAGATGCTATTTGTATACTCTTTCTTATTCTTATTCCCGTGTTTTCCCTTGGATCCAAGCTAGTGGATCCATACCTAATCTATAAAGTTTTACTAGAAAAGATCTCCCTCATTTATCTATCTTCTATTCTCCATGATAAATGCAATCATTCTGTACTGAAAACATGTACTAATTTTTTAAAAAGTTTTATGGAAGGCTTAGTTTTCTCTGCTTGAAATATGGAATGCCTCCTTGATTGCTTTCAGGAATTTAGCTGTAGATTTCTCTAACAAGTGTTCCATCTTTAGAATATTTACTTCCACACTCTTCTCTTCATCCTACACTAAGCTACCTTTTGCTTCCAACTTTATCCTTCTTAATGTTATGAAGGACTGCATATTGCCAAATCTAAGGGTATGCTTCAAGTGTTCACCTTTTTCTACCTTCCTGCTTGTCACTCTTGCAAACTCTCTTTACTTAACCTCTAAATGGGACATTTTTAATTTCTTCCAGTCTCACTGACTTCCCTTTTTCAATAGCATGATGATATTCCTTCTCTTGCCAGCCTATGTTCAGTTAAAGTAAATCCTTTCTCTTCACTTCTCTACATACACTCCATCTCTAGTGATTCCCTCCAGACCTTTAATTTTCAATAGCATTTGTAAATTGATAAGTTCCATTTTTACAATTGCAGACACAAATCTTTCCATTAACTCAAGAGCTGTATCTAATATTCTATTTAATATTTTCACTTTTCAATCACTCACGTAAATCTAAAATAACTTATTTTTTCTCCCTTGCTGTATACACAAAGACACTCTTACTTATAACTCAATACCTCTACATGGACAAATATCAACAAATTTACCCAATTGCTCATGTCACAATCATTGGTAACATCACCCCTTTCTCTTTTTCAGATTCCTATTTCTTGCTCTGTATCTTTACCTCTTATACTGCTTCACTTTTCTTGGGAGCACTTATGATTACCTGACATTTTACTAAGATTATTTCCTACATTCTTCCCAGACTTAAAGCGTTTTGACAGCAGAGAGTTCCTTGTTTCGGTCCTCCCCTTATCACTTACAACCTAAATCATGTTTGCCATATAAAAAGAATTCAAGCATTTGTTAAAGAGAGGAATGAACAAGAAAGGATTATTAACGATGTGAATTGATATAAAAGATAAAATGAAAATAAAGCACTTCCTTTGAAAGCCAATTGGCTTTTGATGACTTAAAAGAGGGCAGGGATGGAATAGGGAAAGAAATTAATGCTTCCAGAGTACTTGGAGGAGTATTTTATAATTTTGAGGATTCTAAATAAACTATTTTAGGTAGGATAAAATGTAATTTAATAAAAATGTATTTAGTCACTTAATTTGTTTCTTATAATCCTGAAATATTATATTTATAGCAAAAAATAGATTAAAAATCAAGGTAAACAAACATTACCTATACTATTTCATAACCACATCAATTGATTTTGAAGGAAATATATCATTATAAATTTATCTTCAGTAAAAACATCTGCTAAATGGACACCAATCCAAGATACAAAGCTGGAAATCTTAGGCTCTCATCAACACATTACATAAATCTCTTTGTCCTTAGAACACAACAGAAATATTTAACTTACTGCTCTTCTTTATTAAAGGATAATAACCAGTGAAAATTAAATGACTGTGAAAACATCTCTGTCACCTCAGAAGAGAGAAACTACAATTTGATGAATTTAGTTCTATAGGTAGTTTAATTTGTATGTGAAAGGTATAGATTTTTGGGAGCATATAAACTATATTAATGTGAATAAGTAAATGTATCCTGTCTGATAACTAAATCTTTTGCATTTTCTAGCCATTGTAATTTGACTTTATAATGAGTAAGCCCTTCTTGCTGCCATGTAAAAGTAAACTTTTTCATAGTCTCTATTTCCACCTAATTTGTATAAACTCAATAACTTTGTTGTTGTTATGGGAGTGGTCATCCAGTTCATATCAATTCTAGGAAAAAAAATGGCAGTGACAGGAGGGAAAGAACTAATGACTTATTATAGCAGTCTCTCTCCTCATCTATACTTTCTTCCTCTTCCCAACACATGTACATCTACAACTAATGGTAGGATGAAAAATCCTTAGTGCCATTGAAGTAAACAAATATTGACTTTAAAAATAGTTTATCACTGTATGTTTCAAATAAAGTCCAAAAGTATGTGGTGACTTAGTCTAGGTCTTGCTTCTTGTGAAAAAATAATTACCATTTCTTAGGCCTTTGTTTCTTACTCTCATCAAAATTATAAATGTAGGTATATCTAAAGCAACTTGTTTAATTGAAAGACATTTTAATTCTCACGAAAAGACAGAAGTAATCATGCACTTCTTCTGTAAGTTTGATCATGTACATCAGATCATATTGTTAGGAGATTGTGTTGCCACACAGTCTTGTCATTTTGGTGCAGAAGAAGCAAATAAAATTATAATTCAATACAGCCTGACAGGTTTTATATCAAAAACTGATTGTTGGTAATTTTTGTGATTAAGAAAATATCTAAAAACATGAAGCTCACAATACTTAATTTGAATTCAGCACGGACCAGTTTCTCTGGTACATGTAGAAATGTGTCACTTGCTTTTAAGTGAAAAAAAATATGATTTTAGTAAATCAGTTCTTCTTTAAAGAAAACACACAGATTTTTCCTTTTAAACTTCTTTGTATTTCAATAAGGTTAACTGGTTAGTTGTTCTTAAAAGTCAAATATCAAATACAAATCAGTTAATTTGTATTGTTCTGTGGTAAAAAATGATAAGGACAGCCTTGGATTATTATGACAAATAATATCACTAACCACAGGACATCAGGAAAAAAAATCATTAAATCACTTTGTACAAATTTACCTAAATGAAAGGGCAAAGGTAAAATTCACCATGGAAAAAAAATGTATATTCCTAGCCCAGATAAAGTTTCCCTCATGCCTGTTATGTTTTACAATTTTGGTTTTCACATTGTGTTGGATTATGACTTGAACTGAGAAAACTTTGTAAAATGTTATATTGAGAGAAGTTTTTATGTTTTTCATGATGTGTTCTTTACTAATAGCAAACATTTTGGAGTAAGTTAAGGAAAGTCAAGTCCTAGTTCTAATTTTCCCAATATGTGAAATAATTCCCAACAATTTACTGAGATGCTACATATATATAGACCAATTTTTATCTTCTCTTATACTTCCAAATGTGAAGGGGAAATGCACAGTGACAATATTCTAAAGTACTTCTTATTGGAAATTTAATACATAATGCATTAGGCTAATGCAAAGACATAATCTGTAAATAATGCACCTATAATCAATACATACTTTTTTTAAAACTCAAGGTGATAGAATATGACCTTTAAAAGACAATTTTGTGATGCTGGGTTAAAGAATTAACTTATGATAGATAATGCAGAAGTTTTAGACAATTTAGAGCTTAGCATAGAAGAAAGAATTTTTTGGGAAAATAGAAAAGACTAGCAAAGTGAAAGAATTTGACAAAAGCACAGAAGCAGGGTAACACAGTATGTAAATCTTCCCAGCCCTTTATAAAAACAGAGTAATCAAATAGCAAAATACCCTAACTATCAAGTAATGTTTATAGTTAAGGAAGTGACACGTGTTCTTCATGAACTCCAGAGTACAAGTAACAAAGTTAAAAACTAGCAAAAGCTGCAAGATCAAGTTGTGCACAGTGTTTGCACCTATTTGGGGAGAATCCAAGGGGTATAGACAGTTACGGTACAAGGCATGTGAGGAGCTCCATGTAGAGAGAGTGAGATTGGCACAGTCCAGACCCTGTAAGTTTTCAATCTGGACCAGTCCACACTCCATCACTAGAAATGGCTGCACATTGAAAGGATGCTTCTGTGTTGTGAAAAAGGTAACTGGAATAGGTACAGTAGAGAGGAAGAAAGAGAAGATACAAGTGAAAGAGAAGAAAAATCGCAAAGAGGGAGGAAACCTCAGAAACTTATTCTAAACACAGCTTTCCCCTAAAAAAAGTTAAAGACTGCATTTTATGAAAAAGGGGCAACAAAAATTAATTTCAACTCAAATTACAAAGTTTTTGTAAGACTAAGAAAAGCAGAGCATAGTGGTAAACAACTGTGATCCCAGCACTGTTAAGGCTGAAGCAGAAGGAATGGGAAAGCTCCAGGTCATACACATACACACCTGTCAGAGAAAAAAAAAAAAAAAAAAAAAAGAATGAGAGGGAAGAAGGAAGGAAGGAAAGAAAGAAAGAAAGGAGGAGGAAGGAGCAAATAAATTAAAAATAATATATTTCAAGATGAGCTAAAATTAAGAAATTCTACAAAATATAATCACACACACCAACTTCAACTTTAGGAAACTAGGAAAGAATAGAATTGGAAAGAATTACAAATAAAAGAAAATTCAGAAATGAATAATTCATTAGAAAGAATTAAGAGTAGGTGAACAAAAATAACTTTGGAGAAAAAAAAGAAAGGAAAATCTTAAAATTATAAAATAGGTGAAAAATGATTTAAGGGAAAACAAAGTATATTAAAAATAGATTAATATAAACAGGTAAAAATTAACATTTGGATAATTGGAATATCTAAAACCTTAAACTAAAGCAAAATAAAAGAAATGCTAAAAATTACAATTAAAGAAAACTTCCCTAAAATTAAAAAAGGGATTTGCAATTACATAGTCTCTGTATACCAGAGTATGTTGACCCAGAATTAATAACATATAACCTAATCTAGAGAAAAGATAAAAAGTGCTTTAGGAATTTATACAAAAAAAAAGTGACATATTATAAAAAGAATCTTCTATTGTGGGCAAATTACAAAAGTAACCCAATAACCCATGCTGCCACATTCTACTCTGAAGTAATCCTGTTACTAGATGGGCCTGGGCCTACACATATGACTTGCTTTGCTTAAGGAGACAAAAATAAATCAAACTCTAGCAAAGACTTAATGAATGCTATAGCACTGAGGCTTTACACATCTTTCTGCTTTCCTCCAGCCACTGTGGTAAAGACTGAACCAGCCGGCTAGAGACAACAGACAGAACCAGCCGGCTAGAGACAACAGACATGTGAGTCAGTAATCCCCCTCACCCCAGTTGACTTGTCCAGAGCCACACACACGAGCGAGGCACCCACAGGTCAGTAGGTGACAATTTTAATTCTAATAGGGGTAATGACAGTAATGAATCAAAACTTATCAAACATGTTTAAATCCATAACTGAATGCTGCAAAAAAGAAAAGCTGTATACTTTCAGAAGGTACTGGGTACACATGGGAGATAAAAGGAAAAATTAAGTTTATCCTGCCTAACTAATATTACTGAATATCAATAGTTAAAGAAGTATGTACCTCTTTTATAGAATTATTGCAGCCTGTGCAAAAAAATAAATGACAACAGTAGAATGTCACTATTTTATAACTTGAATTAAATTAGTGGATCTCGTCAAAGTATTCATAGTGTCTAATACCATGAAGAGAACAAATAATGAACAAGGTCCTCCTAATAAAAGGACACAGCACCACTTCCAGAACTGCCAAAGGGACTGAGCCTGAGTTTAATCAAGTCTCTACTTTAGCTGCCAAATTGTAGGATATAGAGAGAACAGGACAATAATCCTAATAGTAAATGAAGGATCAAATTGACACAGTTCTGCAAGAATAAATTTTAATGAAAAGTAAATGACTTAAGAGGTACATCCAAAACTCACTGAAGTTTTTAAAATTTTTATTTATTTATTTATCTATGTATTTATTTATTTGGTACTGGGGATTGAACTCAGGTCCTTGCGCTTGCAAGGCAGGCCACTGAACTGCTGAGCTAAATCCCCAGCCCACTGAATTTTTTTTTAAAACTAAAACTGGGAAAAATTGAATATAGAGACTAGGTATGCACATTTAAGCACAAATGACTGAGACTATTTTAAGGCTTCTGTCCTGGTTATAAGGAGAAAGTATATGGTTCTGACAGCACTAAACATATGAAGGTCCTGGGCACAGATCTGTTTCTAGACACAAATGGTCTTGTAAGTTATGAAGCAATATGTTTCATGTACTTTTCTGATCTATGTTTTTTTTTTTTACATTTTAAAAATTAAAAAAAATAAATTCAGTACAATAGGGAAAAGTAATTCAATGACTAGGCTAAAAGTCAAAGAGTAAAGTGCCATTTGTGTTTCTTCATTCTTTTTTGGTCTGGGTTGACACGGTCTTGATGCAGGTGCCTGGAACAGAACTCTCATCTCTTCACTGCTTTTATTTTCCAGGTGTACCTACATGTACCTGGCACATGTAGGCATTCAATGACTACTTGTTGAATGAATTAGTACCCAGGCTCAAATTTTAATACCACTTACACATTTTAAATCTAAAAGCAAAAAAGGAGGAATGCTTTTATAATACTATCCAAGAAAAAAATGTGGTTTGGGCAAGATTTAAAAGGAGCTGGCCCTGCCATTTGAACTCTTCATAACAGTTAGATATCCACTCAGGCACTTTCATGAATGTGTATTTCCTATTTTCCACATAAGTGTCCAATAAACATCCTTATTATGTTACTGTCTTAGTCACTTTCTCATCGCTGGGACACAATACCCAAACCCACAGAGAAATTCATTTTGGCTCACACTCTTTAGAGGTTTTAGACCACAGCTGGGAGGCTCAAATGTAGAAATAGCATGGTGGGGGAAGGCTGCTCACACTGCAGCAGCCAGAAAACAGAGAAAGGAAGAACAGGAAGGGTGATCCACCCTTCCAGTCAACCCCTAGTGACCTGCCTTTAACCAGGCCCTACCTCCTCACAGCAAATCGACTCTGGGCTCAACTGTCACACCCAGTGGCTAAGGCAACAGGGCCACAGGAACAAGCCATCTCTGTGACAACTCGCTGGCCCAGGCCCATTAAGCTTAAGTCCAAAAAAATCTCAAAGAAGAACAACAACAACAAAAAAGACACTGGCAGCCCCAGTCCCAAGAAGAGTGACATCATGCTATTTGCCCCCAAAATTCTTCATAGCGATAATCCTGCCCCTTCCCTTTAAATTCTTTGTTCTCCGCCTGATCTTCTCTGAGTTCCCTTTCTTCAGACTCAGCCATGCCCTGTGTGAGTGAATAAACAGCCTCTTTATTCACACAACGTCTGTGCAGGTGGTCTCTTTCTTCACCATCTCTCTAACACATTTGGTGCTAAAAGGTCCTCATGTGACCTCAGACTGTGCTCAGACTACATCCCAGATAGATCCCAATGAATGCTTCAGATTGGCTAAGATATCCCCCATACACTCCCTTTAGTCTGCTCCCTCACCACCTCTAATGTTCCCCTTGGGGAGCTCACCTCTGGTGGGCCAAGCCACGGGCTGTTGAACACCAACAGCCCTGCCCATGCACCAGGCCTGGGCCAGAGTCCCAAGCCACATAGCCCTGGTGCTGGGCACTCATACCTAGCACACCCATCCTTTGTGGCCTGAGCCATAGAAGCCAAGGTCCACAGCCTGCACTAGTAGGCTGCCTGTAGCACCTGTGTGCACAGCCTGCCATCCAACAATGAGCTGGAATCCATTCTAGACTAGGACAATGTGGGCCTGTGATATGCACTGCCTCACCCTCCTTGCTGCCACTGCTGCTGGCCTGCCTGGCTGTGTAATCCAGCTAGTCTGTCCCTGGCCTGAGTCCCCAAATACAGGTCTTGAGTTGCCCAGGCTTCACCACCTGCAGCCACCATTGCAACTGCTCTTCCTCTTTCTCTGCCTCCCCTTCTGGATTAATACACCCCACCCTATGGGTGGCACCACCGCCCTGGGTGCTAGGCAAGGGGATCCATCCTTAGAAGACCCTGTGTATTCTCTGGGAAGCTCTCTGCCATCTCCATGACCAGGGGGGCACCTATACAGGTCTCCACCACCCCATCTCTCACCCAGTCCAGATCACAGTCTTAATCCCCTGCTGTTCATGCAAGCTTTTCTCATCCCAGCATCCCCAGCCCCCTAGCCTGGCCCTACAGCATGCTCCTCTCCAGCCTTCCTCTCTCCCTCCCTCCTGGCTGTGAAATACTATGCCACAGACTGGACAGAGCCCATCTGCCACCCAGTGAGCCAGGCTCAGCATCAATTGTATACCTCAGACCCTATCCCTGCACCATTGTAACCTCCACCATGCTTGTGCCATTGTGTGGCACATGGAGTGCCACATACCCCTGGGACCCTTGTGCACCCCTGGGACCCAGTGTAACCCAAGATCCCACACATGCTAGGATTTCTGTGCTTTCCTAACAACTCTGTGTCCTAACCACAACACAACTCTAAAACACCTGCATGTCCTATAATCTCTGCACATTCTCACAGCCCTAGTGCTTGGCCAACTGGGCTGTATACTCTGGTAAGAGGCTCTACTCCCACGGGTTCCCCTCTTCTAACAGACAGGGCCCCACCCCTGAAGGACCCCCCAGATCCAACAGGGGTAAAAACATGGCCCAGAACCCGACCCAGTCATACAGCCTCACCTGGACTGGTCTAACTGTCACCCTTAGTTCCACTCTCCCTACGTGAACAGAAACAAGTATTCTGTATGACCTGGTCCTATGGGGACAACTGCAGGTCCTGTCAGCCTGACCTAACAGAGGGCCCTACGGCTGCTCCCCAAGAAGATACAAACTAAAACTATCAGACAGGATCCCCAGACATTTAAAAAAAAAAAAAAAACTATAAAAACTGGAGACTGGCCCTCAAACCTCACAGCAGGAGCTAATCAACCTGGCCATAAGCAGCATATTTCTGAGCTGCAGATTCTGGCCTCTGCCTTAAGAAGGACCCCCTCAAGTCAACCACAAGGTTGACCACAAAGGGATCAAGGGTACCCCTGGCTCAAGGCATCACTCCAGAGTCAAGCTTCAAATGCTGCCTGAATGGTCACTGAGCTAGTGAATGCCTGAAGTCTCTAAGCCATTTCCTTCCTGCAGAGGTCCTCATTGGAAGTCTGATTACCCACCTCTGGAAACTGCCCCTGATGTTTCTGGGCTGCATCCCCATATATTCCCCAACCAGCTCCTACCAAGACCTTCTTGGCCTGGTCCCCAAAGACTGATGCCACGTAGAGGCCTCAGAGGCCCCTAGACCATCTCAGATGCCAAATTCCGGGTAAGAGTTACAGTAGAGGGCAAGTCTTTCTAATCAATACAGGGGCCACTCATTCCACCTGTCCTTTTCAAGAATCCATCTTTCCAGCCACAACTATTGTTGTGGGCACTGATGAACTCTCCAGACCTTTAACCCTCCCCTTCCTATTTACCCATGGTGCCAAACTCCTACATCTTGTTGCCCTGTCTTCCATCTACCACTCATTATTCTGTCTTAGACCTAAACGATGTCTTTTTCACTATCCCCCTGCACCCATCCTCACAACCCCTCTTTGCCTTCATCAGGGCAGACACTTGTCAGTCAGTCCCAACAGCTGACCTAGACCATCTTGCCACAAGTTTTCTGAGACAAGGTTTTCCCCCACTATTTCAGTCAGGCCCTTGCCCATAACTGCTCTCCATTCAACCCTCTTCCTCTTTTCTCATTCAGTATATAGATAATCTCCTCCTCCACAGCCCCTCATACAAGTCATCCCACCTTCTTATTATTACAACATTTAGATTCTGAAAAATACCACATAACACCCTCTAATGCTCAAATCTCTTCCCTGTCCATCAGCTATCTAAACATCATTCTCAACAGACATACTTGAGCCCTACCACCAGACTTTGTCCTCTTAATCTCCCAGATTCCTACCCCAAGGTGCTATGGAAGGAATTGGTAAGTGGCACACAGAGGCAGCAGAATGAAAGTAAAATAACAAAAGTTTTATTTGTACACAAAGATGGATCTCCCATAAAGCAATGCTCAGATTGATCTAGTACTGGGCTACAACTCCTTCTTTTATAGGGTTTTACAGCCTTGATCTCATTCAGGTGGTTACATTTCATTTTCACAGTTCACATTGCTGATATTCAAAACATGGTGGCAAGACAGTTGAATTTTAACCCAGATGCACTTCTTTGTTAGGGGAGGTTACCTTTAAAATGAATCTAGTTATCTATTCTAGACCAGGGGAAGGGGGTGTGTCTGGTTAGCAAAGTAAACAATGCTTCTTTTCATTTACAAAACTTTTGGGCTAGACTAGATGCCCCCCCCATTCTGAACTAAACAAAGCAAATGGCAGAGGTTATTTTGTATTGTGATATTTTGCAGGGTTTTTTTTGTTGTTGTTATTAAAATGTTTTCTCTATCAAAGGATCAATATTTTTCCTGTTCCCGCATAATCTTGACCTATTCTTCTTCTGATCACCAACAAAATCAATGTTCCTAAGCCAGAAATATCCTTCTTTCCACTTCATAGGCCCATGCCATTTTTTCATCCTTTCATGATAATTTTCACACAATCTACAAATCCCTAACAGAACTGAGTTGCTCATCTGCTTTCCCTCCTGAAAAACCCTCTTTAACACCATCACTGCTTAATACTCCATTTGCTACACAATCACACCTCAGAGATGCCTGAATCCACCTCTTTTCCTACCAATCAAGCTTGAAGTTTTTCTGAGACCCAGGATTCGCAAATTGATTTCATCAATATGCCACAAGTATGAAAGCTGACATATCTACTGGTCTGGGTTGACACTTTACTGGATGGGCTCAGAAAAGGCCTCAGCCATTGTCAATTTCCTCCTAGCTGATACTATCCCTTGGTTTGGCCTTCCTACCTACATTCAATCAGATAATGGTCCAGTTTTTATTTGTCCAATAAACCCTCTACACTCCCTACTGGTCTCAATTATCCAAAAAGAGAAAACACAGAGCTCCTCATGGTCCACTTCACTGAACTCCATAAATACTGGATTCCCCTACTCCTGATCACCCTCTTTCACACATGAACTATCTCCACATTACAGTCCACTTAAGCTTTTATATGGCCACACCTTTCTTTTTGGACCAAACCTCAGCCTAGAGGCCAGTCCCATTGGAGACTATCTTCCAGTACTACAACAAGCCTGAAAAGAGATCCAAAATGCTGCTAATCTCTTGCTTTCTCCTGACACCCAGCCTTATGAAGATAACCTAGCTGGGAGGACTATCCATCTATGAGACCCTCCCCAATAGCTCCCTTCCAGGTGAAACTGTGTCCTGCTGATAACTTGCCTGACTTCTTCTAATAAAAATCACAAGTAATCTCTCTTACTTCCCTCTGGCTGATCTAAATGCCAGAAGATATTTAACTGCCTTGCCTTTGCCTATCCTGCTGTTTCACCCACTTCCTTCATTCAGTCTGCTTGAATCTTACTTGGTTTCACCCTGGGGCCTCACCTTCAAGTCCTTCCTTACATAATAAATAAAAGATCTCTTTTTTTTAGGATACTTTATGTGACTTTTCCCCAGAAAAGATCAACTTGTTTTCCTGCTCTTGTTGAGTGACTTACAAGAGAGGCCCCTAAACACCCTGTGTTTCTACCATATGTTCTCCTGTTATGTTACTTATAATCCTGTTAGGGATCCAAATCAGTCACTTCTCCTGTCACACCCACCCTCATCCTGATTAGGTTTTCCTTTTCCTCCTCTGGTCCCCTCACCTGCTGAGACAGAGGTTATTCCACTTTCTCTGCCATCTAAGCCCAGTGCTGGTTATGGATCAATCCCTGGGAAGAACTTTTTTCCTTTGGTGTCTGGCCAAATTTAGATACATCTGTCTTGGCCACTCACCATGCTCCATTCATTATGGCCCTAAGTCCCAGCTGGAGGTGTCCAATGTTGACCTTGTTGCTACTTTTATTCTCTTTCTTTGTTATGCATAGAAAATCTCCCTCACTCTATTCCCCTTTTCTCTGCCCAGCCTGCCTGTCACCATTAAAGCCCAGCACAGGGACCTACTATCTTTCCCTTTCCAGTGATCTGAGATGCTCAAAAATATCTGACTCCCTTATTACATTACAGAACTAGATAAGACTCCTTGGTGGCAGTAACCCTCCAAAATTGTAGTGGTGTGGATCTTCTCACAGCCTAAAGGCAGCTTAAACATCTTCCTAAGACAAAATGTTGCTTTTATACCAACCACACAAGTGTCATACAAAACATAACAAAAAGGTTAATTGAAGTCTTCAAAAATTAAACATGCCTTCTGACATTTAGACCAATATTTGGGGCTGGGCCTCACGGCTCATTGCACTAACTGGGCTTCTTGCCTTTTTTCTCCTCCTCCTCCTCTTTGGGGCCTACCTTTTCAAGGTCTTTTCACAATTTTCACAAAATCAAATTCAGACTATCATCAGTCAATGAGACAAATGCTAGTTCTGACCTCCCCCATACTATCCCATCTCCTAAGATCGCTCTTCCAATTAAGGTGTCCACGCCACTCATATGTTCTGCACAAAGCAGCCATGAGAAAAAAAGGCCTTCCTCCCCTGTTGTCGTCCGCTCGCCTCCTCATGGAACAAGGTTGGAGAGCTCGGACTAGGAGGGCAAGGTGCAGAATCACCAGGGAGGTTTCTGGAATGCTTCTGCTTTATTCAGGAAATGCACATGCTTATATATAGAACCATGGGGAGGAGCATGGGAGGAACATTTAATGTTTGGCGATATCTAATTGGCCAGACATGGCAGAGTGATTTTTCTTGGGCGAGGAGAAAAAGTCACAGACTACGGGTGCAGGTGTAGCCTGTTGGACCCAGCATCTACGCACTTAGGTGAATTAGCTTAGGAGAGAGGAATGCAGCACACCTGGCCCAGCCAGGCTTGAACTTTTCCCACAATTCCCCCTTTTATCTTTGACCTCAGAGCCTCGGCCAAGATAATCACATTTTTATGAGTTTGTTTATACCTTTTACAGGCTAGGCATCTGATTTTTAAGATAAAGAGCAATAAAATAACTTTAAGCAGGATCAGCATATAGGGTGATGACAATATCAATCCTTTAGCCTGGGAACTTACGTTTTTCCACCCAGCTTGAATGCCAGACCAGATTATATCTCATATATTATTAAGAGTAACAACATCAAGAGACTGTGTACTGTTTAACTGAACAATGATAAGTCAAGGTTTGTAAATGTTGCTTGTATGTGGGATCCCAGGTTTTTCATATACGATTTAACAGATTTTTATAATCATTACAATGTTGGCAACGATAAGGAGTAACACAAACATGGATGAAATTTGCACGACAACAGCTTAGAATCTCAGTCTCTAATAATTGAATTTTTTCCCAGACAGGATTTATCCGGGTTTGTAAATTTAAAATGGCAGCACAGACATCTTGAACCAACAGGGCAGTTGCTCTGAAGGCCTGCGTGGTATTTTTTGTCAAATGGTTGGTGGCAATGGCGGAGATTCTCAAATCACATCTACTGTGAGGATGAAGCATAAGGTTAAAGAGCGGATCTGAATTCTGCCAATCTTTTGTAAGATTTACCAGAAGCCAAATAGCAGGAGGAGTTCTAGCTAAATACAGACACATGATTAAACAAAGGGGGTTTATACAAGGGGTCAAGTAAAATTGGGGTGATATCAGTTGGCTTAAGACCCACAAATCAAGAATCATTCCCAAAGGGTCTGGGTAGCTGACCCTGCTATGGCTGTGGGATATAGGAAAACGAACATGAAAGGGGAAGGCAGGCAAGTGCTGAAGGGAGGAGAGATAATAGGCCAACCTATGGAAACAAAGATAGAGATGGGGGGTTAGGTACCACAGCCCATACCTGCGGATTTGGGGAGGGAGGAGGACCAGTCCGTGCTGAATTCAGTGAGAGCTGCACAGAGTAGGTGCAGTGGGGACTGCGGCTGCAGCCCTGCCAGGAAGGGTCCAGGGACTCCCGGCTGTGCCAGCGCTGGAGGCCTTCAGGGGAGGGCTCCCAAGGATGGCCATGCCAGGCCTCCCAGACACCCGCCACACTTCCTCGGTCACAGCCACTTTGCGGCGCAGGGGCACCAGGGTGATGAACACAGACGAGGCGACTCTCTCGAGGCCATTGCTCCGTGTCCTGGGATCTCAAATCCTGGAGGAGCTGAAGTTCTGTAAGTCTCACGAAGCGTGCAGCGAGTGCCCCAGCCGGCTGTCCAGACCTGAACAGTGAGGACGCCCTGGGCGACCTGGACCTCCCCCCACTGCCTCCGCCAACCCCTGGGGCCTTGCTGTGCCCACACCTGGTGCCCGCAGGCCTGTTGGAGGCCTGGCTCGCCTCAGACAAGGAGCAGGAGCAGCTG
>NW_022900916.1:40248773-40379347 GCF_012274545.1 Fukomys damarensis | reverse complement strand
CACCAGCGGGCGGGGCTGACGCCTTTGGGGAAGAAGAAAGCGGAAGAGACAGCCTGCCACGCCATCTTTTTAAAAATGCTTTGTCCACCTTCTTTAGAGCGCTCAAGGGGGTCTATACTCGCCTGAGTTTGGGCTGGAAACGCCTCAGATGACTTTATAGCATGAGGACCCTTTACTAAGGTGGCCTGCACCTGCCATTCTTAATTTATGAGATTACCCATAATAGAGATCCTTACCCGCAGCTTCAATATTTACCCAGTATACTCGAACCCCACCTTTGGGTGCCAGCTGTTGTAGTCCACCAGCCCACTCACAGAAAAAGGTTCAGGAGCTCAGGCGGGAGGGCAAGGCAGACTAGGGGAGGTTTCTGGAATTTTATTCAGGAAATGCACAGACTTATATAAGGAACCACGGGGGAGGAGCATGGGAGGAGCATTTAACGTTTGGCGATATCTTATTGGCCAGACTTGGCCGGAGAGATTTTTTTTTTTTTTTTTTGGTGAGAAGGAGTCACAACTAGGAGCGCAGGTGTAGTTTGTTGGACCCAGCATCTACTCACTTAGGCGAGTTAGCTCAGGAGACAGGAGTGCAGCACACCTGGCCCAGCCAGGTTTGAACTTCTCCCACACTCCCCTATTCTCCTCTTATATTTATAACAGCAAAAAAACCCGGGAAGATCACACCTGCTGCAGAAGGCAACCACGCAGGCAGGAGTACAGCATGGAGCATGGCCCAGACACCGTCAAGCTTCAGCAGCAGAAGTACAAAAAGGATCAAAGAAGAACAAAAATAAGCTACTAACTGTCCTGAGAAGAGTGACCTGGCCTCTCTATCCAGCCTCCAAATTCCTCAAAGTAATAACTGTAATGTAAGTCCAAGTTTCCCCTTTAGTCTCCCCTTCCCCAAAAAGCCCTGATAATTTTCTTCTCTTTGAGCTGACAAGTTTCCCCTTCCCAAAAAACAATAAACTTCCGTTTCCTGTGCTCACTTAGGTGTCGCCTCCTCAGCATGTTCCTCTCTCAACTCAGCATGTCCCTCTTTCAAACCCTATCAAACGCCTCCACCTCCCATCACCCCAACCTATCACCAGTAGCCACACAATCCTTCTCTTTCTTCTGAGCCCCCTCTAACATGAAAGGGACCCCTAAAGTCTCACACTGCTTCCACCTATGCCTCTTTGCCTCTACCTCTCTGCCTCTGCCTCTGCCGCTTTGCCAAGAATTTAAAGGCTTTTCTGTCATCTGGTTGGTGAGTTCTTGATTTGTTGAGCGGTGCTGATTTCCCCACCCCTTCCCTTTAAATTCTTTGTTTTGGACTACTTTTTGCTGAGTTCCCTTTTTCCAAATTCATTCGTCCAGCATGCCAGGGTGTCACTGAATAAACAGCATCTTTGCTCCCACAGTGTCTGCCCAGGTGGTCTTTCTCCTCTCTGTCTCTGACACACCAACATTGAACTAATCCACAGATGAGTATAGCGCCTTCTAATCACCTATCCAATCAGATCTAATTCATGAGGTTTTGGGGGGACATTTAAACGATAACCATTGCCTTTTGGCCAGATAAGTTTAAAAAAACAAAAAATTCAGGTACATCAGATGAACCATGACACAAAATGTCTGATTCAAAGTTTAACAGATTACATGTTAAATCTTCATGAATAAACACATCATGGATTCATTGAACACCATGAAACTAGTGGTTGATGATCTGTAATTATTTAATTTTAAAAACTGAAAAAGCTGTGTTTATTTTCATTTTTATCAAGGGAACATTCAGCGCTAAATCATTTCTTTTTGTTATCAGTTGTCAATATAATTTTATATCTAAAATTTAAACACCAATATGAGTTTTCATATCCAGGTGGCGAAAGGGTTATAGCCACTCTTTCTAGGGTATTAAAAAATAAACAAAAACAAGATGTAATACACTGCAAAATATTAACTTTCTTCCTTTGTTTCCTACACTGAAGCCTAGAACAGAACAACGTGGGAAAGGTTTCAACTGAAGTATATGCATTCATTATATATTAATCATATCCAAAGTTTAAATTCCCTCCTCTTTAGAAATACTGAAACAAGGACATAAATGAAAATTATACAAAAATATGCACATGCCAGAAAGCATCTTGTTGTAAATGATTTTAAAAAACCAGAGAAATGAAACAAGGCAAGGTTGTTATAATCACTAGAGCTATTCAAAAGACAATTATGGAAGATGACATCCTAAGGGGAAAAAGGGATCTAACTGTTAAAGGAATATAATCCCCGTACAGGCTGAGTGGTTTTCACATAATAAGACTTTTCTTATTCTTCTGAAGGTTCATTTGTATTTATATATAGGTGTCAGTCCACATATTAGGTAAATGTATTTTACATTTTACAATGAAGAATATACAGCATAGGAAAATGAAACAAAGCATATATACAATAAGAAAACTTAAATTGATTGTGATGACTTTTAGTTGCTAAAAGGGTCAGGAAAGGGTGAGAATGACTATGACTGCTTTAAGTAGTTATGAACCTTTGATTTTTAAATTTTAAGTGAATTTTCTGTTTCAATTGTTTTCAATTCCCCATGGTAAATGTCAATAAAAGATTCACAGAATCACAGAACTGAGAACAACCATTCAAGTCTCCCCTGGATGGTTGATCTATTTAGTAGGTTTCAGCTAACTGCACAAGTTTTGTGTGACTTACGAGATAGAAAGCTGTCCCTTATTCTCCCCAGGTGCTCCACATGTTTTAAATCTTTGAAAACCTCAATTTTTCTGGTGTCTCATGGTCTTAACTCCATTTTCAATACAGGTCAGGTTCAAATGTATCCAGAATGGAAATATTGTAACTTCTCTATGTTGTACCCAGATCGCAGTTTCCCCAAGGACCACCAGAGAAACGAATCCACTGCAATTACAAGAGAAGTTTATTTCAGGTTCGAACCTGGACCCTTGTCCACCAGGGAGCAAGAGCCCAGAATTACGATTACAACAAGGTTATATAGGATTAAGGTGGCTTGAAAACCTTAACTTTTTATTGGCTTTTTCTTTACTATTTCTACCATTCCTATTGGCCTATATCTCTAACATTCTATTGGTGCATATATACAACTATGCTTTAAATTTATTGGTTAGTGAGCTTGCGGATGGGGTCAGTGGAATGGAATTTGCCTTACTCATCTGAACGCTACAGCTTGTTCTTATCTTAGTAGAACATCCTGCTTCTTTGTTTCAATGGACCATGTGGCTTCTGCGGAGGGGAATGGGCCTTACTCATCTATTTCCCGTTTACCTAATTGAACAATCTAAACAATGGTCAGGGAGGGGGAGAGTGGTGCAGTTGAAACTTATTCTAGTTTAGTTGAAATGGAGGGACTTTGGCCTCAGTGAAAATGGAGAAACCTTGGTTCCTCACTCTATACATGGCATTTAGAGATTCTACCCAATTCTGTCCTAAATTGGTAACTATGAGCAATGTGGCATTAGATGTAAACCATTCCTTAATAATTTCATCCTGGTTTATTTTTTAATTTATGTAAGAAATGTAATTAAAATTATATTTTTAAAATTATTGATACACTTCCTTTAGTATATTCTGTCTAACCTTTACCTAATGCATCCATCTTACTGGAGCTTCAGTAAACCCATGTGAGAAATAAGGGAAATTTTCCCTTGGGTATTCATAACATATTTTTCAAGTGAGGCAATGACACCACAAGCAGGACCTTGCTCTTCTGAGAAGGTTTTGCAGAACCCTTTATTATGTTTAGCACATGAAGTACTAATTGTGGAAGACTCAGGTCAGAGTCTTTCAGGGATGAAGTGATAGACTGGGACCATCAAATCTCAATTAAAAAAAAAAAAGAAAACAATGTGAAGAGAATAAGCACAGAATGCTTTTATCAAATGGAAAATATATGATTAAAATTACCTTGGAATCTCTCACAGTTAAAAAAAAAAAATCTCAAGGCCAGCTGATCAAATGGAAGAAAAGACTAAGGGCAGATGGGAAGTGGGAAAATGAATGATAAGACAACTTGTCATTTCCCTGGCTCTCAGTCATAGTACAGAGGTATTTTAAAGGCAGAAATGAGAACACAGCTTTATCTCATACACTTGGCTTTGGCTTGAATAGGTACAGGTGACAAGTAATTGGTGAAAATGAAGGAATCTTGATCACTTTCCCTGTTTGAAGCCTTAACACAATGCAGTCCTCTTGAACTGAGAACCAGAGGTGCAGGTTTGAAATACAGTAAGTTCTATCACAGTCTTCTTTGCCTTCTGCAGTTAAACCTCAGGACAGGTAAACACCCAGTAGCTGATAATGCATTAATCCAACATCTCAGGGCAAGCACTTTAAGATCTCTGAGCTCCATTTCCTACATTTGTAAAATAAAGAAATTGAGCAAAATCTTTTTAAATTTTTTCTGAAACTTTATAATATGGTGATAGCTTTATATTAGAGGAAATTTTGGGGCTTTAGTTTGCTCTTTAAAAAGATATTTCTACTAAATATATATATATATATATTAAAATCTTTTTTTCTATTATAGATATCTTAAACAATGTGAGTCAACTGGATCTATTGGACTACAATTTCATTTTGTAAAAAAGAGTTATGAAAGTACAAAATCAGAATTTATCATATTAAAGCAACAACATTTCTACAAGAATCTTATAAAATACAAAAGTAGAGATGGGTCAACAAATCACATAAGTCACAGCAAACAATATAGGAACTGAGCCAAATTATATAGGTTAAAAGTATTGTAAATGTGAATGTCTAAATATATTTGTGTCTTACCATCAGAAATTATTTTCCTTTGTCGACTACATTTTCTTTCCATTTGTTTGCAAATTTATTCCACAAGCACTTTCTGACTAAAGAGGAAAAAAATGGGTTTCTACCTTTTCTTAATATTACTCTTCATGTCCCATGAAATCAAGAGAAAGAGGAAACTCTAATACTATTAGGTATGGGGTTGTTTTCCCCAGTCTAATACATTTTCATAGCTAGAGCAAAAACTCTCTTTTTTCTTAAATTTCTACATTATTGAATTGTCATAGTATACTTCTGAATATACATAAAATAAATAATAAGTCTCACAAAATCTAAGCATTTCCTGTGACTGCTATTTTTATTTACTGTTATATAAGTGTTTGACTTAAGCATCTTCATGTAAAAAAAAAATTAAAAATTACTTTCTTGATGACCACTGGAAATTGAGAAACAACGCTTAACCTTGTTTTTATTGTGGAGGTATCAGTCTCATTAGAATAACTTCATTTGTCCTCTCGTTGTCCTTGGATTTTCATGGAGGAGAAAAAGAGATTGCCTGGGGCTGCAGTTATCTGACTCATATTTGCTTAAAATAGTGCTGTTATCCACCACTTGTCCTAGTCACAGCAAACATTGATAGAGATATACTTAATTGAAGGAACGGCAGGCTAATTAAGATAAATGTATAGACAAAGTAAATGAAAATGTTATGCAGGAGATAAAGTTGTATTCAAAAAGGTAAATCAAGGTCACCATCTATGTGTGGTTACCACCAAACCTATTTATACTAATAAGCTGAAGAAGGACAAAACATCAGATAATTGAAGTGCTACATAATTTATGGGAGCAAAAACTACAATCATAGGAACAATTTTTGGATTATCATGAACAAAAACAGTGAATGTGGTAGAAAACCTTCAGGTATGAAATCCTTATTTTATGACAACAACGTCCAGAAAATTGTTTTACAAAAGCAGAGTAAAAGAGCTAATTCAATGATTTGAGTTATTAAGAATTATTACTGATAAAAATGCTAGCTGCAAAAGAAAATGAAGATATTTCCCCTGTATTATCCAGGTTGACTGGTTGCATTAATCTCATTCATTAGGCTGATTAATCACTTAGTTTTGTTTTTATCAGCACTGTCAGGATGTCCTGAAGCCTTATGCCCTGTGGCGTATGCTTTTGTCTCTTCTGTTTCAAACTGAATCTTTCAATCAATTAATCATAGCATGCTTACTTATTGTGTTCCATGTAGCTCTGTCTGTCATACTGATAATTATTTTTGGCATAAATCCCTATACAAATCTTAATCTGATTATTCATTTCTCAAAAAGGGTAGCATAATAAACTGTATAACAATAATATTTGGTTCTGGATGAGGTCATTCTTTACATAAAGAAAGAGTTAGTGTGTAGTTAGTTGATGCTTCATAAACATACTATTGTTTATTATGTTCAACTTGTCCAGCATTTAGGAATAAACCTTTTCTATCCAAATTGTCTCTGTGATATTTTGTCAGAGGAAGCCAAATATTTTCCCTTTCTATCTTTGAGAAACCTAAATAAATGCTTGTACTATATATTGTATGCAACCTGACAGTCATTTTTACCTCTTTTCTCTGACAATCCTTGAATCTTCTGTCAAGTCTAGCTCAAGATACTGCCTGTCTTCCATACTGTTTTATGTTAAAGGACAGCACTAACTCTTTTGTTAGTTGTCCAAGAAAAATCTCAGGCTTGGCTATTCCTTTCTGGAAAAAAAAAAAAAAATCATGAAGCCAGGCATGGTGACCCATGTCTGTAATTCCCAGACTTGGAAGATCACTGTGAATTCAAGGCCAGAATAGGTTAGATAGTGAGTGAGTACTAGGTCATCCTAGACTATATAGTGAGACCTTATTTAAAAAAAAAAAAAAAAAAAAAAAAAAGAAAATAAAAAAAAAAAAAAAAAAAAAAATAAAGCAATATAAAAGACAGATTAAGAAGAATAAAAAATGGATCCTCTTAGTCATGTACTGCCATTGGTTTCCCTACTGAAGAGCAGAGGTTCTAAGATTGCCTGCTATGATTTCAGCAAGCCAACTCACTAAACATATATGCATTATGCACTCTCAATATCTCCTTTCTGAAATTCACACCCTCATTCTTTATGAAGTTCCCTGCAAAGAAACAAAAGCTGTCTTCTGTTGTTTTATGCTCCTTCATTGTCTTTATTCTTCCAAAAGTAAATCATGTCAGAGATAGAACTTTGCCCTAAAATTAGTTATGCAAATCAAATCAGCAGAGAATTGCTAAACCAATTTTCATGTGGAATTCAGTGGTATGAATTTTTTATTGTTTTGATGGTGTCCTATCTTAGCCCCACACATTTGAAACCTGAAAAACAGTTCACCCAAATGAGCTTTAGTTCAATGCTGCCAGAACATATGAAGCTATTAATCAAATTATTTATTATTTAACAGAATCTCATCTTTGAAAACACCATATGAAAATTGTAGGGTTCTTTAATTCCTTGAAAAATTAAAAAGAAAAGCCCGAAACACATAAGACATCAAATTGTTCATTTAATATCTCTTCTTTCCCCAAAAGAAAAAAAAAAATCATACATAAATTCCTGTACAAGACAAAGAAATGTAATTTTCTAAAAACTTGAATACTTTTGTAAAAGAGCCAAATATTTGTCATTTTCCCAGAAAGTAGCACCTATCCCACAGAACACTAAATTTTCTAATTTACATAAAAATAAATTATGGGTTATCCAAGGGGTAAAATAATTTAATTGGGCTCTAATCCTAAATTTGGAAATAACATTTAACTCAAGTTTTTTTTATAATCAGCACAAAATATGATGGCTATGCCTTCAAAAATCATGAATAAGATGTCCATGATTTCTGAGAGATCTGAATGTGCCAGATGTAAAGATAACAGAACAATGCTCAATACTGCTTTCTGTAGCGTGATTATTAGAAACTTCTTTTGAATCGGATTGGAAAAATGCATACATGAAGATATGATAAACGAGGGGAAATTGTACAATGAACTACTTATGTTTAAAATGAGTCAAAAGTATTTAATTATTTAAATACTTTTTACAAATATAGGCTTTTCAAACATCTAGTTATTTGTTGCAATTCATCTTCTCCCTCAACTAGTTTGTTTTTAAACATAGCCTAGCTCAAGCCTTTCTCTTCCAAAACTTGGGAAACATGATGAACAAGCTTTGTCTTTATAAATAGCTCTTTCATCTCCTAAAATCCAAAATTTCCTGACAGCCCACAATTTTCAAGACTTTTACCATGTAGAAGACAAACGAAGATAAGTTTGTTCAGTGATAGGAAGCCAGCTTCTGCCCCCACCATTCATTTTCTTCATGCATATATTTATTTATGAATGCAAACTATGGTGCTCTGAGTATATGTGTTGCCGAAGTGAGCACAATGATGCTGTTCGACTTATATTCTCTGCTTAGAAAATAAGTGTGAAAAGAACAAAATTGCATCTCCTAGATAGGGGGCATCATTCACTAAGGCTTAATGTTTTGAAATTTTTATGTGTTAGACAAAATATTCACATTTTATCATTAGAGCTGCTATCCAGCTAGTGAGACATACTCTGATTTAATCTAGAAATTATTATGGATTTGAGGTATTTGTTCATAACTGAAGCAACTTAAAAGGTAGGCATGACTAGATAAATATCTAAATTCTGTTACTTCATGGGACTATTTCACTACTCAGTTAGGATAATCAAACTGTCCTGGTTTCAAAGGCATGAATTAATACAGTAACTGGGATTTCTCACACCTTCTATGTTCTTCAGACTTTCTAATGTGAATCCTCTGTAAGATCAAAAATACAATCAAAATCAAGTTCAAGATAGGGTGAAATACAATGTTCTGTACTCTGATCTATGTAATGTCCTTAGACACTTAACAGATACTTAAAAATAATCTAAAGACTTTAACTTGGGACTCATATGTAATTCTTATTGGAAATAGAATATGTATCAGAATGGAAATATTTTGTGTGACGTAATCAGAATTACAGACCAGGGACATTGACTGTGAGTATTTCAGTGAGATTAGGGTGCTCTGGGGTAACTTTTCAGTGACCAGCAGCACGCGTAGATATCTGCCACATTGCATTGAAAGATGAACATTGGAAATTTTATTCTTAGCCAGAATAGTGATACTGTAGTGTTTTCAATGAGGTCAGTTGCATAATTAAAATTGTAATAAAAAAAGAAAGATTACCAAATAAAAAGCAATTACCATGCTAATGAGATGGACAGGTAAATGTATGCAAGAGGATAGTCTAGGATCTGGGTTCAATATTGAGTATGAGCCACTCGACTCTTAAAACATTGCCTTGGTTGATAACCAGTCAGTAACATAGATTAAAGACAGATTGGATTCTTATGAGAATCTATAAGTTCTTTTTGTAAACATACATTATTAGTGTATCTTAATTTTATAAAATATTGAGTTTCAATGTGATGGGTTTTTTGTTTTTGTTTTTGTTTTTGTTTTTGTTTTGCTTTGTTTTGTTTTTTGGTACTGGGGATCAAACTTGGGTTCTTGTGCTTGCAAGGCAGGCGGCGGAACCACTGAGCTAAATCCCCAGCCCATTGTGGTGTATTTTTACATGCATATATGTTGATAACATCTATCTCCCTGGTGTCCTCCTCTTGCACCCCATGTACTCCCTCATTCATTTCCTCTTATCTAATAATAGTCACCTGTCTGTTTTCATGCCATCATTTGTGTTTTTTTCCTTAGACTCCACATATTATGGAAAATATGTAGTTGCCTTTGTGAGTCTGTCTTATTTTATTTAATATGATTACACACACACACACACACACACACATATGATGTCCACCCAAAGGCTCATGCAGTCACAGGTGGCTTTTTTAGAAGGGCTGAATGTAGAGTGTGATGCTGGGATTAAGGGTGTGTGATTACTAAACCAGCACACTGATTGGCTTGGCACCACCTGTCCTGATAGTGTAGCTAAGATAAAAGGGCCAGAAAGATGCTGTTAAGTTTCCCTTGTTGATTTTGCTGGGTGCCTTGTGGGTGCCATGAACTATTTATCCTCTGTGATGCCTATTTGCCATGTGCCACTCTGCCTTGGAGCCAGCCCATTATGGGCTGAAACCTCTATGAACTCTGAGCTAAGTAAACCCTTTCCCCTTTAACTTTGGGTGTCAAGAATTTTGTCTCAGCAATGAGAGAAAAGTAACTATATAGTTGTACATAGTAAATATGTATATACCAGCAGTGTAGCAGCATCTATCTATCTATCTATCTATCTATCTATCTATCTATCTACCTTTCACATTTTCTTTATCCACTCATCCATTGATGTGCAGCTAGGCTGGTTGACTGTAGTTAACTGCGTTGCAATAAATATGGGTATACAGGTATCCCAGAAGTTTGCTGACATTAATTCCTTCAGCTATATAACACAGAGTAGTATGAATGGGTCATATGGTAGTTCTATATTTAGTCTTTTGAGGAACCTCTATACCAGTTTCCATAGTGGCTATACTAAACTGGGCATGGTGGCACACACCTATAATCCCAGCACTTGGGAGGCTGAAGCAGGAGGATCACTGAAAGTTCGAGACCAGCCTGGGCTATGTAGTGAGTTCCAAGTCAGTCTCAACTACATAGTGAGACCCTGTCTCAAAAACAACAACAACAAAAAAAAAACCCCAAAAAACCATAGTGGCTATACTGATTTACATTCCCAATAGCACTGCAGCAGCATTCCTTTTTCACCTACATCCTTGCCATTATTTATTGTTGTTCGTAAGAATATGTCTTATGGTGATGAGCTCTTGAAATTAAATTTGTTCATCTCATATTATCAGACATTAGAGAAAAAAATCAGTTCTCAAATTTAATATGACTTTCAATGCTGTAGAAGCTTCAGTGATGTTATTTTCATATGCTCAGATAAAATGAATACTGCTGACACCATGACAGATGCAAAGCACATTAGCTGGAAACTTGAGAAGCAAATAAATAAAACTGTAAAATGAATCCTACTTTTGCTTTTTTGATTGTGTTAATAGATCTAATTTATAGCATATCTATCAAATATAACTATATTTTACTTTATTCTTATATATTATATTAACATATATTTGTTGTAATATACATAGATAATTAGGATTAAGTTTATGGGATATATAAATTCAAAGTAAATTTGACATGAGCAAAATGTATATAATGACATCACAGGAAGTCTTGTTCTTTTTCTCTGACACCACAGTCAGGATGAGGGCCCATGTTCTTTCTCTCTTGTCACTCTAATGTCCTCTGAAAACAGTTTTCATTCTCCAGTGAAAATAAGCATCTCTCACTCTAGCTATTATATCTGGATTTTGCTTTTTGTTTTTGTTTTGTCTTCTAAATGAATTTCCATTTTATTAACAATATCATCTGTTTATGATTGAAGACATCAGTATTGCAAGTATTTACTTAATTAGGAACGTTATTATTTATGACCCTCTTGAATAACTCCATGATGAGAAAGGCTTTAAACTTTTTTTTTTAAACAGGGCCTTTACTGTGTCCCTCAGTCTGGCCTTTAACTCACTATGTGTCCTGAACTAATAATCCTCTTGACTCAGCCTCTGAAATGTTGGGGTTACAGTATGCTTCATCACTCCTGGCTTCAAACTTTTGATTTTGAAATAATTCTAGACTCAGACTAAGGAAGAGTTGCAAAGAGAATACAGATAATTTTTGTATATCAATTTCCAAGTTCCCCACAATGGAGATATTCAATATAACTATACAAAGAGCACTATCAAATGCAAGAAATTAATTATAAGAGCACTATCATATGGATTAAAGATATTACTCAGATTTCCCCACTTTTGAATTTCTGTATGCATTTGTGATTAATGCTATGACAACTATCACAATCACAGAACCATTACTATATAATCACATCACCAGAATGGTTATCCTTCATGCTATCCACGTATATTTAAATCCTACTTCCTCTTACATAACCCAGAGTAGTCACTAATATATTCTTTATCTCTGTAATATTTTCCATTTTAAGAAAGTTATATTAATGGGATTATGACATATATAATGCTCAAATCTGTTTTTTTCTGAATCATACTTCCCTTCCTTTTGAATTGTCATTATATCTATAAATATCTTGTATCTTCTTATTACCTAAATAGTATTCAATTGTTGGATGTATCACAGTTTATTTCACCATTCATTTTGAAGATTTTGGTCATTTCCAAATTCAGGTTGTTACAAATAAAGATATGAGGGACACTTGTATACTGCTTTTGTATAAGCATAAGTTTTAATTTATGTATGATTAATGCCCAGAATTATAAGCATTGGGTCATAGGCCAATTATGTTTAATTTTGTAAGAAATTACTAATCTAAATGTCCTGAGAATCAGTATCATCTACACTTTCCTCACTATCCAGTTTCCTCACTATCTCATCAGCATTTAACATTATCAGTGTATTTGTTTTTAGCCATTTTGATGGGTATAATTCTCATTTCCTAATGGCTAACATTATTAAACATCTTATCTTTCTTATGATTTCTTATGTCTACATTAAATAATTTTTCTCATTCTAATCGGGTTTCTTGATTTCTTACAGTGAATTTTGGAGTTCCTTATATATTCTGTAAATGATTACTATGCTGAAATGTGATTTACAAATGTTTTATCTAGATCAATGGATTGTCTTTTCAGTTTCCTAAGAGATTTTTATAAAACAAAAACATTTAACTCTATTATTATAGGTCAATAACTCAGGTTTTCACTTAAACATCTTAATTTTGATGTTATATCTAATAATTTGTGACTAACCGTAGGTTGTGAAGGTTTTTCCTATTTTTATAGTTTTATAGTTTTCCATTTTTCATTTATATCTATGAACAATTTTGAGTCTTTTTTTTCTATAATGTTTGGTCAAGGTCCATTTTTTAAAAATTGAGCTAATTAATCCAGAAACATTTATGAAATGATACTTTTTCATTGGATTCTTTCATAGGAAAATGGATACATATTGAGGATATACTCCTAAGTGAAATAAATAAGTCACACATATGTGAATATCAACTAGTCTCTCTTATGTGAATAAACTATAGTAGTTTATCCTAATGAGATAATTGACAATGTGAAATAGGAAGAAAAGGGCTAAAAGTGCAGAGAAAGTGGGAAGGGTAGGGGAAAGGTAATAAGGGAAAGGAAACATATAGGAGAAAATGAAAATATGGAAATAAAGTGTTTGTAAATGGGGAGGGGGGGTGAAGGGAGGACCAGGGACAAGGGGAAAGAATGAGAACCAAAACCTGTCATGTAAAGGTACAGGATCCCAATAATCAATGTAGCTGTACTGTATACCTAGAATGTACAAATAAACTCAATGAGAAAAAAAATTTGGAAATGACACTTTTTCATTGAACTGGTTTTGCTTTGCTTTGACAGAAGTTAGCTGGGCATAATTATGAACCTTCTATTAACCAGTAAAAAGTTTAAAAAGGGAAAGTTAATTGTCACAGCAGATATATGGGAAAGAAGGAATAAGGTAATTTCAAATTTTATTTTTAAACTGATACATTAAAAATGTGCATATTGACAGGATACTATGTAATATTTTTACAATTACATACAATGTATAATGTTTAAGTCATGTCAAACATATATATCTCCTCGAATATTTATTTTTTTATTTTTATTTCTTTTGCTGTACCAGGGATCAAACTCAGGACCTTGCACTTGAAAGGCAGTTGCAGTGCCACTGAGACAAATTCCTGGCTCATTTATTATTTCTTTTTAGTGGAAAATTTTAAACTGTTTTCTTCTAGCTATTTTGAAGAGTACAGCATCTTTCAGACTAATGCTGTCCATAGTCACTCGGTTTAATCTGGCAGCAGAATTCTTAATTCTAACCATAACTTAGTACTTTTTGACCAATCTTTCCACATCTCTTATGCCTATTCCTTTCCCTGTGATCTGGTAACCTCCATTCTACTCACAAGTTCCATGAGATCAATGTTTTTATATTCTACACATAAATGATATTATGAATATCTGTCCTTCTGCTCTCATTTTACTTGACTTAACACAATGACCTCCAATTACTTCTAAATTGATGCAAGTAACTTAATTCTTTTGATGGCTGAATAATATTCCACCACGTATATACATCACATTTTTCTATCCACTTATTAATTGATGGGCAAGTTGGTTATCCCCATTTCTTGGCTCTTTTAAAGAAAGATAAAAGGATGATAGGAGTTCAAATGTCTCTTCAAAATGCTGATTTCTTTATTCCAGAAGTGCATGTGTTCATCTAAAAAGTAGAGTTTTGCTTGTATAAAAGAAGAGGATAATATGTATTCAAGGTTAATTAGACATCTTCACCAGAACAGTTAGCATTAAAAAATTAAAGGCATGATTTAGCAGTTTGGTGTATTTTCTTTCCCATCAAGATCTGGTACAGAAGTGATATAACTAGTCTCTGTGGGCTGAAGTTTCCCAAATTTACTCTCCCCTTTTCACATATGAGCTTTAATATTTAAACTCAGCCCTTCTCTCTCTCTTTCATTATCAGATGCTGTCTACATTGATCTAGAATTGAGCTTGGTAAATTACACTGGAATTCTTTAGGTCTCTCTGTTTTGCTTGTGTAGTTGTTCTATTTCCGATGCCTCTCAGGTAATTTTCAGGTGATACATTAACTACTCATTCAATTAAAACATGATAAAACCATTCAAAGAAAAGAGCACAGTCACTTTGCTCAAATACTGAAAGTTTCAGGGGAGAAATGATTGATAGTATTGGAAAGTACAGTTGGTTTGAATTTCTGAAAAAGTATACATCACAACCTTCAGGCCAAAATTATTAGGGTATTTGAGAGAGAAGGGACTCTCCCCGGTTTATCTGTATTGGTAGTTGCTCTGTATTGTTTGATGCTTAAATGGTGCTCAAGTGTTTCATGACATTTTTACTCAGATGAGGAACTGAGTATTATTAGAAAAGTTGCCCTGTTTAATCATATGCTGAGACTTTTCTAGTTCCAGGAGGGGATTAGGCTGGTCAGCTTCCAGTTGATTTGGCAGCAAGTTGCAGCTGGAATGGTCGCCTGACTAGAGCAGGCAATGAATGCATCAAAACGTTCATCAGATGGCCTGTGATTCACTGTGTGTGGGAAATTGACATTCTTGCTACTTTACTATGCTATTGCCTTCCTGTTGAACTTTGTAAAAGTGAACTAACCTTTTCCCAGGAGTGAAGGTAGGGGAGTAGATTAATGCTTAGCATTCTCAAGGGTGCTCAGGTAAGATGATTATACCTGTTTTTCTGTTTTGTTTTTTTTGGATTGCAAATATAACATTTAAGGTACCAAACACTCTTTAAATTGGAGAAAACTGGAAAATTAGGTCTGTCAATATTAACCATATCAGCCTGAAAGATAGTTTATGAATATGTCAAAGAACTTACCTATCTACCAGCATCACATGTGAAATCTAGTCATTAAGGACAGATGTATTTTGACATATTTATTATAGAGCTTTACATACATACAAAGAGGGTATTTAGCCATTCATTTAGATCTAGATTTCATTATTTAAAAAAGAAGAATATCAAGTAAAGGGAAGCAACATAAATACTGCACCTTGAGATGGTATGTGGGTAAGAGGGTGGGATTTGAAGTCTAATAGGCTAAATTCTAAACTTGACAACACTATTATTAGGTAGTAATCTAAAGTAAATTACTTAATCTCTCTAATTCTCAGTATATTATTATGAAAATAAGAACACTATTGTTAAATGCAATATACAATAATTTTAGTAAAGGACATAATCCATATAAATGGTTATAGTAATTAATATTTTATTCATATATATTTTAGTATTTCTTAAGTATTTACTTATTAATTTAATCATTCAGCACATATTTAGGCATCTAAGTTACCTACCATATATTTCTTATTCTAATAACTCAGAATTTATTAGTAAATAAACCAGAACAATGTGGTTTTTCTTTTTTAATTGATAATAGTTTTCTTTCATGGAGCTGCATCGTGTATTCAAAATTTTTGATTTATTTTTAAATGGCTCATTTTTTCTGCATCTTATACTTTCAAATTTCAATTTTTATGTTATCATTAATTCTATTCATTGTTTCATTTTATCAGAAATAATCCAGAGAAGTTAGCATCTATTCCATTACTGACTTGAGAAAGTAGAAAAACACTCCTTTCACAAAAAAAAAAAAAAAAAAAAAAAAAAAAAAAGATTTGGGGCTAGGGATTTAGCTCAGTGGTTCTGCCACCTGCCTTGCAAGCACAAGGTCCTGAGTTTCATCCCCATGCCAAAAAAAAATGTTTCTATGTACTGTACACTTGAAAAGTACTAAAGAGAATAGCTTTTAAGTATTCTAACCACAATAGCATAAGTATCTGAAGTAATGATATGTTAATTACCTTGATTTACCCGTCCCACAATGTATACATATATCAAAACATGTTACCCATAAATACCTACAATTTTTAATTGTCAATTAAAAATAAATTTAAAAACTAAACTGAAACTTTTTACTAGTCTTTAGAAGGGTATCTTTCTCTGTGGATTTTATCAGATACAGATTGAACCAGTAAGCTTTATTTTTGCTTGGCGATAACTTTCATCTTTCAACATGTTTTTATTTTTATTTTTTTAGCCCCGGGGATCGAACTTGGGTCCTTGCGCTTGCAAGGCAGGCGGTGGAAACACTGAGATAATCTCCAGCCCATCAACATGTTTTTAAAGAGAGTAGGGTGATGTGTCACTCGGTGTGTTTCCTGCTGTCACTTACAACATGATAGGTAACAGTGAATAAACTTGCAACTGTCCTCAAAGAATTTAAGAAAAAAAATTATTTTGGGAAGAGTAAAATTAAAAGTCTTCACATGTACAGCATATCTGCATTTAATTCTTTCTGATGGAGACATATTTTTGCAGAAACATAAATTGTTTTAATCAGATTCAAACCCTTTCTAAAGTTATTTAATTGTAGTGGCAAAATTTGACAACTGTATATAACATTGATGCCTATACCACCAATTCTATTTTCCTTTTAATGATTACAAATAGACTTTTTTTTCAGTGCTAAGCATTGAGTTCAAAGCCTCACTCTTACTAGGCAAGTGCTCTACCACTGAGCTGCACAGCTCACTTTAAAAATAAAGAATTAATAATGAATTTTATCACTATAGCTTCAGTAAGATTTAGCACACATTTAACTCATTGATCCTTTTTGTAAAAAAATTCAGTGATTCATTGAAATTATTAAAATAGATACAGAATACACCTATCTGTATCATTGCTTTTGAGTTGCACCCATGGTTTGAGAAGGATAAAAATCACAGGATTCCTAGGGTCTTACTGTAGTGTTTCACTTCTTTGAATTGAAAAGTATTTCAATTGTACTCCACTCTGGCTTACCCTCTTACCCCATCCATCTATCTCACAGATTTTTTCTTTCTTTTTTCCTTTTTTCTTTTTGGTAATGGGGATTGAACTCAGGACCTTGCTCTTGCAAGGCAGGCAACAGAACCACTGAGCTAAATCCCCGGCCCCTTCTTTCTTTCCTTTTCCTTTGTCTTCCCACAACTCACTCTCCAGATACACTAAAATAAGACTAAGCAAGTATTGCTAAAGATGTTAATTAGAAGAGGCAATGCCCTTTTCCTTTTAAGGCCTTACAAAACAGACATATCTGTGACTGCCAATCAATTTAGATGTGCACTGTAAACTTCTCATTTGTTTATCTTTTTCTAGCTTAAGACTATGTTACTCAATGCAAAGACCACATACTATACATCATTCATTCATTAATTTTCACAGCAGCTACTTGGCCATTGATGACTTAAATAATTATAACTATTCTCAAAAGCAATGTACTACCATCTTTCACCAGCAGAGCAACATAGAACATATTGAATCCACAATAATTCAATTCACTAATTTACATATCTTTCATCCAAAGATCCCCTCCCCAAGGGGTCCATCTGGACTGCAAGTATCCATAGCTCAGAGATGGCTAGGAAACTGGGTAGCCTTCTGTTTTTACAGAGTAAATATTGACAATTGTTAGCACTGCTCCTTCTAAAATGTTTTACTCTGGCAGGGGTAGGAGGGCTGGGAAATCAGTGGTGTGTATAATTAGATTTTCATCTATGGTGCCAAAATATTTTACCTGAAATAAGATAATTTAGTCTTAACTCAGCCATACCAGTGTTCCTGGATGTTTTCCTTTGGCATACAAAGATCAAGAGGGAATAAACTGACACGTGTGGTTGATGTCATTAGGTCAGATTTTATGGAGGCAGAGCTGTCCTCAGCCAGCTCTGAGGAGTTTTGGAGCCTCCTTAATCTAGAAATCAGTTAGGAAAAATGTCAGATAACTCACTGCTACCTTGTAACATAAAGATGATTTAGCATAACAATATTTTCATTTAATTCCAATAAATTATTATTGTTCTGCTGTGACTGCCAAAGAAGAATTTTGACCAAAATATTAATGTCATTGTAACCATCTTTTGGGAAGCGGTTTCCTATGGTCACTGCTCAGCTTAACCCTAAGCCCAGGGAGCAGGTATTTTGTCTGGTGAGTTCACCATATTTAAGGATCCAAGCCTTAATTTTGTAAGCATGTGTCATGCAGCTCCTTCTTGTAAAATCAAGTATTTAATATTGTGATGAGCCTGAGGTTAGGACTTGTTGATAAATGTGTGTTAAGCTCATAAGGTTTATGCAATTGTTCCACTTTGCATCAGTTGAAAAATTGAAGCTAAATTGGCTTCAGAAAATCTGTGTTTTCATTTGAAAATAAAGGAGCATAGCTTTGCAAAGTACTATTGGCAAGTACTACTAATGTGAAGAGAAATATATAGTTAATTTTACCTGCATTAGTTGTGATCTTCCTGGGTTTTTTTTTGGTGGGGACTCCCCAACCCTTTTTTCTCTTTCCTTCTTTGAACTTCTGCCATTTTCAAGAAACAGTTCATTTTTTTAAATGAAGAAAGAGATTCAGAGAAGCACTCATTCCAAACAATCTCCAGAACACAATTGTCTGTTACCGGTCTAAAGTATTTGATACTTTTAGGCAATAATTTATAATCCTCCATCAGACCCTGCCATTTGAAATAATCACAGTTTTGTTATTTTATCTTGAAAATTGTGTTCTTTGGGACTGCCATTCAAAGAAAAATATATCAAAACATAGATAAAACCAATCATTCTGTCATTCTCTGTTCTGCATTGTAGTAGAGATGATGATGACAGATGAAAATTCTTTGGAAGAAGGATTGTTTCTGTATAACAACCCAAACGGAACTTGTTTTGCATTGTTAGATAACAATGCTGACTGGGGCAATGAAAAAAAAAATAAACATGGACAGAAGCATCAGTGGAAAAGCCCATCACTCAATTTCTACCAATAATAAATAAATGGAGAAAAAATATATATTCATTACATGCTTGAAAGATTTGAAGCCCGTAACATTTAGAAATGCAATTTCCAAACATCCTGTGAGCATTTTGAGAAGCTGTAGCTGAATTTCAATAGCACATTTGTTTGTCCTCAAAGCCATGTTGTTGTTATTTTTTCTTCTGCATGTTTCAGTATGGTATACCAGCGTTATTGACCCAGGGAAATCAAAACTTTGACAGGGTTTGGGTCAAAGCTACAATAAATCTGGGAAGCACACTGGATAAGAGAGAATAGTGAAAGGAAGTATTAATCACAGGAAGACCATCAATATAAACATAGAAATCATTTTCAAACTCTCAAAATAAAGCTCATTTTAGTATTGGTCAGTTATCAAAATTCTCAATACTTTGCATTTATGTTAAAAAAACACAAGAATGTCATGAAGTGATGAATGCCACTAAAAAGTCATAAAAATCACTGAAAATGGTATTTTGAATCTTGAGGATTATATTCTAGATTTTTTTATTACAATGAGTGGGCTGACCAGCTGGTCCTCAGACCAGTCATCAAATTGGAGACATTAGCCTTTCTAAATTGGATTCAGTCTCCTCTGTATTTGGTGGTCAACTGAAAAATGAATAGAGAATAATTAGTAGACAATGGGTATACATTCTATTTTTACCTAAAGTGAATTTATTTTCACTACTTATTATTTCATTGGCCTCAGAAAGAAAACAGTCACCCAATTTTCAGAATATGTATACATAAAGTGTTCAACTTCTTAAATCTCCATTTTTATATCATGAGGATTTATTTCTGCTTTTTGTTTATTTTATAATATGCAGATAAAAGAAAAATATTGTTAAACTCAGAGAAGTCAACTGAATCTGGAAATTAATTGAAACTGCTTTTAAAAATTTCTAATATGTATGACATTTTTTAAATTTAGCATTTATCAGTTTTATAAAGTAATATAACTTCCTGTTAAGCACCTCCAAAATTCTAGTTCTATGATTATAATTGGGTTCCCCTCTAATTCCTATGTTGATTTCTTAAATCCCAATGTAGGACTATCGAGATGGGACTTTTGGAGATAAGTAAGTTTAGATGTGTCATGAGAGTAGGGCCCTTATATTGGGATTAGTGCTTTTATGAGAAGAAATTAGGGTACTTAATCTCCTTCTTCCCTCAACTCTGTGAATATCTATCAGGAAGAAAGTTCTCACTTGGAACTAAATTAATTAGCATCTTGATTTTGAAATTTCTAGCCTCCAGCACTGTAAGAAATAAATAATGTTGCTTAATTGCCCTTTTATAGTATTTCACTATAGCAGCCAGAGCAGAGCAAGACAGCCTTCCATTAATATTGAGTAAAGTCAATATTATGACATATATGACCAATTAGTATATTTGTATCATTTAACTTCAACAACCTGCCTGCAGTCCATGGCTTTTCATCTTGTTCTTGCTAAAAACTACATCCAGGTTTTCATCAAAACAATTGAGAAAGAGAGCATCATAGAATGTTTTTCTGGGTTATTTTTTGAGGTATAAAATTAAATGACCAATATGAAAGTAGATAAGATATAAAAGTAATCATCAGAGAAACTTGCAGTCACTTGAGTGATAGAAAGCAGAACATAAGCATCTTCGAAAAGAGTTTGCTCTCTTTTGGATTTTAAGTAGTAGAAATTCAATTCAATAAGAAATGGACTCTAATCTCTAAATTCCTTTGGATGAAAGTGGTAACTTGTGCAGAGATCATGAGGAAATTAAAACTATACACATAACAGCAGAAGTCAGAAAAGGAAAGACTCTCAAAGAGGACAGTTTTTAATTCCTTACTGGACTTTAGGGAGGTTCTGAAGTAGTTATTTAAAGCAGGAGGGACTCAAACACATCTTTGCTCTCAAATATTAAAATCGAAGACATTTACCAGAAGAGGGAGGATGTTATCACATTCCAATAACATGAAATGTAATTTATGTATTTCAGTTTTAGACTATCTCTCCAAAGGCAAACTATAAAGTATAGTATAGAAAAATATGTTTAATCTTCTTAAAACACATGCTTAACTGGTTATCACATTGGTTTTATATAACTAGGTAACGCTACTTATAGACAACAGAATTATTGGTCATACTCTGGGAAGATTTGCAAGTTTATATAATTTAGTTTTCTTCCTTCTAACATATGAAGCACTCTTCTATTCATTTGTCAATAAAACATGAAGATTAATGGAGGTCAGCCCATACCTGGAAATACCTTGTGGCAATTGGTTTTGATATTCTTATTGCTGTTCCTCTATCTATAGCAAGACTACATTCTTAACCTATCATTCCATAATTTGGATTTTCTCCCATTTTTGATTATCCTATCTCCCAGTGGTACAATTTGGAGGAGTCTTGCTATGTATGTGCCCACCCTTCCTCAATTTTTATGTATAGAATTAGACTCTCATTTGGCCAAGTTATCATTGCTATATTATGCCCAGTACATTAAAAAAACTGCAGATTTTTATTTTATAAATGACTAAAACATTTTAAATTTTTATCTAATGTATTCCTAAACCATACTATTTTATTATATTGTACTCTATATGAATCACAACTAATATAAACAACATAAAATACCTGATAGTTACAAGATGTGACATTATTAATGAGACTGTGTGACTGGAGAACTGTTTTATAATTGTATAATCACATCTTATATGATTATGGATTTAATTTCCTTGAAGAAAGTTGATATTTACAAGAAAAACTGTCCTCCAGTCTTTTCAGAAACAGATTTGATGATAAGAAATTCAAAATTAAAACAGTGCATAATGTTTTGTAATCGCTGTATTCCAGAAAAGAATCATGTAAATCAGGATGGATTGGTAGGGCTCATAGAAGTTCTTCATGCCACATAAACAAAAGGGAAAAAAATAAACAAAGAATAATAACAAAAACTCATACAGATACTAGGGATAGCTACTGGTACTTGTTATTTTCACTTGCTATTGTACATATAAAATTGGTCCCATTACTAAATAAGCTCTCTTCCTATGCTCATTAGGTTATTGAAAAAATAATCACCACTTCAACATAGTAAAAAAGGCTAATGGGAATTTAGAAATGTCCATCTTTACATTTGCCCTCTTTTTACAATTAATTGCCTTGCAACATGAAATCAGTAAAACTATGTAATAGTTTTAGATTTTTTTGTTTTGTTTTTTGTTTTTTGAGACAGGGTCTTACTATGTAGTTGAGATTGACTTGCAACTCACTATATAGCCCAGGCTGGTCTCAAACTTACAGCAATCCTCCTGCCTCAGCCTCCCCAGTGCTGGGATTACAGGGGTGTGCCACCACGCCAGGCCTAGTTTTAGATATTTTAGATAGTTTTCCTGTATAAAGTAGGGAGCAAGAGAGAGGATGATGTCGACACAACTAGAACTTATCATCCATTTTGTTCTAGTCTTTGTAACTCTAAGAGTTTTGTGAAAGGAACTGGAAAGGTATGCCATCTATAAGTATTGAGCAAACAGATTTTTCTGTACAAAGTGAACTGATGTGATGATTGGGAAAACAATCTGAATACAAGGGTAGGGAAATAGAAATTTCAAGCTGTTTCTTCTTTATCTTTGCTTATTTGAGTTTGTTAGTGAAGAAGGTCATCTTTCATGCAAAATGATGAAAGGGTGTAGAGAGTGGCATAGAGCATCAGGTTGGCAGAGAAGGCTTTCTTCAGTGATGCCAAGACAGAATGCTGTGGCACATAGCACAGTGGGTCACGGAAAGATTCTATGATTAGAAAGCAATGATCTGAAGTATCAACAGCCTAGAATTCAGGCTGCTCTTTTTTTTTAATTGCCTTTCAACTCAGAAGCACACTGGCTCCATTGGCTTGATCATGGACACCTGTTGCAGCCTTCATGGTACCATGTAACATCTCAAGTATATTGATTCTCATTAATATTACATTACCATCACACCCCATCCCTATAATCCTCTAACTCCTCCAGCTGTGTGATGATGTCCTGCACCTTCACTGTCCACCTGTGGCTACTGAGCAGTTTAAAAGTGGCTTGTGGTGCTGGGTACATAGCTCAATGGCAGAGCACTTGCCTAGTATGCATAAGCCCTTGCATCTATTCCCAGCACTGCATAAATAACTAGATAAATGCATTAAATATATGTGATTTATGTAATGAAAGAACTGAATTTCAAATTTCACCTAAGTTGAACACTATAAAAGTTGAATAATCGTCTGTGTCCGTACCTTAAAAATAACCTTGATTTGGCAAATGTCACAAGCTGCGTTACTTTGAACAATTTAATTATTTTTCTCTCCTGTGCAAGTCTCATGAAAAGAAGTGTGGCCTGTGCCAATTGACACCCCAGTACCTTACGTGTGAAGCTTGAGGCATCTCCTCCCCAAGGATGAGTCCAATTCCGCGCCACGTACTTTCAACTCACACAGACCATGTGTTCCTCATGGCTGAGAACATAGACTCAGAGCATCAACCAGTGGATGTGAAACAAAAAAGATAATGGGGATGATGCATGTTTTACATATGTCCAAAGAACCTGAAAAATAAAAGGGTGATTTATGTCTGATGTTGAGAAATGACACAGCTTGCTGGATAGCTCTTGAACATGCCTGAGTGTCTACATTTTTCTTTTCTTCTCCATTCTAGGATCAAATTAAGATACTTTGGGACACTCCATACTTAAAGATCATGGTGTTTCATTCCTTTATCAATAACATTAAGATATCAGAGAACAATCAGTAGAAATATGTCTTTAAAAATGGTATTGCTGCCAGAGGTTTAGCTCAGTGGCACCATGCCTTCCTAGCAAGTGCAAGGTCCTGAATGTGATCCCCTGTACCAAAACTAAAATAAATAAAATGGTATTGCCTTCAGGAAAATGGTGACTGTCTTTTGGATAACCGGGGACTTGTGTCTACCCTGTGATTTTTTGTCACCTGCTGTCTTTATTTGGAAACAGCAAAGCAGGCATCCAAAACTAGCACCTCTCTAGGAACACTAAAGTTTGTTTGTTTTTTTAAAAATTCTGTTTCTCACTTTTTGTCTTGTATATGGGATCTGCTGCTTTCTCTACTCTCAATTAAAAATATAAAGACCTGAGATAATTTGGAAAAAAATAGAAAGATTTTGTGGCTATAATTGTTATTGTTCTTTTAAGTTAGCAATTATTAAACTTAGTACACCAGAAGCATATTGGGGATACAGACCTCAAATACAGACCTCCATCTAGAATGTCAGACTCAGCAAGTCTTGGTGGAGGGTGTACACTCCTAACAAGTTCTCAGATAATATTTATGGTGTTGTTGTGATGACTAAACATTGAGAATGGATATTTTACTTTTTATTTTGGCATCTAAATCCTAAACTCGGTAATGATGATTTTGCTTTCTTTGCAGATCTGTTGTACATGAGGGTGTTTGTCTATGTATCTGTGTTACCAGAAAAGACTTGGAGGAGCAGTAGTGGCTGAAGGCAAGATACAGCTTTTGGAATCTTCTGAACAAATGTCACTTTTAATCTTTTAATCTTTTAATGCTAACCAACAACAAGACTGACCCACACATTGCCTTCATTTTTGCCTCTCTGCTTCTATGCTGCTATTATTCATTAACCCTACTCTAACTTGGTGATCTCATGACGTTGCATTTCCTGAGGTGTGTTTCAAAGTCTGTTTTTAGTTTCTATTTTATTAGTATATGTTTGTAATACATAATAATTTCATTCTACTTGGGGAATTGGTATATATACATATCACATCTCAATCATTTTTACTTACCTTCCCCTTCCCTGCCCTCTCATTTTAAGGTTGAGAATAGTGCCTTAAACAGAAAATAGCTGTTTTAATGTATCTCGAAGAAATGAGAAGACAGAACTATCTCCCATGACATCATCCATTCTTTTCTATTCCTAAATAGGCAGAGACCAAGATAATGGCTTCTATGCTCCCAATGGGTTTGTACAAACAAACTTCCTTCACAGAGAAGATATGGTGATGTTAGGAGCTTATGGAGAAAGGATATGAGGTTTTCTGGCACCAGTTAATAAAAAGAATTGCATTAGGAGCTTCACCTGTGCATGGGCTGCTTATCAGAGTTCCCTGTGGAACTTTCTCTAGTTACATAGCCTGAGGTTCATACCTGTAGTGTCTGGATCACTGGGTCTTGTTCATAAATGAGGAAACTGAGAAGATTTACTTAATATAATATATACCACATAGTTGGGTTTAAAATTCATTTGCCTGAAAGTTTGTGCTGTTTTCACATCTGCTGCATCTCTTCAAAGGTTATGCTGATGATTCTCTCAGTAGACAGAAAAATCATCCTTTATCCCCTCACTTAAAACTGAAAGTATTGCTTGTGTCTGAGAGTACAGGCGAAATGGAGTTTGATCCTCATTCTGAATCTAACACAACCATAAAATTCTAAAACAGGAAATGTGTATAATGCCTACCTCTTCCAGGAGAGCAGTCCTCTTCTGCACATAGTCCACATGTCTTCGGGCTCCAAAGATTCACTTTATAAAAGTCCAGGTGTTCACAAACACTCTGCAATCCATTTCAACCTTGGGTAATTGCATTCTTCCTATCCAAGGGCAGTTTCAACAGGATATGATATATTTTGCTTTTGGTTTCTGTTAAGTACCAATAGCTCAAGAAGTACTGTTATAACAATCCACTTTATCCCAGATAGTGGCTGACCTCCAGGGAACTCAAGACATTTTATTATTAGTTTCTTATTAGTTATCAAAATTGAGGTCTTCTGCAGGATATAGAAAGTATTGGTACTTCCATTTTACAGATAAAGCAGTCAAGGCCTAAAGGCTAAATGATTGTTTTTTAGCTTCACAGAATACAAAGCCCTTGTTTTTCTCAGGTCAAGGTCTAAGATCTAGAAATAAAAACAAAAACAAAACCTTGCTATATGGAATATCTGTCTTGTCATCTCCAAAACTAAAAAGAGTACAGCTTTCCTCCTACAAAATTCTTCGTAACTTATAATTGACTCCCAGAACAGGAAAACATCCTTGTTCCTCATCTCATTTTTTGTTATTGGATTCTTTTTTAGTAGATATATTCCTAAAAACATTAAATACCAATTGTTATGGTTCAGATCTAAAATTTCCCCTAAGTTTTTTGTGCAGAAATGGAAGGCAATTAAATCATGAGGATGTTATTATCAGTCAGAGATGGGTCACTGGGGTCATGACCTTGAAGGATATCTTCTTGTCCCAGGCTCCTCTTCTCTCTTCTATGTTCTAGCTGTCATGGGGTGAGTACTTTTCCTCTGTTATGCCTTTTGCCATGCTGGTTCTGCCTCGAGTCAACCAGCCATGGACTGAACCTCTAAAAACCATGATTCAAAGTAAGGCTTTCCTCTATAAAGTTGTGGGTCTCAAGCATTTCATCTTAGTGATAGGAAAGTGACTAATACATCAGCTTTTAAAGTTTTTAACCTATATTTTTCTTTTGTAGAAATAATCAGCTGTGTTCAGAAACATATTTTTAGAGTTTTTGCTTTGTGAAAGGATATATAAATTACAAACTTTCTGCAAGTTTTTTATTCAGGTCTATCTCTGAAGCCATTGTGGTTGTGTGTAAATATTAACGATTTGTAAGATGAAAAAGCAATTATAGGTTAGATTTCTCATAGATCTTCCCATGCTTACTTCTAACATAATGTTCATCAGACTACTTTATGGTGCTTATCTACTTGTCTGACTTTCTGGAGGGTAGAAATTCTTATTTTCACTTTTTTGATGTGATAGGAATTGAACCCAGGGTATTGAACACACTAGGAAACCACTGAGCTACACCCCCAACCCTAGAAAATATTCTCTTTATCAGTGTACACCAAGTACATAGAAGAAAGCCTTGTATATAACGTGTACATACACCTGATCTACTCCATTTCCCTATCTAGAAGCACTCCTTATCCATGCTATTTTGTGCCTCGTAGGCCAACTGATGGAGACCATCAAAGTGCTTCCTTTGGTTCAGCCATTACAAACACCCTAGGACGTTTGAGACTAAGAGTGTGTGGCTGAGGTAAGCCTTCTCCACTTCCTGCCTGGGGGTTTCCATGGTTTAGCATTACCCTCCTAAAAATTACAGGAAAGTTTTGAAAAGCATTTCATGAAGTTTTGTACAAAAATAGTAGCTACGCACTTAAAAGTGAAAAGAGAAAACACAACAAAACAAAATCCTTGAAATGAAATCCTTTCAGAAGCTTAAAATTTATATCAATCCTAATATGAGAAAACTACATAAGGTGATTTATATGATTTGCTGATAAAATATAGATCAATGAAATTGTATTTTTTAAAATAAACTTGAATGTGGTTATATTTGCATATTCACTGTTTACTTTTATTTATTTGTGAATATAGATTATACATACCTATCTGTGCTTGAAACACCTGCTTCAAATTTATATATAATTAGGCATCTTGAGTACAATTTTTAAAAATAATTTTGGGAACACCCTACAGTCTTCCACAATCACCATCTCAGTTTCTGTTCATGACTTGTTAAAGTCATAGAGACTTTCCTGCAATTGAAGATGATTGTGATTCCAGGTTAACAAGAGTTTGTAGATCATGAATCTTAGTGTCACATTAAAAACTACATGATCAATCTTAAAACAATATGCACAAGTTACAAAGTCTTATGGATGAACTATCAGATGGGGCTGAAAAAATATGATGATATTTAAAGTTAAAAATATTATTGTAAAAGACACAGTGTCATTAATCTTCCTTAAAGTGTCTTCCATTACGTCAAACACCCTTATTTCATCATTCTTGCCACATCAGAGACAAAGAAATGGCAGAAAATGCAGCTGATGAAAGTCATCCAACAGAAAATCAAGTTGGCAGAAACTTTATGGTGTGTCCTCTTCCACCTTATTCACTAGATCTGGCACCATGTGACTTCTGGCTCTTCCCCAAAGTCAAAATTACCATGAAAGACAAGCATTTTGAATCAATTTAGTACATCAAAGCAGCCACACAGTGCAACTAAAAACACTCATGAAAAAAAGACTTCTAGAGCCCTACCAAGTAATATATCCCTACATTGGAGTCTCACAGGGCTTTTTATCTTTTCTTCTAGTATCTACCAGAGTTGAGAAAACAGATGATGTATTTGTTCCTGTGTTTTCTCTGCAGCCCTGATTGTCATGTTGCAAGTATTCAGCACAAAGTGCTCTAACAAACTCTTCTAGTCACCTTTTATGACTAAAAAAAAAAGAAAATTCTGCACATTTCCCAAAGATAGATAACTTCCATCTGACACCTTGCCACACTGCGAGACAGTTTAGATCTGTCTTATAGCTTGACCAAATTCATTACTTCTAAAGATGTGGCATTTGTGCTGTAATTGAAATCTATTATTCTGCTCTTCCTTTTTACTCAGCTCTTCTCTTTTACCTTAATACACTTAGTTATTTTCCCCCACCAATCTTCCTACAGCTCACCTAATTCCTACATGTTCACCTAATAATACTCCATTTTGTCAGTCTCACTTCAAATATGATTTCTAAATATAAGACTGCAGATTTAGATCACTATAGAATGTGAGTCTTTCCTATCTGAGCACTACATACATTTTAAAGCTTAGTGAGTTGTGTTGCTACAAAGTGAGTTACACTATTATACTGACCTAAATGAAAAAGGTCTCTAGCATTTTTTTTTTTTTTTTTTTTTTTTTTGGTACTGGGGATCGAACTCAGGACCTTGCACTTGCAGGGCAGGTGGCAGAACTACTGAGCTAAATCCCCAGTCCCAGGTCTGACTCCTTAATAGAGTTTCTATTGTCTTAGGAGACTTAACTGTGTGTCACAGAGAGGCGAAGTGCTGAAAACAACACATCATAAGTGTAAGACCTAAAGTCTCACTTCCACTCCACGGAGCATGAACAGCCAAAAGGCCTCCACGATGCTGGGCCCTAACACCCAGCGAGGCTCCACGAACACGACAGAGAACCGAGAAACCCAGGAAGGAACACACCAGGCTAGATGGTAAAGAGACCTTTATTAGTCTGGCCAGACGGCACTCCCGGAGCCAGGTGGCTCAGAGAGGCAACTGCTCAGGGGCTGAGGTACTTTTTATAAGGTTTTACTAAACAAAGAGTCAGGGAATTCACAGAACAAGACTGCAAACACATTGCTTATCTTATGCAAGAAATGTTCTAGGGTCACCTTTTGTCAAACCATTTGCCCCTGGGCGGGCTGTTAACCAAGGTAGCAATTAGCATATGAAGAAGCACAGTCTGGCCTATTAGCATGGAGTCAGTTTAGCCTATTCAAATCTTACAATAAGCATATATGTAATTTTTATTTCTGTAAAATGCATTCCATAAACTCTTTTTTAAAAAGAAAAGAAAAACAAATTTGGCAGCACAAAGAAATAATATGAATGAAGAAGAGAGATGACATTAAACTTAGATGTGCACATAGGTAAACATTTTAAGTATTTGTAAAGATAATTTATAAGTTTCATAAAGTAGATTCACTACATATTATCAAAATTAATTAAAATTTAACAGATTTTTGTATGCTATATTTAATCCTGCAGAACCCACAATATGGTAAACTATGTCTAACTTTTGCTCCTTGTTTGAGCTACATGACCAAAATATTGGTTGGATGGGGATCCCTACTATTCACATGCATGTAGAGATGCAAGTTATTGATGGGAATAGGAGAGGTGAAAGGAGGAAGCTCATACGAAAGTCTTTTCCAGTTTACTGAGCAGAGAAGTCTTAGTGCTGATCTAAAATGTATTAAACAGAGAAAATAAAATTCCTACTGTATGTTAAGGACTTCTCAATCTAATTGAGAGAAAAGCCAAAACGGAGATTCCACATAATAAAAACTAAGTGTTCTTGACCATTTAAAACTTATTACTATAATTTCAATCAGTTAAAATCTTTACATACTTTTAGGTAATTATAATGCAGTACAAACAACAAATAGGAATAATGCAAGAAAACAGTAGTATTTGATGACCACACTGCTCAGTTTCATGGATACCAGGCATGGAGATTCAATACTATGGATATTGAATACAAAAAAATGTAGAGCAGGCACTTCCTTTACTTGATCCTTTCAATCCTCAATAAGTTTAGTGCTCAGAGTCACACAAGTATCAGTTTGAACATACAGATTCTCAAGGCCTAAACCATGAAATTTTAATTCAAATAGACCTAATTGAGTAGGACAGGACTTCACAATTCGCCTTGTAAGGCCACATACATATCAATCCTGTGCAAGTGACATTCAGACAATTAACAGGGAAACACTGGCTTAAAACAATCTTTAAAGTCTTTCTGAAATATCTGTTCTATTTTATCCTTAAAGCAAACTCCTGGGTGTAGAGGATACTAATATACAGAAAAGAAGGGAATACGGCTACAGATTGTTTTTAAAACTTTCTTTTGATCTAATTTTAGACTTATGGATTTCAGTGGCCTAGTTTTTATAGTTTTTTTGTGATGGTGAGAATAGTGAAATAATAATATATGTGTGCACTAGAATGAGAGTTGAGCACCCTTTTGGCCTTTTTACCTAGCTTGTAAAATGGCTTGCCAACATACATTTATATAGTTTTCTCATATTTTACTTTAGATAATCATCGTGTCATATCATTATATGTTGTGCATTTTTGTGTATATTTTATGTCTCAGAATATTGCACCAGTCAACTTAGGAGGTGCATAGACAATGCCATAGTAACATCTTTATTAAGCCTTAAGAATTTTACAACAAGATGTACCAAGAATATCTGCTGCTAAATTTTGTATTAAGAGAAGTTGTCTGTAATCTTGGCAATCATAGGTGGATCCAATTATGAAAAGCTTAAAAAATATTTTTTATCATGTAGGCATGCAAGTGACCTGTGCACAACCTTTAAACAAAATACCTTTGAAAATATTTCAATTCCATTGTATGGCTGAACTTTGTCATTAATGCATGTTCAGACCAGTTTTGAATGTTTGTTTGCTCAATTCATCATGAGTCATTTCATCCTAGATTTTAATGTGGGCCTTATGTATTAATAGCAAAAATTGAGTTAAAATATTTTTTAACATACAGATTTCTAAAGCTGACAGCAATAAAGAACATACTATACTGGCATTTTTTCTTTATTATTTGTATTAAATATGCCACTTATATTCTGTAAGAAGAATGAAACCCATAAATATGATAATTATATTGGAATGCTATATAGCTAATACATTAAATGCATTAAAACAGCAAAATTCTTCTTTCGTTATTAGTAAAAAATAGTACCCCCTCAATGGAAGACAGCTATTGCTGTTAAAAACCTCTACTGTGTAAACTGGCATTTAGGTACCCTCTGAAAAGTGAGATTTTTGTTACAAAAGGCTATTACAGCTTCTTTGTAATCATTAAGGCCTTACACAAAAAAACCTCACTTTATTTAGTGCAATGACTCAGTCCATAAAATTATTATGGATCTGTGGGCCTGCCCAGAATCCTGAAAGCCCCATTAAGAGTTCAGATCCCTGCTGATGGAAGATGCATGTTATGAAATCCTGGTGCATAAAGGATCTAACAACTTCAAATTTCAAATTTCCATTGTATATATATTTGCAGACTGAGTCTAGATTTTGCTTCTTAAACATTATCAATGTTACCATATGCATGTGTGTTGTATGTGTGTGCATATACGTGTGGAGTGGAGATGACTGAATAGGACCCAGATATGCACAACTGTAAATCATCATGAAAGCTCTTTTTCTAATTTGATTATTGAATCCAGTATTAAAGGTGTCAGCTGAGTATTCAAACCTTACTCTCTCCCCTGCGACCTGAAAGATTTGGACAAGCCAGGAAAATGCTGTGAAATCACTACCAATTCTCTTTTTGCCCTAGAAAGAGTTTCCATTGTAATAGATTTTGGTAATGCTGACAGGTCCTATTAAGAACAATAGCAAAGTTGTGGGTCCAGTAAAGAGTCTTTAGGTACTGTCAGCATTGAAGACCAAATAATAATGGCTGAGGTCAGCAAGGTGTAAAAAAGGGATGTCACACAGCCCTGTGAATTGTGATATTCTATTCTTGGACTAATTACTGATAGCTGATTTGACACTGAGCTTTAATAGTCATAGGCCATGCTCTTTGTGTGGAAGACATTATGATAATAATGTGCTAGATTTTATGAAGGAGTTCGTGCACCGGTTAACTATGAAACTACTAGTGCGTGAAAAGAGTCATCTCTTGCCATTTTCAAGGTATAATAAGAGCACACTCACAAACAAGTGCGGTGAACTTCTGTATAAAGTTTAGGTTAAATATAGCAAATTATATAACTAGGTTAATTTTGATGAATATAACACTGTTTTAAATGAGTCCCTCAGATAGTCTTTTTGTGTTTCTTAATTTCTCTCATTGTACTTACAAAATTTTAATGTAATATAACAAATAATTAATTATGAAGTCAGAGCCCCACATGCATGTTTCATCTTATAGTGCATGGATGACTCTAAGCACTGCATATTTAAGGTCAGCTCAATGAAAATGAAAGCTCTCAATCAAGTAAAAATTTGGCTCTAACTTGAACTATGCAAAAATATCCCTTAACCTAAATACATTTCCCCAAGCTAAGAAAAAAGATAGATAACTCTCCTAGAAACAGGTCGTGACCTCTGATACAGTGATATGAGAAATCAGTTAAAAGGATTTCAAGAACTTCTTCCTTGCCCTTGAGCCCAATTTTTCTGGCTGAATTTGAATGTCCTTTTTCTGGTCTCCATAGCATTTTTGTCCCATTCTCAGGTTACAAATCCCTATACTGTAGCTCTGCATTTACATTTCTATGATCTCCAAGTCATTCTTTGCTTCCATTTCACCATCTGTAAATAGGGACTACTAATAATGCTTCTTTTACAAGGATATCCTAAGATTTACTTCAGTACAGCACTTACCTAAGAGTGTGAAATACATTAAGTGTCTAAAGTCAGGTGTGGTGGCACACACCTGTAATCCCAGCACGCTGAGAAGCTGAGGCAGAAGAATTGTAAATTCCCATCTGGGCAATTTAAGGAGACTCTATCTCAAAATAAAAAATGTCTGGGGAAGTAGCTCAGTGCAAAGACCCTTGGTTTAGTCCCCCGTATCAAAAATTTTCTCCTAATTGTAAGATAAGTGCCTTAGAATGGGTTGTAAGACTTAAAGTCTCACTTCCACTCCACGGAGCGTAAACAGCCAAAAAGACCTCCACCATGCTGGGCCCTAACACCCAGCAAGGCTCCCGGAGCTCCACCAAGAAACGAGAAACACAGGAAGGAACACACCAGGCTAGAGGGTAAATAGACCTTTATTAGTCTGGCCAGAGGGCGCTCCCAGAGCCAGGGAGCTCAGAGAGGCAACTGCTCAGGGTATGGGGTACTTTTTATAAGGTTTTTCTAAACAAAGAGTCAGGAAATTCACAGAACAAGACTGCAAACACATTGCTTATCTCGAGCAGAAAATGTTCTATGGTCACCTTTTGTCATACCATTTGCCCCTGGGCCGGCTGTTAACCAAGGTAGCAATTAGCATATGAAGAAGCACAGTCTGGCCTATTAGCATGGAGTCACTTTAGCTTATTCAAGTCTTATAGGTGCCGCCATTCTAATAAGTAACTTCTTTCTTCACCTTAAAGTTTCCATTTCTTACATCACGCGTCACCGGTCATAAATAAAGACCGCTGCACAAACAAGGCTTGTCCCTATAAGGCATGAATGTCCAAGAGTGGACACGATCCCCACCCTGCCTGCACCAGTCACCCACCTATATAACCAAGCTCCTTCCCCAGCTCTCTCCTCCTCTCCTTTGTTCACTTTCTGCTGAGCAGGCCACCAAGCCCCTGCGGGTCTACAATAAAATTTCTCATTGGAGCTCTGCTGATGTGCAGTGATCTTTGTCAGGCGTCGTTTTCTTTGAGTAATCTTAAGTATTATTATTATGAATATCATTGTCTCCTAATCTTAAGTATTATTATTATGAATATCATTAAGATAAATGTCATTGTTAGGTGTCTCATCACTTTCCTCAGTAAGTTATTTGTATATAAAAAGGAGAATCAATACACAATTTTTACATTGTTCTTACTCTAAGGATGAAAAATCAATGAACAAATGGATGAAATAATAAATTAAAAATCACAAGGTTTTAAAAGACAGGGATTCTGTGTATTATAAAACATACTAACCGAAACAGCCTACCACTTCAGCCTCTTACTATTAATGTTTCAGGAAATATCCCCTTTGTTTACTTATTCTGTGTCTTAAGCAAATAGTTACTCATGTGAAAAGCAACTGACCTTTCTTGGTGATAACAAAGAGAATCTTTACCAGCATAAAAGTTTGAAAATAAAGGACAAATTTTCCAGGATGGATTCTGAGGAGCACCATTCACTTTTAAATAAGTCAGAGGCTAAGAAAATAGGAATTTAGGAATTAAACTTCACCCAAAGATTCATAGGCACTTCAAGGGAACAACACCACAAAAAACATCAAAACCACTACAAAAGCAAACAAATTTAAAAACTAACCATGCGAGAACTGAGACCAGGATCAGGAGGTAGATAAAGGCTACAGGAAAAGGCTTGGAAGAAAAAAAACAATCAATTCAGGATTTAGCCTGGGGTGGGGAGTTGGGAGGAGACTATTTTGGCCACACACAGACAAAACCCCAGATCCTGCAAATAACACCTTAGAAGAAACAGATGTTTGTCTCCACAGTATTTTCTGTTCCCGAATTTGTCTCAGAACTTCGGTAGTTACTCCAATTAATAACCCATGAATTTTAAAAAATGCAAATACAGAGGGCTAAATGGAGAGAGGCATTTGACATTTGTATTTAGTGATTCTTCTGTCCTGAATTTGTGCCGCTCAGAGTCTACACCATCTCCATAAAGAGCAATCCAGTGCTTTCAGTTACTCAAATTGAAACCCTAAAAGCATTCTTCTCTCCCAATGCGTAACTAACCCACCAGCAAATCATGATTTTCTGTCAGAATGTACACAGTCTAACACCACTTCCCATCACCAGCACCTCCTTATGCGTGGTATGAGTCACAATCATTGCCAAGGAAGGTCATCTAAATCTTCTAACTGGAAGTCTGTTTTTGCCATTGCTTCCCAGAGACTAGCTTTACCTCATCATAATGTCAGAAATATTCACTTAAAATTAAGATTTATCAGGTAATTTCTTTGCTCAAAACCCTAAATGGCCCTCTATCTCTAAGGGTAAAAGTTAATGGTCTTTCAGTGACCTAGGAGGCCCTATAATATTTTATAATCCACTCCTAATTTTGCTCATCTGCCCTTGGGCTAGGCAAGCTCCTGCCTCAGGGCATGTCTCCTTGTTCCCCTAGTCTGAAATGCTCTTGCCCAGGAAACTGTTGTAAGATTTAAAGTCTCACTTCCACTCCACGGAGCGTAAACAGCCAAAAAGACCTCCACCATGCTGGGCCCTAACACCCAGCAAGGCTCCCGGAGCTCCACCAAGAAACGAGAAACACAGGAAGGAACACACCAGGCTAGATGGTAAATAGACCTTTATTAGTCTGGCCAGAGGGCACTCCCAGAGCCAGGGAGCTCAGAGAGGCAACTGTTCAGGGGCTAAGGTACTTTTTATAAGGTTTTTCTAAACAAAGAGTCAGGGAATTCACAGAACAAGACTGCAGACACATTGCTTATCCTATGCAGGAAATGTTCTATGGTCACCTTTTGTCATACCATTTGCCCCTGGGCAGGCTGTTAACCAAGGTATCAATTAACATATGAAGAAGCTCAGTCTGGCCTATTAGCATGGAGTCACTTTAGCTTATTCAAGTCTTACACTGTGTAAATGCATCACTCTACTCTCTCAGTTATTTAATAACTTCACTCAGATACTTTCTACCCTCTCTTCCCTAGCCAGCCTAACCTAAATTTCAACCCTGCTTTTTACTTCACAATGTTACTTCATAATCCTTTTCCTATGATTTACTATTGAAAGGGGTCTCGAGCCCCCTTTGGGTGCCCCTTGCCCAATTATGCCACTCACGCACCGAGAGGAGATCTTTATTATAGGGAGGCGAGCAGGAGGCAGGAAGGCAGAGAGAGAGAGAGAGGAGGAGGAAGAAGAAGCAGAAGGAGAGAGAGAGAACAAAGAAAGGAAGGTCCTTTTATCAGTTTTGGGGTGGGCTATTGCTTATTTAGGAGGAGTGAGTTACTTTTAACCTATCACAGGCCAGATTGTTTTTATGGGCCCAGTCCTGCAGACACAGGTTTCAACTTTCCTGGACCACTGTGGCCTTGGCAGGGGAGGAAAACCAGAGATAAGGGCATGAGATCATTTTAGGAGCCAAGATGTACCAGGAGAATGCAGCCTGTGAGGCGGCATCACAGCATACTTTAACATGATCAATTCCCTAACAACTATTTTTTATCAGCATTTATCACTGTATAAAACACCCTATATTTATATATTTACTTGTTCTTATGAAAAAATATACATGTCACAGTGGCAAGGATTTCTCATTATCTTTTTCCTTATCCATTGTTAGATTCTGAGGACCTACAGAATGTCTGCAAAATAGTAGATACTCAATATTTTCTGAAAAAAATAAACGATTATATTTTAATTACATAATTTATTATTGCAAATCCAGCTGCAGCATTTCCCCCAGGAGTTTTTGATATACCTCTGTGAGACATCTGTTTGTGTTGAGAGCATGGAATGTTTGGCTTAGAATAGTTATTTGGAATTGAGTTATGGGAACAGAAGAAAGCACTCATGTGTCAGAAGATAGAAGGTAGGAAAAATGGATCTCAGTACCTGCAGTGTTCTTGGTCACTTGGGTATCATTAGCAAGAGGTATAATGAAGCTGGATATTATGAGGGGGGAAAAAACAAAAACAAAGAAGTCAATAAGCCACATTTCATCTACTTCATCATTTTATCACATTCAGGCTGCTTCACTTTCCTTCTATATTATAAAGAACTTCAAAAGGATGCATTCCAGAGCTGCTAGTACATCATTTAGAAAACAGCTTCCTTATATGCTGGGAATACATAACCCTATATTCACCATTACCCTGCTCTGCAGAGCCCAGGGTTCCAGTCAAAAAGGAGGTGTAGATGGGGAAGTTATATTTCAGGATGTTTCTGGAAAAGCAGAGCTATTCTTACCATACCTATTTTTTCCTTTCCACTTTGATTGAGAAGGCTTCCTTCCCTCTTGCTTCTCCTGCCTGCAAGATACCAGTGGCAAGACCCTAGGAAAGGCTCTGTTAGGAAGGGTATATGTTGATAGTCAATGACAAATGGGAGAAACTCATGGAGATAAGATAAATTATCCACTCTTAGTGATCTTCAAGGACACCCAGGAAAAGATGGTTTCCTCCTTTAGGGTCATACACCACAAAAGGGGAAAGAAAATACTACAAGTAACAATGTTGGAGAAGAAAAAAAAACCCAATTTAAAAAAATTGTTTGTGGAACTGCCAGATAGGAATCTGTTACCTAAATGTAACTACACATTCATCAGCTGTATTCAATGCAATGCATATAATTATAAGAAATAAAACAATAAAATATCACTTTATCAGAGAAATTCAGCAAAATCTGAAAATTGGCAAAATTATTTTAATTTAATTAGTAGAGTTTTGTACAATAGAAATTTAAATAATGGCTATTTAATGAAAGAAAAATCCTCGGTGTTTATGGCTTATCACAAGACACTAAATCAGTTATGAATCTAAACCCCTCTTATTTATCCCAATAGTTATTTATAAATACTATGTATATATGTTACTAGCTTCTCAAACACAGTATGCTTTGGACTACTTTTAATATTTTATTTTTTCCTTTATTAGGCAATGAGTTAAATAAAATCCTCTACTTGCTCATTTCACTTTTGTTACAAGAGTTGTTTTTAATTTTTTTCAAAGTAATACCTTAATGCTAATATTTTTTACTTGACTCACCAAACCATCTTACATTCTAGTGAGTAGTACTAATGGTACATAATCCATTGGTCAGTAATCTCATATGTTTACTTTACCCATGCCCCAGAACATTACACTGGTCATTTGTCTTTCACATTTGTATAATCACATCATCCCCTCCTCTCACCTGAGCACTGTGTGGCTCATTCTTGTCTTTTCATAGGCTCTACTCCATGCTTGGCACTTTATGACTTTGTAGTAAGTTATTTGCTCAAATTGGCTGTACCTAAACTACTTAAATAGCAGAGAAGTAGAAAATATTTCATACATAAAATTAATTTTTCTTCATTCTTTTTCTTTTTGTAAGCCAAAATGTGACATGGTGCTTTATTGAAAACAAACTGAGTTTAACAGAGAAAATATTCTAAATGCCCTATGGAGGACTAAATTAAAACATTAATGTTACCCAAATTACAATACAACTAAATATTATGATAGTAAAAGTATAAAAATACTGTAATACTGAACATAGAAAATAATTTCTATATTAAACTATATGCCTTTTTTCTCTTACCCCTGAAACATGACACTCTCCAAACAAAGATCAGAAATTTTCTGGGTATTCACAAATGTAGCTGTTTGTTTTTTCTTAGGGAAATCTTTTCTTCCAACTACTGTCAAGTTTTTCCTAATTATTCTTATACTCATTGGATGCAAACAATACAGAATCAAACAGCAGCTTTTCTAATCATTATTATATACAATTAAATTGGTCCATAGTTTGGTATTTCTGACTCCTTTTTTCACACACCCTTAGTCTTCCTCTTGATCATTTCATTCTAGAAGATGGATGAAGATACTGATAAAGAATACTGAGTTAGTGAAATGAGAAAAATTGGTAAGATCATATAATAGAATTTTAAAACTCCATGTCTTCTACTTGGTGACTGAATAAAATATCTATTGTGCTGTTTAATTTAGTTATAAAAAGTATTAATATCATTTCTGGATTGTCAAGAATAACTTGTAAATAATACAGAATACTAAGTTAAAAGGGGAGTAACTCACAAATGACAAAAATTTCTGCTCCCAGTTAGATTTGTAAAATATAGTAATTTAAATAAAAGAGTAATATCTTGTTTATTGGAAATGTCAAGTTCTCTATAAAAACTTCTGATCAAATAAAAAAAAATTAATCTTTCACTTTCTATTCTTGTTCCAACGGCCATCCTCAAATTTAAACTTGTGAACAGTTTTGCTTAAAAATAAAATTAGTTTGTGACAGATCAACTATCACTGATTTAGACATCTTAAGTATTACTCACTATTATAAGATTTTTGAACTGAGGTCAGATTTGGCCCGAGGTCATACAAATAAATCCCTCATTGTCTACAAATGACATTTACTGAATATTACTTTAGTCTACATTTTTAGCATTTCCTCTGGCATGCTGAGATTAGATGTGACATTTCTTGTCCAGAATAAAACACAAGGTCAATTTTAAAGAATATAATATTGTATTTTTTTCATGCAACTTTGCATTTGCTTATCTACAGGACACAGGCAGTTGCTTTTAAAGAATTAGTCTTATGAATCACTACGAAGCCCACACTTAAACCTTCTCACAGGATGCCACTGTTGTGCCAGCCATACAACTGACTGCCTCTGAGCCCTCAGCAAAATCCCTGAGAAAAGACCCACAGTGGAGGTCAGAATTCTCTGGCTCCTACCGTAAAAGTTGGAGGGAGTTTTCCCCACACTGGATTGGGATGGTGGAAGTTTCATCAGCAGAATGCTTCCCAATGAGACAGTGTTATAAAGGATGATTAGCTTATGCAAATACACAAGAGCTATTATTCAACTCTATTATGAGTTAAACGAGATTTTGTATAACATCAATCATCAATTATTTATAAAAAATTGTAACTAAAACAGCTCATTAGTAAGTTTATAATAGGCAGAACAATTTTGAAATGTAAAAATTCATGCTTGATATATTATTTTTCTTCCTAAAACCATAAAATTAAAAGATAATAATTAATAATAATAATAATAATAATAATAGTAGTAGTAGTAGTAGTATTACCAACAATTCATATTTGGCATGAGAGCCAGTTTTGCTCTCCTGATCACTCTGTCGCATCCACTTACCCTGATTAGAGTCAATAAATACATGAAAATATAAATGAATTTACTCTATAAAATGCCAGAGTTGTAAAATTCAAGCTTTTTTTCTCAGTGAAACATACATAGATTTAGTTGAAACCAAGTTTAAAAATCTTAAAAACTACCACCAACCTCCAATATGAAGAAAATTGTCAATTTAAAACTTATAATGACTTCTTAGCATGGTTATTGGTACTGAACTCCATGGTACAAGAACATAAATATACAGTTATGGGTTTATTGTGCTTGGTACAAATCTTATCTGGAAAGGCATACCTAGAAGTGAGTTTAGGATCCTGATTATAGGATCACAGAAATTATCAATAAGTCAGATTGTCTGAGAACTTGAAAATAATACAATATGCTTACTCTGATTTAAATATTATCTAAAAAGAGCAAATACTATTTAGGAGAAAACAATAACAACAGAAAACAATGAATACACATTTCCTTTTATTTGCTGCAATCTGTCTTTCCTAGGTTTCTAGGAAATTATCTAGGTTACTCTATAGGGAAGAAGTCTGCACTTCAATACTTCAACCTTTTCTATTAAATAGCGACAACATCTAGGTGGAATCTACAGAACACAAATAGGTCTTTGTATCTATAAGAAGTGCAGTGAGCCATCCAAGCTAACTAGCAAAGAGAACATTTACTAGCAAAGTGATTGTAGATACCCACTGATGTGATGGATACCCAGGACTGCACGACGGACAGTGGCCCACGACAAAAAATGGTAACAGATTTGAAAGCCATTAGCAGGCTCCTTTTATCCATTCTGACATGGTTTATTAGAATAAAATGGCCTCTCTGTTTTATCTCTCTTTAATGATACAGATCTATGAACCAATAAATGTTATCATTTGGAAAATAAGAAAACACTGACATGTTATCTGAACTGTAGTTTCTTTAGTGATGCCAATGGAATAAATATTCTAATTCGATGCTTTAAAAAAATGCCCTGGGTAAGGTCCATTACTTTAATGATTACAACGACTACTAGGTTCAGGTGGGAAAAGCTTAACACCACATATCAGAGTGTATTTCATTGTGTAAAAGTTTTGAATTAGAAATGTAATGGAGAATTCAACATCACTACACTTTGAAGTAGTCATTTTTATATTACATTCACTGAAATAAAATCTAACTCATCGTTTCTCAATTATATTAACCTGAAGCAATTTAGCTAAGACTGTTACTTGATACTTCAGAAAAGAAGCAGTTACTGTAAAAAGCTATTACAAAAAATTCTGGAAATATTCTCAGAATCTTATACAAATAGTGTCTTTTCATATATGAATAAAAGACAATCTCCCTTTTATGCACACAAATGTAGTCAAAAGATAATTTTTAAGGAAATGTTATTTTCTTGGAACACAGGAAGGAGCTAAATAATAGCAGAAGGACCAACTGAAAAGAAAAGTTTTCCTGGCTTTAAAACTGGAACGAAACAACTCTCAACATTTGCAAAACATTCCTTTATTATTAGAAATAAATTATTTGTATAAAAATTGCATGCGTCAATCATTGCATTTAATTTTAGCACAACCCAGGGCTTCAATCCGGTCAGCCTTTACAAGAAACAGACTCATTGTCTTATACAAGTTGAACAATGTGGGACAGGAACGGGAGTTCTCACAATCACAGAAAAATACTTACAAGGATAACATCAGACATAGTTTGTTTCAACAGCATTTTTTTTTCACAAGCTAACATTAATTTTCCTTCTGTGATTTTTTAAATTGCTCACGAGTAAGCAATAATTTAGCTTTACACTCATTGGTTGTATTGTATAAACGAGTTTTTTCACTCCTCGTTATTGGTACTTTTGGCTCATGTCTAACTTTTGTTCCTTACAAGATTGACTATTGATTTGATTGAAAGTAGTCTATGGAGATTTCCAGGAGTATGTTTTCATCACCTTGTTTTCATTGTTTAAGATCACATACCACATTTCTTCAGACTGTTTCATTTCCCTGTTTCAGATAGAATGATTGCTATAGCTGATATATGTTGTCTTGGTAGAGGAAGCTGTTAAGACAAATTAGGAGAAATTAATAGTATATAATAATAAATATTGTGTTAATACTATTTTAAATTTCAAATCTTGTAATGATTGATTGATATGTGATACTCAGTTTTCACAATAGGTTGCTTATTATTTTTAAACCATGTACTAGGAATTCAATGGTCATTAAAATAAAAATGTGAATGCAAATTTAATCTGTAAAAGCCAATAGTCTTATGTACAGTATATGAATATTTACCAGAAAACTAAAAATGTAAAAATGCCAATCTTTAATAAGTTTTGGTACAGTTTAAACGTATATTTTGCTGACAGAGATTTCTGTATATGTAAAATAAAGGAATAGAAACATAAAATACAGGAAAAAAATTATTCCAATCTAAGCAAAGGCCTCTATCTTTGAGTCTGGTCTAATATCTAAAAGAGGGCTAATTATAAATTGCTACACCTTGACATTGCATGGATCTTCCACGTAAAACTAAAAAATTATTTTAGTATATAGGTGTGCACTTGGCAAGATATAAAGTACAAAGAATATTTGTAAGCATTAAATCATGTGCATTGTTGATACTATATATTTACAGTTAATTTTGATTTCATCTAAATATACAAAGCAGATATTTTGAAAATAAATACTTAAAGAAATAAATGAGTATTTAATAGTTCTGTTAGCAACTTACTGTGCAGTAAAACTCATTATATTGACACTATTAGATATATGAAAACAAAATATCCTATGCCAAATGTAGATTCACACTTAAATTTTCAGAGACTGTTAGTCCAAATACAAATAATCCTTTATTATTTTTGAAAGATATAATGAAAAAATCTCTATCCTAAAATTCAAATGAATAACACTACTTACAAAACCATACATATATATCTACTTCAATATGTAAATGTAATTCAGGATGAAACATTATTTGGGAAAACAATGTAATTAACAATTATTAAGACTAGAAATTAACTAAAAGTTTTATCCCTTTGCAGTAGTCAATACTGACAACGGCCATACACACTCTTCCAGAGATCAAGTATGTACAAAGTTTATAATCACTAAAATTAATACAGATAGCACAAGGACCTCTTAATTATAGATTTGTAACTATTTTATATGTATTATGAAATACATGCCCAAAATAGGTGCCATATCTGCTTATTTTATCCATATTGCTCACACTTCTAGGTTAATATGGTGGCACAGTGGAAAGAAAGTAGACTTAACATCATTATCGTTATATTCTAGTATCTACCAAATGAATAGAAAAGCTCACTGAAGCAGATTCCTGGGCCTCAGTTTCATCAACATTTAAAAGCCCACCACACTGGGTGTTTTTGAAGATGTAGGTAGTGGATATTTGTGGGGGAATCAACTTTACTTTGGGAGAACCAACGAAGAATTCAGCTTTTCTATTCATCCTACCCAAAATGTAAGCTATCTGTTGGACTTGTTTGGTGTTAAAAGAATCAATGACTTTTTGTTTGTTTACTTTTATTTTTTAAAAAATATATAATGCTTTTAAATGTCTCCAAATTTCCTCTAAGAAAATAAATTCTATATTCTCTAGCTCTATTTTTGAAGGACTTTCATATAATCTTTGAAGATGAGAGATGGAGAAAAAATATCAATGTAAGCTATCTGTTGGACTTGTTTGGTGTTAAAAGAATCAATGACTTTTTGTTTGTTTACTTTTATTTTTTAAAAAATATATAATGCTTTTAAATGTCTCCAAATTTCCTCTAAGAAAATAAATTCTATATTCTCTAGCTCTATTTTTGAAGGACTTTCATATAATCTTTGAAGATGAGAGATGGAGAAAAAATATCACATACTGACCATAAATGGGCTGCTACTTTGAACTACTTTGAAAAATGCTACTCAACATATTATGATTTAAATCTGACCATCTTTAAAGAACATTCTAACTTTAAGGTTTTTTAGCTAATCAAAGCATCACAGTTCTATTTCTTGGACTATTAAAAGTGATATCCCTAAAGTAAGATGGCAGAAACCTATTGATAAATGAGATCATCTTTCAAACAAAATAATATTAATTTTTCTATTGGTTAGAAAAAGAAATAGAAAGTTCTGCAAACTGGTAATTTACTTTATGTGAAAACAGTGATAAAAGATAAATTGTATGGTAAATATTCTGCATAAATCTTTATTTTATAATACTTCAGATCTAAATGAATTTGAGATGTAAAGATAAACTAATACGGAGGGTTTTTACAGTGGTAAATCATATGCTTATGCAATTTTTAAACATAGCAACAATGAATTTTTTTGTGCCTACCACACAGTGTTCATAAGCTAGAGAAAGCAAGTCTACCTCCAGTGGCAGTTCTTTCCATGACTTATTCATGAAGATCCTTAAGGAAAACCATGTATAGCATTAATTAATTGGGTACAACTGGCAAAATTCATATATACCAACTTTATTTCTCACTCTCCTCTCATGCAGTTCTGAATCCACGGTATCTTTTCTCACGCAAAATGTAGCATTTTGCAAATTCAGCAAATCAATTTCCTTTTCAACTTTACATTACTTATATTTATGTCATGCAAGTTTTGAAGCCTTAAAGATATCTTCACCATGTGATTAGAATTCCTGGCCTTAATAAGTCATATTCAAGAAAAGCTTTCTAGGGCTGGGGATTTATCTTAGTGGTTATACCACCTGCCTTGCAAGTGCAAGGTCCGGAGTTCAATCCCCTGTACCAAAAAACAAGAAAGAAAGAGAAAGAAAAAAGAAAAGCTTTCTGAACTTGGTAGTAGGGGTTGGCTTCATATGGTAGAGCTCCATGACCATGACCTCATATTATAAAGCAAATAAAAGAATTGCAGGTGTATTTAATACACAGCTATTTGATCAGAATTAAATATCTCAACAATGGAATTATAGTCATAAATGTCAAAATCTTTCATTTATTAGAACAGAAAGAAAAAGGAACACTAAAAACAATAGCTTTAAAATTTTAAGATATTCTTTTCTATGAACTACAGACCATTCTACGTTTTTAAAGCAGCAATGATTTCTTAACACATACTGTGATGGATTTTTAGTTTAGAAAATCCTGAATTGCATGTCAGTTATTGCAGCCTCATAATGGTGATTTATCTGAACTCTGCCAGCAGGAAGAAATAGAACACAGCAACATGGTTACTCTTCACTGAGTTAACCAGCTCCAGATTTACTGGGAATATACTCTAGTCATGTTGAGAGTAGGTTTTATAAATTTAAAGAGGTATAGTGTTTCTCTTACATAACATGATGGCAAAGGTTCTCCAATATTTAGTTATACTTTCAAGATGGTTAGGCTATTAATCATATAAATACTTTTTAGAGGGTTTTTGCTTTCTGAAATGTCTTTACTAATTTGAAAACACCAATACATTTATTAAAGATAACACAAACACAAAAGAGCCTACAACACGTCAGAATTCTCACCTGGACTCTTACACACAGAGTTTCAAGCTCTGTATGCAAAGCATGCAAATCTACCTTTTCATCATAGGGCAACCATTTAACTAAGCAAAGGACAATGGTGGTGGCATGGAGTGGGACTGTGTAAAGATATGTGAACATCTCACACACAGTCTCCCTTGAATGTGTACATTTTATCACTTTAACTGGTCCAGATTTATTTAAACTATACTATTCCTATACCAGATGAACCAGAAGTACAATTTAACATTCACACAGGCAGTAACTGACATGATCATGATTCATCTTTTCAACTTCCTTTTGCCTTCCAAAAACAAGCCTCTAACTCCTCCAGAATATTATAGACTTAGACTTCAAACAGTCCTCATGTTTTAAATCTTTCATTTTTATTTTAGAGAAAATAGAGAAATGCATGCATGCTGTATAATTTCCATTTTAGCATCAACAGAAAGCAATAGAAAACAGGAAAAGATTGAGTCTTATTTCAAAAATACAAGATTAGCCCTTATCAATACGGTGCTGGACATTTTTCTTTTCAAGGAAGCTGTTTGTTCTTTAAAGGGTAAAAAGGGCTATTAACTTTTTCTTCACCCTGTCTCATATGTGAGTCTAAGATGAGTGGTATTTATTTTACTGTAAGCCTGGTAGTTCCATTTGAAGCCATATTGTATAAAATTTTTTGGATTGTTACTAAAATATAGGTATAATGGACTGGCGAATCATACTGAGAAGTGCCAGTGTTCAAAATGTATCATTGCTAGCTGCAGTTTATTGGAATCCTACAATAGATTTTAACTTCTTATATTGATGCTTCCAAGGTAGAAAATAGACAGAATTTTGCCCTCAAAACACAACCATTCTTCTCTAATGCCTTTAATAGTATGTAATACATTTTTGCTAAGAGCCAAAATAGGCCCATTATTAGTAAATTGCTCACCTGTAATGAGAGATGATTATAACAATTTGTTACTAAAACCCATCTTTAGTGTGTCTTTTGCAGTTTCACATGGTTGCATGTTGGTAGAAAGGTGAATAGTGGAAAGTGTGAATTCTTGTAAGTTTCCTTTCTTTAAAAATGACTAGTTTTGATATTACTGATTTGAAGGTAATTTTCCCACAGCCAATGAGGCAAGTAATTCCAGTCTGAGGATAATTGAAGCCAATAAGTTTAATTAAGCAATGTTAACATTTAAGGTTAGTTATATCTATGAAGCAGTAGAGTGGGTACTGAATACCTGGAAATAGTAGCACAAGGGAAGATTTATGGATCCAGGGAGAATTATGAGTTGCTATAGTAATTGCACCAAATAAAATGAATTATTGGTTTTCTTCTGTATTCAGTGTTAAAAGCGTAGTGAGTAAAGAATCTAAAGTAGTATTTCTACAGTGTTTTATCTTTATCATATACCTATGTTATATTCTCAAAAGACCAAAAGCCACTCTGATGTAAAAATCTTAGCTTCGAGGTATCTTGTTTTGATCCCTCTACAGAAGCAAATACTGTAAAATTTGTAACATTTTCTATAGTCACCTTTCTGCTATTTTATAATGCCAATCTTCAGTGTGTTTGTTCTTCTTTCATAAATACCAATATGGCTTTGCACACGTCATTTAAATATCACTAGGTTAGCCCGGGTGTCAGTGTTATCACATTCTGATTTCAGGGTGGACAACAGAGATGAGAAAAGTAGGTAAGGAGAAATAAAAAGCATGTTGGTTGTGAGAGGGATTCTCTTTTCAGGGTCATGAGGCTTTCAGAGATGAACTCTAAACATCTTAACATATCCAAGAAGGAAAACTAAAAGAAAAGGAATACTTGGGCAAAACAAGAATTATTGTGACTTTACTAAACATGCAGCTAGCTGGTTCTCCCATTTTCCTAAAAACTCCAGTGCATTGTTTATGTGTGTAAGATCTGTAGTAAGATCTTGTGTAAGATCTGTAGTTCCATAAATATCAATAAACTATTACATTTATAAGTAGAAGTCAATATAGAATAAATAAATGGAGAATACTTCATCTCAAAGGAAAATTTTATACATGGAAGGTATAAACAGAAAAGACCTGGCTGCCATGCTCCATGAGAGATGTAGTGTGTACATTCATGCTCGTGAGAACAGCCATTCATCTTGCAATGATGTGGCTTTTGCCAAATAGTTTTGACTACTGTGAGAGTATCATGGTGTGTGAGAATCATTTTGTCTCTAGGACCATGTAGCACATTCCCCAAGGCTAGTAGAAGAATGTTCAACGTACATCTATCAGGAAGTGCTCCTGCTCTTGACCATCTGAAAGTCTACAGATGACTTACTGTTGGTGTCAAGACTCTCACAGAGTTCGCTTTTCACTTCGCCATTTGGTCTGTCATTCCCTTTTTGGATGAGTTTGCTTTGCATGGTGGCAGCTGTCACCACAGCCTTGAAGCTCCTTTTGCGTTTCTGAACATTCTGCTCAGGATGAAGAATTATAATATAAACCTTGGGCATATAGAGCATTCCCAGAGACACCGAAGCACTTAAGCTCATGGAGACAGTAAGTGTTGTTGTCTGGATGTACATCTGCAAGGTGGAAAAAAAAAAATCACTGTTGTTAAGTCTGACCAGTAAGTGATAAAGCAAATAACATACAATTTTTCAAAATTATTTCAGTTTCTTTGCTAAAGGTATATTAGAAAGTGCTATTGAATTTGCCCTTAACAATAGACAAGAATGCTAATATCCCAACCTTCAAGTAAGGATGTGAAAGTTGCATTTTTTATTAATCTCAATTCATCAGCTACACAAACAACCAAACTGTAGAAGTTTAGTTTTCTTTTTGGATTATAAACTACACAAGAAAGGGAATAAAATTAATTTGGCAAAAAACTAACACTTTATGCCCCATAGGCCTTCTTCAGGAGGTACATGCAGGTCTTTTTGTTCTTTTGGAAATATTAAACCCAAGCCGGCATGGTGGTGCATGCCTGTAATCCCAGCACTTGGGAGGCTGAGGTAGGAGGATCGCTGTGAGTTCGAGACCAGCTTGGGCTACATAGTGAGTTCCAGGTCAGTCTCAACTACATAGTGAGACCCTGTCTCAAAAAAAAAAAAAAAACCCACAAAAAAAAGGAAAGAAAAGAAATATTAAACCCAGAAGGTAAATTTTGCATAGAGAAACTAGAGGGGAAGTAAAGCCTTCTACAGGAACCACTGTTTGCATCTTTATGTCACACAAAATTGCAGCTACCAAACTTGACAAATAACAAGCATGTCATAAAGGCTTAGCTTAACAGCTTCTCCAAAGAACCCTTTCATAGATTTCTTAATGACCACATCAGCTCATAAAAGTGTAAGAACTCCTTCATGAGTGTCTGCATGGGTCTGATCAGAAGCATGGGGAATGCTACTACCAAGTGCCATCCCCCAGAAAGGCAGACTTCAAAACATTGCGATGTCTCCCTATCCACCTTATTTACTGGACCTGGCACCTGGAACTGCTGGCTCTTCCACAAAATCAAAACAACCACGAGAGGTAAACATTTTGAATCAATTTGGGTTATCCAGACAATCAAGACAATGCCATTTAAGATACTCATGAAAGAGGACTGCTAGAACTCCTTCAGAAAGTGGCAAGAACAATGGGATAAGTGTGCTCCAAGAAAAGCAGAGTGTGTTGAGGGGATTAATGGCATTTGTCCTTTATTGTAAACATTTCTTAAAATTTAAATATTCACTGTCTTGATCATAACTTCTAAAGCATTGTTTTGGATTGTTATGGCATAGAAACAAGAGCAGCATTTTAATCTTTAAAACCAAAAAAATATTATCTGTTTCACAATTTCATGTCTTGTACTCAATTGTAATAACCCTCAAATAACTTGAAATACTGAGGCTACAGAGAAACAATCAAGACTGTGAAGGAGAACTCCTTTCCCGTGTCTCCAACTCTCAATAATAGATCTGTTCACTTGGATAATACCTCAGGAAAGTCAGATTTCATCTGCCCCTCCCCAAGAGCAAAATTAACTGTGTTTGTTTTAATATAAGATGGAAAAAGTTATTCTTAAGGATAAATTCATGACAGCATCAGTATTGTGTTGTCTAGCGGGGACAGGTGTTCTTAACAGTTGGCAAATTCTTGAAGTCAAAAACTGTCCTAGCCAGGAGGAGAAATTCAGGCCCTAGTCAAAAGTATCTTTAAAATTATGGAGATTTCCGAGTATAGTGATCAGGTAAACAAGGCTGTCCTTGCATAAAAGTCCATTATTTATATGTGAATTACAACTTCACACAGAGTTGATTTGTTTCAAAGGTCGTCTCCTCTGGCAAGTTCTTCATGATAATCTTATTAATTGTAATATTTGTATTTTGCTTTTAAACATTAATGCATTACATGGATGTAATGGTGCCTCTTGGTAATGTGTAACTGTATGATTCTATTCATTTCTATGAATATAATTTATTTATATGAATACAATTAATTTATATGAAATATAGAGAGCATACAACTACCTAGAGCAACTAACTTGTTTTTTTTTTTCTTATATATCCCTAAGAAACTATGTAAGATTCTAGATAGAATAGTTATTTAGAAACTGGTAATTATTTTATTTATATGAAGATCTTCATGAGTTCATTGATATACACAAATAATACAAAATATAGCTACTATAATTTCCTCTTCTGTTATATGGACATCAATTATGGCTACCATACAGAGCTGATAATTTTCTGGAAAAAATGGGGAGGAGGCTGAGGTGTGATTTCCTGATTTTAAGCTAAGCTCAAGCACATCAGCCCCAAGAGAAACTTTATTCAAGTATATCTCTCATCAAGAAGTAAATTACTACGTGTCATGATCTCTCATTCTACTTTTCAATGAGTAAAATGCTGTATTAACATGGAGAGTTATTGTAATTAAGAAGGTCACAGTAGTATGTGGTTATGTGCCTTTAAACCTTGTAAATGTTTGCTGTTTACTTTCAGGCAATTTAGTACTATGAGTGCTTTTAAACTTCTTATGTATTTGGTTAATCTCTCAGGTCCTACTTATTTTCAGATTAGCATTGCTGCAAAAATCTATGCAGGCAAAGGAATGCAAAGGAAGGATATGGAGCTAAAGAAAGGATGTGGCAAAGTTTAAACCACATACATAGTACAAAGCCACTTCATAGGTTACCATTAATTTTGTCTTATCAGACCTAGAAATTGATTTAGCCTAAAAACAAATGAAAAAATGCAGATATCAAAGAATGGTAAAATGATGGGATTTCCATGCTGATTAGCTGGATTTGTAGTATGACTTCATTGGTTAGTATTGCTAAAATGTAGTACTAACCCAAATAGTATATGAATACTTTTATACTTGTAAAATCTGATGAATGTACACTGCCACCAAAAATATACTGATAATTTTTCCTTTTTTGAGAATGATTTCTGAAATTTACAATACACTTAATCCTGAAAGATATTAGGTATCAAGAAGATTCTAGAATGTTTGCTTCCTCATTAAATGCATTACTACATTACTGTAATCTTCCCTTCTGGCAAGCCAACTCCGTGAAGGATATAAAAATCACAGTTATGAGAGTTAAGCGGTACTATGCTTCGTGTACCAAGCTTTCCATTAGACTCTACTTTCAAATTACACCAAAATGCTGATCTTAATTATGTGCTTTCTTAAAACAGCTTCTGAAAAATTTAATGTGAATTTAAAAAAATGCAGAGCATTTATACAAAATCATACCCTAAAACTCTAAAACCTTATAGTTGTTACAGAGCTTTAAACTATGAATAGACTGAGTTTTTGAATTTGCTCTTTGAATCCTTAATGGAATGAACCAGTCAAGCATGGCATAACCTCAAAGAAAGCAACAACATAAAAATTAACAAAGATATGAAAATGTACCCTACTCACATTAAAGAGAAACTAAATTCTTAGCTTCATATTTTATGGAAGATTCTATCTTCCAAGCTGCACTGAAGAAGAGTAGACAAATTATCTTCAAATGTTGAAAATGAGCACTGATTCCAAAAACCTCCTAGATTTCTATGCCCTATAAAAAGTTCAAATTATTTGAGGCATGAAGGGAAGGAGTGTATTCCAGCAGTCGTGCTTTTGAATCCTAATGCAAGAACTCATAAATTTTGTTTAGAAAAACCAAAGACATGTACATAAACTCTGCTGTTGTCCTGTGAGTGATAAAAGGCTCAGCCCAATCAACCAAGCAACAATTCACGCGAACAAAGCTCTCCGTGGTAGAACCTAGATTCAATCTCCAGCACCAGAACAAGCAAATGGCAAAAAGCCTTCCTTAATGGTTGAACAAATGTCCCATCTTATTTTTCTCTCTGAATTTGAGTTTATTATCTATTAAATGAGGGAAATAAGTTTTTTTAATAGAGGAGTTATCAGGTGGAACGCTATGAAGTTTATAAAATGTCTTGTAGGCTTGAGATAGTAACTCAACAAAGGCTACTTCTCCAACAGCTTTGAATCTAAAAAAATATTGAAAAAGCATCTTTCCAGGTTTCTAGGATAAAAGAGGGACCCATTAGCCAATCATCTAAACTAGAAAGTTTCATTTAGTTAAGAGTTAATAGTCATGTTCTATCTGTCTGCTCTTTGTAATCTCCCTTCAAAGTACGCAGAATAAAATTTTGTCCAAATACCAAATCTGTTTGCTGATATCAAGGCCATATCTAATTCTTTTATTATATTTCTAGAATGACACAACAGCTCTTCTTTTCAAAGATATAAGCCACCCCAGGACTGTATTGATTCCTCTTAACCCCCTAAAATCTGCCAAGGGAGGGAGGAAAGGCGGAGGAAGGGGAGGGTAAGGGAACATACAAATAATTCATATGTGTTATGGACATGTACCAACTCCCCAGAATGAATGCAATCATTATGTACCAATAAAAATAAAAATCAAAGGGATACTGGCAATAGTATTGGATATGTTAATAACAATCTTCTCTTTCCAAATTTCTTTTTTTTTTCATTAATTTTACTGGTACATTTTAGGTATTCCATATAATGACATTCATTATTGGGAATTTGTACCTTTACATAATATATCTTGGTTCTTTTTTTTCCCCACTCCCCTACCTTCCATTCAATCCCTCCACCCCTCCTTAATTACATACCTCTTCCCACACCCTATCACTCCAAAACACAGAGGAATAGAAGTATTTTCTCAATTACATCTACTGATCGCCAGTCATTTCACCTGCCACTATGTCTCATGGACATTTTGAACCTGAAACAGTAAAATGCACTAAAGCAGATTTAAGCAATCACTGGCTAAACCATGGAGAAATTGGCACAAAGGAGCACACAGAGGACATCTTTTATGGGATGTATTACAACTCCCTCTTCATTCTTTGAATAGGTTATTTGCACACATTCAGGGTCTACTGAATGTAGGTCATGACCTGAAATCATTAAAGACCCCAAGGAGAATTAGGAGGGCGGAAATTCTATTTCTCTCAAATAAAAGTCAGTCTTTTACTTTCAGTTGGCTCCTGAATACAGACCTCGATAGACCTCTCTAACCTGATAAGTTTTCAATGCCTTAGTAGCTACATAGTCTTCTATGAGACCCAGCACTCAAAGCATCTTTATGTCATATGGGATGAAACAGATTCATTCTTTATTCCTGAATATTTTTGTCTTGCTCTGGATAGTTTTGTTATACTTCTTTGCTACAATAAGCCAGATACTATTCAGCTGCATTATATACAGATAGAGCAGTTAGAAAACTATATTAGCTCTTACATCCTGACGTTTTTCTGCTTCTGTTTTCTATTTCCTCAGTGTGTGTCCACCAAAGTGGCACTTGCATTGACAAATGGATTTTATTATTCTTCTATTTTTTTTTATTTTAGCAAAGTTTTAGCCAACAAACTGAAAACTATAATTTATTACTAGAGGTGATTTAAAAAGTTTAAGGTTAACTTGACGGAGAAATTCTGGAGTTGCCGCCTGGGTGATAAGAGCCCCAAATCAACCCTTCGGGCCACAATCCAAATTCTGATGGAAATTAACCTAGCTTTGGCAGCAGCACTCCTTTGGCTGAGCCTGGACATGGAAGAATCATCGTACCCTACATTAAACATTTTACTATTGCCTCTGACTTCACTTCTTCCCTCCTTCAACATACATTCCTCTCTTGCTGTTCACATTTGGACTTAGGGTCTTAAACCAGGACCAATTGGTTGAGCATTTGTATATATGGTCCTGTATTTAGAAAGGCCCCATCTTATGTTCTACTGTCACGATTGTGAAGTATGAAATAGTCTTTGAATACAGATGCCTACATTTTTATTTTTAAGCAGGCATCACAATTTTTTTTTAATCAAAGCCATTTATATTCTGACAGCTTCCAGATGTCTCTTGGGAAATTCAACTGCCACCGGTGCAGCTCAGCTGGATCTCTAACAGTATCTAAAACTTCAGAAACCCCTGACTTCCCACTTTTACCCCTAAAATCACTCAACCAGCAATGTCTCACATATTGTAAAACATCTGAATTGTTCTCAATTTCTCTTTCCCACCCCATCTTATCTACAAACAAATCCTACTGTTCCTTTCTTCAAAATATTCTCAGATAAGTCATTATCACTGCATCCAACCTGCACTACACTGCTGAGAGCCTCCGTGATCATCCCTGCTTGGGTCACTGCTGTGACCGTTCTCATGATCACTTCTGCCCGTGCTCTCTTCAGGCTGGTCTACTGATTGATACTAACACTGAAGCTAGAACAATCATATTGTTCATATATCAGCTTAGTTCATTTAACTCTCGAAACTCTGCAACGACTTTAGTCCTCACAAGGACTCACTAGGTCCTCAGTGCCTTTGGCTTTGCTCCCTCCTTTAATCACCCTTTTCTGGCCATATGGGCCCCAGGCTGATCCTTGAACAGATCAATCATACTTTTCTTTCAGGCTTTCGTATCTGATGGTGAGTTTCTTAATTTTCTTCAGGAGATATATGAAAAGTTCTTGGGCCGGGGATTTAGCTCAATGGTTCTGCCGCCTGCCTTGAAAGCACAGGACCTGAGCTGGATCCCTGGTAACTGCCCTCCTCATCCCCCCCAAAAAAGGAAGAGTTCTTAAGGAACTTTAAGGAAAAGTTCTTTCTGCATAAAACCTTTCATGAGTAGACCATCATTCTCCAATTCCCCAGTTTATTGTACTTCTTAATATTTAACATTTCTCTTGGCCAGGGGTTTAGCTCAGTGATTCGGTGGCCTGCCTTGCAAGCTCAAGGATCCGAGTTCAATCCCTGGTACCAATAAAGAAAGAAAGAAAGAAAGAAAGAAAGAAAGAAAGAAAGAAAGAAAGAAGCAGAATATTTAACATTTCTCACATAAAAATATGTGTATTTTACTTATTTATTTTCTGCATCATCTATTTCCTTTAACTGGAAAAGAAAACTCCACGAGCACAGATTTTTACCTGTGCTTTCACTGCTGTGAAGACAGCACCTTGAACCCTGCCTGAATAACATATATTTTCTATATTCTGAGTTTTTACTCTTGATTTAGGGATTTAAAGAAAATAACCTGTATAGGTCTAAGCAAGAAATAATAGATAAATACTGAAGCTAGGAAATATAAGAGAATTGGGGTACCCTATTTCCTCTCAAATCATGCTGGAACATTGGAATAGAAACATAGTATCAGACAGATAAACATTATGCTTTTTAAATTTTAAATATAAAAATGAGCCATTTTGCTCCCTGCTTAACAGTGGTCAGTATAAAGTAAAAGTCAGTGGTTTCAACATTGGGAACATGAGAGCTAAGGAGTCTGTGCTTTGAGAGATCCCTTCTCCATTTAACAGCATAGATGAGGGTAATGTACTCACCCTACTCCTAGGCTTCACAGACCTAAATCAAGCAGTTTAATGAAACAACACATGTGACACATTGGCACAGAGACTGATCTATAATATTCAATAAGCAATAGTCATTATAGTCAATATTTAACCTTGATTCTGTTCTTTATTCCTCTTCCTACATTCATCAACCCATAAACACTGAATAGTACTCTCCTTTCAAAATCAGCTTCAATTTTTTCATAAGAACATACAGAAAAACAAGCCAAACATATCCATAAAGTTGTAAAGTTTCTTTATGCTTGTGTGAAATTCGAGTCAGTACAAAGAATCATGGTCCCTCACTCCAGGAAGAAGCAGCGTCCTTAGTGTTATGTTTCTCCTGTGAGGGAGAAATCAGTGTTGTGGTCAGAGATACTGCACTCTAAACTCATTAGTGAAGAAAGAGATGGTTTGCTTTGATCTCTTTGCCAACCCTCATCACCTCCTCCTCCTTATCACTTCCTCTTTCAACTCTGGCCATGTGTTTGCAAAATGGAAGAATCCAAGTCTCAAGTGCAGAATTAAGAATGAAGACTGTGGATTCAGCCCTAGGCTGGTTCATGTATGAGCCTTCAGTCCTTAACCACGGGCTTACTCGTAATAGTGGATACCAGCTGCAGAGACTCATAACATCAACCACCAAAGATGATACCAGCTTTTCTAAGGACAGGAAAGACAGTGTGAAGAAAGCTCAAAATCTTCTAAAGAAGCAGGTATTAGATTTATAATGACTTTATAATTGAATGTAAGAGATAGTTAATATTTACTTTAGTACATAATATGTTTATTAAAGCCTGAACGGAATTATAAACAAAGTATTTTAAAATATAGCATTTAATAAAACATGGCCTTTAATTTTCAGTTATTTTATGTGTTAATTATTTATAATAAAAATAATTTATCAAGCAGTAATGTTGCATTTTCTAGAAATAAATAAATGGGCGATATATACTTTCTGAGGGCCTATTCAGTTCTCCTTTTCAGATATTATTCCCAATTTTTTTACTGATTCTTAGTTCCTTGATGCCTGTTAGCCTTTCATTTCTTTGCAGCAACATAGACAGTACTAAGAATAATAGTAATGGAAACATCTTTAATTATTATGATTTGAACAGATGTGATAAAATATGATAAATAGAATATTTACACAGGCAAAACAAATAAAGTAAAAAGCAGTAAAATTTGCTTTAGAAGGAAGCAGAAAGAACTATTGCAAGAACAAAAGTTATCTCAGAGCTATATTTTCTAGTATACTTTGTGTGTGTGTGTGTGTGTGTGTGTGTGTGTGTGTGTGTGTATAGAAACATAGTCCTGGAAGTTAAGACACAAGAAGAAATATTTTAAGTCTTTTAAGTATCATTGTTGGCAGATGGAAATTGCTACAATTTAAATTTTAGGAAATTCTATTCATATTTTATTTTTAAATATTGGTAACTTTATGAAAATGATTTTAATAATAGTTTTATAAAAGGCAATAAAGCATTATTCAAATAAATGTTTCTCTCTAAAGACAACAGAATTAAATCAGTAACCTAGTTTGGGCAATTTGTGGATCTGTAAAAAGTTATAGAAATGCCACTCCCCATATTACTTAACAAAGGAAGAATCAAGAAATAGTTTAATGGGATGAATGAGGTCCACTTCAGCATCCATATCATGAAAATATAACTCTGAGTACTCATTTAGAGACAAGACTTTTAAAGAAGAATTAAGAAAAATGGGTTCCTTTGGTCTAGTTTGACTGATACTCTTTTATTTACTCAAAGGAATTTGAACATGGATACACAAAGAAAACCCGCATGAAAACATTCTGACCACTTGGTCTAAGACTTTTCTGGTCTCTAGAACTGTGAGAAAATGGATTTTTATTGTTTAAGCAACCAGTATTTTGTTATGGCAGCTGTAAGAAACAAATACAGAAATTCTCAAGAGTTCCAGAAGTGCTGTGATCATAACTGGTCTGTGCTTAAATATACTGATAGAATCTCAAAGATCTGTGCTGTTGATCTAAGAGAGATATATTTAGATACTCATCTAAACAATGAATGTAAGACATAGATATTATGTACTCATCATTGTATATAATCATCAATCACTGAAAATTAGATACAGCATTGTTCCAAATATGTTTGCATTTTAAACCCTTACAATAATACTGAAAGGTAAGAATCATTCCGCTTTTTTTTTCTCATTGAGTTTATTGGCACTTTTTAGGTATACAGTACAGTTACATTCTTCACTGGGATCTTGTAACTTTACATGACAGGTCTTGGTTCTCATTTCTTCCCCTTACCCCTGCCCTCCCTTCACCCCCTCCTCCCTTCCCTATTTACAAATGTTTTATTTCCATTTTTTAATTTTCTCATATTTTTTCTTTTCCCTTATTTCCTTTCCCCTACCCTTCCCACTTCCCCTACACCTTTTAAGTTGAAAGTCATGAAATTATTTTCAGGACATCACACAACTCAAGTACATGAAGTGTAGATTCAAACTGAGGTTTCTCTAACTTGGAAATCCATGTTCTTGTCACACAACACAGATACAGAGAGATGTCAAAGAACAAGATTAATATGAGTTGAATCCTCTCCAAATCAAAGAGAATCATCCTTTTTCTAATAATTGGACCAAATTTCTTAAAAACTACAGACAGTTAAAACCTTTACATAACATACATAATGGAGTATGTAGAAAAATTATTCTGTTATCAAATAGCTGCTTTCTGCATTGTAGATCCCATAGTAGTTCTGACTTTCTTAGAACTATATATTGTTGAGCTTAACTAAACAACCCAGTTGAAAATATGGGCCCCAAGAGCCTATATTAAATTAAAAAATTCATAGACATCATGAGGTATTTTCATTATCTTTTTAGAGATTTAAAATTAAATATATTATATATAAGGATAAAATTAGTTTGAATCATTCAAGAAATAAAATAAAATTGACATTTTTGCTGCATTGTTTTAAACTGTAAACAGGCTTCACAGAAATCCATCATGAACTAGATTACCTAAAAACAAGAATGAAATTGCCAAAGCAGAAAATACATAAGCTATGTTCTTTTGTTTGACAAGCCAAACACATTGAAATTATAATTAATAAATACAGATTTTTCAATTTGAAACTAAACATACACAGTAAGTAGTTTCTTTAATAGGAAATTATAAACTGCTTAGAAATATACCATGAAAACAGCATGCATTAAAATTTGTATATACAACCTAAATGATGCTTGAAGGAAAATTTAAAATATAAGACGGCAACTTTAGAAAACAGGAAAGTCTCAAAATTTACTGGATCTAATCAAAGTTTTTAAAAGTAAACTTAGCAAAAACAGAAGGAAAAATATCTGACAAAAAATAAATGGATACGACAGCAAACTAAAATTAGTACACATAATCAATAGAACCCAATCACGTTTGTGATAGTTGATCAAAAAAATGTAAGATGTGACTAATCAACATAGAAATGAAAAAGAAGATATAAATATAGGTACAAGTTAGATTTTTAAATTATAAAATTAAATTATGCATAACTTCATGCCACTAAATATACACATTTAGAAAATGCATGATTGCTCAGGAAACAGATAGCAGCAATGAGATTTGTATTAAATAGACCTAGAACTATGAGGAAAAGTCAGAAAGTAAGTACATGACTGGCAGCCATGACGAACCAGTACTGATGAGAGTGTTAGTGTTTCTTCCCCTAAACCAGAGAGTGAGAACAAGGAAAGTACCCATCCCAAGTCCCCACATGATCACCCCACTTTGATATATTTGCATCCACACTTTCATTCTTTTTACATTAGTTATGGCATGAGAATTCAGAACATACACAATTTGGAATTAGAGATGCAAAAGCTTAGACACTTAGGCAGAATTTTCCTGGTGTTCTTTTTTTAATATTCTCTAGTGCCTTACTGCTACTTGAAAAGAAGAAAACCATGAAGAATATCCTTCCTCAGAGCGCTGAAAAGACTAATTACTACGGCAACACAGGATCTCTGCTGACCCTTTATTCCTGAACCATCTCTAGGGAGACTGAATATTTACTCAGATGGGCTCATTAACTACACTTAGCCCCAAGATAAGCCAAATAGGAGGATATAAATGGAAGTCTCTCCAAAAGGGCAACTGGTGTGGAACAGATATCTACTTCTTACAACTTCAAAGATTCATAACCCTCTATGAATTCTTGGCTCTGGTGAATGGCTTCTACTAAAACGTAGTGATCATGACTCCCCTGCCCTGCATTATCTCTGCCTACTACTGTCTGGTATGTCTTGATTCTGGAAAATCTGAACTCACTGCATCACCAGCTTTGAGGCATTCTCTGCAGCGATATCACTGGATGTAAGAAATCTTGTTGCTAGAACAGGTGCCTCCTGAAGGTACAGATGAAGATCAAAGAAGTCAGGTCTCTAGGGAGAAAAACTGATGCATCTTACATGAGTGTGGACTTTGTACAAATGTGAACTAGCAAGTCTGATGTAAACTCATGACTTTGCCTGGATACCAACCATGGCTGAAGCATTCAGGAGCATTAGAAGCCCTCCACACATATGGTGACCTCCCTTGAGGCATCATACTTAGCCACACTGAAGCTGAAGGCATGCTGCTCACATCAGGACAGTAATCTGCTACAGTGATTATTTATCATTTAAATTGGTCCTGAGAGTCCCACATTGGAGACATAGTACAAGAAAAGACAAGATTATTTTAAATGGGCCCAAAATCTTGAACCACATGAAAATCATGTGTTAAAGAAATGACAGATTTCAAATGGCAACCAAGGGAAGGTACAGAATACTTCTGCCAATGTTTACATTTCTAGATTACAGCAAAAAGTCATCTTCTTGTACAGTATACTCTAAGCTCTGTGATGTGACAGAGGGTTTGGTTATTCTGCAGTCCTCTAAAACTAAAAACATTGATTCAGTTTCAGCAGAGGAATGTACTCTGAACGAAGCACAAAGCAGGGCTTTAAGATTTCCATGACCAGATACCTGAAGGTACTAAATAAGAGAGAAGGAAAGAGAAGAGCCTTCTGTTTAATTTTCCAATGAGAAACTAGCCAAAGATTCTTTCCAGAACAGTTTAAGCTATCCACCAGGCCCATTTCATGGCATTCACAGTATCCTGCATGACATTCAGATTACAAGACTTGTGACATATGTGTTAGGACCAAGAAACCCCAAAAGACTATTCTAGAGCCACAAAGAAATAAAAAATCCCAAGTGTCTAAATATGGAAGAATGAATTCAGGTTCAGATATCATTTCAAATAACCAACCTTTCAATGCACATCACACCATAATTAAAAGGCCTCCTTGATATTCTAATTGCAGAATTTTCAGTTCTTCTTCACACAGATCTACTTGGTTACCATACTTAGATCTTCGGTGGTGTGATCCACTAGCAATTCCACTGAGTCATCTGCTACTGTAGCAATATGTTGTTCCAATGTGAGTGAAAACAGGTTATTCCTGAAGTCACCAATGGATTCCCAAGTTACCCCATTTACTGAGCATCACCCAGAAAACTAAAAGTTTGTATAATTCACCAGACTCATTCCTTGTCTGCAGATCTGTCTTGGAGTGCTAACTTCTATTCCACCAAAACCTCTACAACCCCGGACTCTTCTCCCTTCCTTCTCACCTGTGGTCTTAAGTGAAACCTTGTGCTTCCCAAGAGACAATTGTTTCCCCTCTAGTCTTCCTCTGTTCCTTTCCTTCCTTCTTTCTCCTCTCCTTTCCTTCCTTCCTTCCCTTCCTTTTTAGTGCATGTGTTTTCAATACGTAATGAATGGGCGCATCATGGAGAACAGGTACACATACATATCATATCACATCATACTCCTTTTTATTCCTTCTTCTTTCCCTCTAGTCTCTTCCTATCCTTACATCTCTTTTCCATCTCCACAATGTCTACCTCTCTGTTTTTATCATCTATCTTTTATTTTGCTGTTTAAATCATTTGTACTTTATGTTTCTCATATAAAAGAAATTATGCAGTATTTAACTTTCTGTGTCTGATTTGTTTTCCTTAGAATTATGTTCTCAAGTGCATCTGTTTTCCTACAAATGACAAATGACTCAGATTTGTTCTTATTTGTGGCTGAGTCATATTCCATTATATATACATGATATATATAGGAAGCTGTTGGCTGTTGATGGCCATAAAGCCTTGTTCCAAGATTTAAATATTGTGAGTTGTGCTGTTATAAACATGAGTAAGCATATATTATTACAATATGACAATTTTAATTCTTTCAGGCAGATACCCAGAAGAGGTACACCTGGGTCACATGGAATCTGTATTTTAATTTTTTAAGGGATCTCAATACCAATAATGCAGGAGAATTCCTTCTCCCTACAACTTCACCAGAATTTAGTGTTTTTGAATCTTTGTTGATAGCTATTCTTACTGGAGTGGGATGGAATCCCAATGTTGTTTTGATTTGCCTTTCTCTAATGGCCAAAGATTGTGGACATATTTTTAATATATCCATTGTCATTTGTATTTTTTTTTAGAAGGGTCTATTAATTTTAATTTCCCATTTTTGATTGAATTTTTTATTATTGGGGATTTATTTTTTAATGCTTTATATATTCTGTTGACAGAGTAGTGGGAAATATTTTTCCCACTCTTTGGATTGTATTTTCATTCTGGTGGTTGCTTCCTTTGTGGTACAGAAGCTTTTTAATTGGATATAATTGCATTTGTTGATTGTCCCAGTAACAGGGTTTATTCACTAATATTCTTAGTGAAGACAGTGCAATTAGAGCACTGTCTAATTTCTTGATTCCTTTTGTTGTTTCTGTATCACTGGATTCTGGATCATTAGGTGGACATTCTCTCTCCTTCTTAATGTTGTACCTGGCAGTATTTGCCAACAGTATGGAGCTCAGTCCCACAGTCTTGCTTTCTATTCTTCATGCTATGGATGAATTCTGCATTCACAGTGTAATAGTTGCAGTCATCTGACCTTCAATGCCTTAACCTCCTCATTCATTTACTCCACACCAAGCCTCACTGTCATTATAGCCTGGATCTTACACACCAAATTTCTTTTACATCCCAAATTCTGTAAAATATGTGTAGCTTAATATATTATTTTTTTGCCTAAGAGGTTATGTTATATTGCATTTTCCTTTAAGTCATTGCATAGTTTTCACGTGAAGTCAACATAAAGGGTCCTTTTCACTGCATCAGGGATATGAGCACTGCCCCTCAGGAGCAAGAAGTAGCAAATTCATAGTAGGGAAGAGGATTCCTTGTTTCTCTTGATGCAGGTTCTGTATGGAAATAGCTTGCCAAACAGACTACTAATTAATGCAAATTAATGTAAATGTGCACAAGGGATCTTTCTGTAATAAAACTTGTTACAACTAGTTCCAAGTATTTGAAAATCTAGACTAAGTTTAATCACACTTCAGTGTAATTGGGAGGTGAACTTTTCCAAGTGTGAAAATATAAGTACTAAATAGTATAATATGTATTTTACTAGATGACAAAAAGTAAACTCAGCTATTAGCAAATAAAATATGTTCTGTGATCTGTTATTTTACACATTACAGTGTCAACATCTTAGTTAAATATTTCATAGTAAAATGACTGTATTTCTAGGAATTTTAAGTGGCTACCAATATCACAACAATATTTATTGAACTTCACAAAAATTATGAACAGAATTTTGGAATGCAAATCATTTTTAACTCGGAAGACCATCTGAATATTGTTAGCAAAACTGTTCTGTAGGGTTAAAGAATTATATGGAAGAATTATTTCACTGGGAAATCTGACAGGCTGAATTGAAAATATGTGCAAACCATTGACACTTCAATTTTTAGAAAACTCCAGCCACGAGAAACATTTAATTGCCACAGAGGAAATACTAATGAGCATTCTTTCTTTGAATGTTATAGAAAAATGGACCCATACTTCTTCCTCTTTTATTACCTTTTTCAAAGACCCTTATAAATACAGCTTCCCAAAGGGAAACTTCTATAAAAAAGATAAACATATTTAATCATTCTGTAGAATTGATTCTGGAAAGGGCTTGACCAGTCCGAGAGTACACTGACTAGATGAAGTGTAACCATTTCAACTAATCTTCAATCACTACAACATGAGCAAAATCATGAACATGGTAAAAGTGCTCTACATGATTATTACAGGACCCCAGGAATGTATGCACATTCTCCACAAATTCCTCTTTCTTACTGACTTTGTATTTCAAATAATGAAACATTAGAGGTAATCAAAGCTGCTGGAATAAGTGGAGATTCATGAATTACCATGTGGAGGAAATCAGAAAACACCACAGATTATAATGTGAGTAGAAAATAAAATTGCCTGGTAGGATCAATTGTTTTTCTGCAGGTGGTGATTATATATCAAACAAATGGTTAATCAGCCCCACTGACTAATGTGAGATGACTGAGCAGAATGATGGATGATTTCTATGGCTACAGCAGAAAAATAAATTTACAAGATCTCCAGATGGATTGTAGTGACTGATTGTGTTCATATCCTTACCATACTCTAATGAAGAGTCTAAATCAAACATAATCCCAAGCTATTTAGTTATTCCTAGGTTCAGTGACCTCAGTCTTTGGTTAGGGAAAGGAAGTACCAAGCAACGTTTCCTCTTAAATTGTTGAGGAAGGACCATTTCACATATTTTACATGGGCTTCAGTACCTAAGGGAGTTGATAGGTAAGAAAGTCCATATAAGTCAGCAGTTCCAAAGGGAAGTTGGGCTGTCAATGATCTAAGATTCCAAAGTCAGCACTTGTGCAGGATATATAGCTCTCACTTTTGCCCTCTTCCTCTTAGCTAGTTCATATCTGACACTATCTGAAACCAAATCATCGTCTCTAGAAACAACTATCCCGTATCTCTGAATATCAATAAAAATAAAATTATAGAATCATCAGTTATATCATTTATCATCTTTAAGTATTAATACTTTCTTGTTTCTACTATAAAGACTTCATCATAACATCAATAATTCATATTTAATTCATATCAATTCATAATAATAAATCCATTCAATTCATTCCTAATATCATAATTTCAATAATCATGTTGTTCTTCTCAATCATTTACTATCCCTTCTCCATACAATGACTACACATTTTCACCTACTGTCATGTGACTTTCTGATCCCTCACAAGGAAGAACTTTATTTTTCATTTCAACAATCCTAGAGTTCTTCATGTGGCATGTTTTAACAAAAAAGGGCTGCGAGAACATGTAACTTACCCAACACAAGAGCAGGTATATTCCAGCTGGGGGTTTACCTTCCCTAATGGAACTATATAATCCCTGACCTATAATGCTGATAAGAAATAATGTATTGTTATTTTCTCAAGCCATTAATTTTGGATTATTTATTACAGCAGCATCCACTAGTAACTAACATTTCAGAGACTCAGGTTGGTGTATTTGGAAGGCCATGCTAAGAAAGTCAGAAATCCAAAGTTAAATGCTTACTTTTACCACCCATGGATATAATTTCAGGCAAATAAATCAATTTCTGTGAACTTTGCTCTTCATTTTTCAAGCAAGATTATTCCTCACCTGATAAACTCACAGAATTAGTTGTGAATAATGAATAAAAAAGTGTTTTGAAAGTACTGAAATAACACAAAACTGTCAGGTGCTAATATTATTCAGTATCAATATCTTCCCTCAAGTATTTCTGCAATTAGCTTTTCTGTCTAATACAAGAAGTTTGGGAAGTTCTTGATTTTACTAAGTGTTGATCGGGGTAAGGAACTGTAACAGACATAACCAAGACAACAGAGTAATTAGAGGTAATGGTGAGGTCATCTGGCCAAGAAAGGATTTAATCTATTTAGGAACTTTGAAAATCCTAGTCAGTACACAGAGAGTGAAATTTTCAACCTTACAGACTGGAGCAAAACCAAAGATACAGAACACCAGAAGGCAAAAGAGGTCCTAAAAAATTGGATAGTTTTTTTATACTTATAATAGTTTTCTATGCAATAGGCCATTGTAAACTTGATATGTATTCCCACTTTTGATGATAAATTCACACAACTCTTTGAGGGTGGTACCAAGTTTATCCCCAATTCACAAATCCATCATCCAAATGACAGGTTCTCAATCACAGCCATGAGACATGTAAGGGGCAAAATTTGGTCTACAGCCCAGATAATCAGGCTCCAGAGTCTGTGTACTTCTTTTGACTGGATCAGTGAGGCCATGTCTATAATATTTATTACAGTGTTTTACACAAGAGCCAGGATACAGAATCAACCTATGTGCCTATCAATAGCTTAATGAGTAAAGAAAATGTGTGTGCAGGGAGGGATAGGGGAAAAGAAAGAGGAAATGGAATTAATGTAAGAAAATGAAAAAATGGAAACAAAATCTTTGTACATAGGGAGGTGTGGAGGGATTAAAGGGAGGGCAGGGGAATAGGGAAAATATAAGAACCAATATGAATTATGTAATGGTGCAAATTTCCAATGATGCATGTCATTATATTGTAATCTATCAATAAATTGTAAATGTATCAAAATTAAATTTAAAAATGTGTATGCATACAGAAGGACACTATCTATTCAGCCATAAAAGTAGGAAATGTTATCATTTTCAGCAACATGGATAGAACTAAAGGACATTATGCTAAGTAAAATAAGTCAGGCATAAACATGCAGATATCACATGATCTCACATATATGTGGACTCCAAAAGCATAGATTCCATAGAAGCAAAGAGTAGAATGATAGCTTTGGAGATGAGGGAAAAGTTTATCAAAGAACACAAAATTTTAGTAAGGAATAAACCAAGAGATCTTTGTACAACAAGGTGACTACATTTAATAACTCCATATTATGCTTTTGCTTAATTGGAAACACATAACTATTTAAATACAAATAACAGGAAGTCCTATTGTTTGTGACAATATAGAAAAAAAACTATAAGACATCATGTTGAACGAAATAAGCAAGGCACAGAAAGACAAATACCATATGATCTCATTGTATGTCATCAAAAAAGTGAAACTCACAAAAGTAGAAAATAGAATGGTGCTTACCAGGGGCTGGGTAGACAAGGGAAGGTTGGAGTGGTGTTAGTAAAGGATACAAAATTTCAAAATTTTAATTGATTAGAAAGAATAAGGGCAAGAGATGTGCTGCACAACATGGTGACTTACAGTTAATAATTTATTGTATTCCTGAAAAATGACAAGAATTTGGATATATGGTCACCACAACAATTATAACTGTGAAGTAATGCTTATGTTAATTATCTACAGTTAGTCTTTCCACAAAATATGCTTTTGTACACAGTAAAAACATGTTAATTTTATCATTCAATTAAAAATGTCTCAGCTACTTTCCCATCAGTGAGACAAAATATCCAAGATCTGCAACTTAAATGAGGAGAAGTTTGTTTTGGCTCTCAGTTTCAGTCCTTGGTCAGCGGGCTGCAAGGCAAAAATAAGATAATAAAAGGGACTGGAGGAAAAGGTGCTCAACCCATGGCGTCCAGGAAACGGAACAAAAGGAAGAGCCAGGGCCAAGAACACATACTTCTGGGCCTCACCACCACGGACCCACATCGACCCACCCCCATCTCCTCATGGCACCCGTCAGCTGCTGAACTCGTCAATACGTGAACCCACTGGTGGGTACAGCGCCCTCACAGTCGAAACACCCTCGAGACGCATGAGACTTCAGGGGAGGGTTTTTATTTATTTATTTATTTATTTAATTCTCACATGAGAAAACCTGTTTTTTATTTGTGGCAAGGGTATTACTGCTCCACATAAAAGATATTTGTTTAAATAATATACTTTATTTTTTTCTCATTGAGTTTATTGGTACATTTTAGGTATACAGTGCAGTTACATTCATCACTGGGATCTTGTACCTTTACTTGACAGGTCTCAGTTCTCATTTTTTTCCCTTACCCCTCCCTGCCCTCCATTCACCCCCTCCTCCCTTCCCTATTTACAAATTCTTTATTTCCATTTTTTCATTTTCTCATTTTTTTTCCTTTTCCCTTATTTCCTTTCCTTAATAAAGATGTGGTTTTTCTATAAAATGGAATACTACTCAGCCATAAAGAATGAGAAATTAGAGTCATTCATAGGAAAATGGATACATATTGAGGATGTACTCCTAAGTGAAATAAATAAGTCACACATGTATAATGGTATAATTGACAATGTGAAACAGGGGAACATTTTAGATTCAAATTATAACATTTAGGAAGTTCCTAGACACTGAATTCCCTTAAAAAAGGAAAGCAAGCAGAGTTCCACAAATTTTGAAAATATATTTGACTGAATGAAGTAGTTGTATAAAAAAGAAAACAGATAATGAATTAAGGTAAATCTATCCATTTCTTGCTAAGAAAACTTAATGACACCATTCCTAATATATGAGGAGAAATCAAAAATATTAACCTGATAAAATGTCATGATGTCAGCTAAGAATTGCCCATTAAGAATTTATTATATTTGAAATACATAAAAAGTCATGTATGGGAGGAAATGCTGCATATATTTATGTTTTTGTTTTGTTTTGTTTGTATGTTTTTTGTCTTTTTTTTTTTTTTTTTTGGTACTGGGCATAAATGCAGGACCTTGCACTTACAAGGCAGGTGGCAGCATCACTGTGTATAAATCCCAGTCCCTGCTGTATGTATTTATAAGGATTTTCATTAGGAACTTCCATAAAATGTTTTTTTTTAAAACCCTACTGACCAAAAATGGAATGAGTATGTAAATAATGGTACATTTATAATTTGCATTTATGAAGAAATTTTAGCTACCTAAGGAAGAGTATAACTTTAAAAATAATCTATACAGTTACCAGAGCTGTCTCAATATTAATGATACTAAGACATTCTCTCTGAAACCAATGTTGGAAGGAAATAAAGCATTAACCCTGGCTGTTTATATGAGGTAAAATAATGAGTGATGTTTACTCCTTCCTTCCCTCTTTCATTCATTCATTCATTCATTCTTTCTTTCTTTCTTTTCTTTCTTTCCTTCTTTCAACTCTTTGAGCATGACAAAGAGTAAATCTTATTGCATGCCTAAACAATTATTTCCTTCTTTGACACTAGGTTATCTAATCTTTGAAGTACCTGATGGTTTTTATTTAGAGATATGAAAATTGAATAAGTCCCAGTAAATATAAACCTATAGAAACATATTTATACATTGGTAATTTGCAATTTTTTTGCATATTGGTTTGCATTTATCAATATCCACAGGGCAGTAAAACGATTGTTTTTTAATACATGTGACCCATTTTGTTTACTTATTACCATTACAGCATCACCAGGAAGCATGAACTCAGAATCCAAGAAGCTCAGATTTTGATGAATTTTTATGTGTCAAAAGATACATAATTTACTGACATATATTTTCCTTTTATTTGAAAAACTATCATCTTTTTATGGGGAACATTTCCTTTTGGAAACATTGACAATTTACAAACATTTTCAGTTACTACATGTAATATGATAAATTGTATAAACAATATTGTACTTAAACGAACACATTTTACATAGAATTGTGTGAACAGTAACTATATGGAGATTTTATAGTACCTCTTATAGAGATTTTAAAGTACCTCTTAGATATTTTACGTTTTACTAATCTAAATTTAATAGTTGCAAAATTTCAATTCTGTTGGCAACACACATTAAAATAATTTCCTAATATTAAACATTTATATTTTTGAATATAACTTGGGTCATATTATTTGAAATTATATGCTTCATTACTTTGTGGTCATTTAATCTAAAATCATCCACCTCATTACTCCTATGTCCTTCTCTGTTTTATTTTCTTATCATTTGCCATTTACCATATTTTGAATTTTACTTCTTTATTTATTGTAAGATCCTTAAAGCCAAGTTTTTTTGCTTACTATCACTGTATATCTAGCACCTGTAAAGAAAGATGAACATATTACATATTCAAAAATCTCTGGTTATTAAAATTTCAGAATAACACTATATTACAAGTAATGTTTATTGACCCCATTAAATGTAAAGCAGAATTCAAGCAATTTGTATCTATTACTTTATTCATTCTAATCTCTATACTTGAGTTAAAGCACAGAAAATTTAAATAAATCTTGAACAATTAGAACTTCATTCTATCTTGCTTATGTACCTTCTACTTCCTTTGACATTTTTATAGATATCTTTTTTGCAGATATTTTTGCTTTAGACAATGTTTTTTAGGGTGATAACTGCACAAAATTAAAAGAACAAAAGCACAACCAACTCTTAAGTGAGCTAAATATAGCTCTACTTACCCTAGTTCCAATTTGTCTTTCCTGTATACATGTCTTTGCCTGTACCTCCTTAATCTTCTATTCTGACTCTGGTATTGACCAGAAAACTTGTTCAATGGGATAGTAGCAAATTGTTACAAGCAGATCCTTATAACACTAGTTCTGCATTTATTTTCATGTCCTCTCCATTCCATCTTCATATTAATTTGAAATGTTAAAAGAATAGTCCACTTTAAATTACATTTATTTTCATATCCTCTCTATTTCATCTTCATGTTAATTTGAAACATTAAAAGAATAGTATGTTTTTCAAAGTAGTTAAGGCAAAAGCACATGGCTCTGTAAATTACAAAAACTGAACACATCTGTGACCAGACTCCAAACTGAGAAATAAGATATTGCTACTACTTCAAAATCTACCATATTCTCTTTTCTAGTCATTTTCTTGACAACAGTGTTCAAGTTTTACCCAGTTTGCATAGATAGAAAAGCAATATGTAAATTATATAAAAATATGCAATATAAAATATATTTGTACATATATTTGTGCATCAAAACCTTGTTTCTAAAATTTATCTCTTTAAAATTTTCTTTATTTGGGATCCATTCTCATTGCTTAAACCTTCCACTAAATAAATACAATTTCTCTAGCCATTCTAGTGTTTGTGAACATTTATATTTTTAAAAATATGTTTAATTATAAAATAGGAGCATTTTCTAATACTAGTTTTCTTACATTTTTTTCTTTTAAATAAAGAAAAACATTTAAAGTCTCTTGCTTTTTAATACATTGATAGAATCTTCACATGTTTATGATTAGATAAGTTAATTAGCTATCTTGATATACATATTACTTCTGATTATGGGAGTATTTTAATATGCTGTTGAATTATTCTTGCTCCCAATATTTCATTTACACTTACATTTATAGTCTTAAGTACAGTTACTATAGTTCCTTTTAAGTAAAGTATGTTTTTAATAACATATTACCACACAATAACTAAGACATCTTATAAATTACTATACATGCTTTTAAGAAGCACTTAGTGATTAAGGCAGAGTGGTTAGCTTAGAGCAGAAAAAATAGAATATATTCTAAAAGCAATCTAAAATATGTTTCAGACTTTAAAAATATACATTTTCTTATCATAAATTTTTATTACCTAAAAGTTTTCATCCAAGGAAAAGGCTTTGATAAAAACATAAAAGCATCAATATATTTGGTTGTGATATTTAATAAATTTTCCTATTACCATTCTTAAAATTTATCCAAGTGGAATATGTTCTCACAGAAAAACTTTATCATTTCCTAGTTATAGATACTTTGGCAAATGATTTAAAATAATCAAACTTTAACTTCCTCATCTATAAACCTTTTATAACAATACGATATCCAATTGTTTCACTAGATAACTATGAAAATGCAATAAGATAATGCATATGAAATTGCCTCATAAACCATAAGGATCATAAAGTGCTGTAGGATGTTTGCAATATCTGGTATTGACCATAAAATTTCAATACATGCCTTTGTCACTTGCCCACAGTCCAACAGCGATAACTATGAAAAAAAAAGAGTGATGCTAAATAACATCAAATGCTAAATAACAACAAAAAGACAACATATATTACTATAACGCTGAAGATTTGAGTATCTGTATAAACCCATCTCTCTCCCTTCCATTATTTTTGCTGATATCAACATCTACATTGATGATCCACCCAAACCCCAGGACTCTCAATTCTTTTCATTGCTCATTTTCAGTATCGTTTATTTCATTTCTCTTAATAATGACAACCCACCAGCCAAATTCTTAACTTTGAGAAGCCTAAGCTCTGACAATCATGCTATAATTAAAGCTTATTTCTTCTGCAACCAACAACAACTCTTTGATAAACCTGTACGCAAGGCCTCTCCTATTCTATTCCTCCCTATCTTAGATTTCATATCATTGATCATATTGTTTTTTCATATACCCTCCACTTGTTCCTTTCTCTGGTCACTGCCTATTTAAAAAAAGAAAAAAGAATTCCAAAACTGTTTAAATCCAATTCACTCCTGCTTCTACAGCTGTGCCTGCCAGAAAATTAGAAAGCTAAAAGGTATCTTATAGATTACTCTCATTTTACCTTGATAATAATAAATCTTAACTGGGCCTCAGAGTGCTTTGCTATAAGATCACATGTATTCTCAGGTCACTAACCTACCCTTCTAACACAAAACTAATTCTAGCTTTTTTTCTTAAAGCTGTAACAACCATTATTCTCCTTACTTTTATCTGGTGACTAGTGCTATTTCACTAAGAAAATAGAAAAGACAATTAGAGGACTTCTGCAAACGTTTGTACCATTTTCAATAACTTACTGACTTTTCTAACCTTTATTTCAATCTTTGCTCCTGTTATTATACAAGGCCAACCCACCTCTTCTACAGACTATCCCCTCTCTTTCACAGTATTAAACGACAATACATTTGACATGTTCCCCTCTCTCATTATATTGTTTTCCCTTTTCTCCTGAATTGTTCCCATCATAGAAGCAATCTATCACATCCCATTTTATGAAAAGCCTTCCAGCAGCTTCTAATTTGCAAATGTTTAAAAATTCATTTTCACCATTTTACAGGAAAATTTAGTGAAATTTTGTCCTTATTTACTGATTCCATTTGCTTTCCTTTCTTTCCAGAACCCATTGCAATTAGATTTTTCTCCTCCTCTCTCTGTACAAACTTGTGCTGGGAAAGGTGGGAAAGGAGAGCGCAGGGAGGAGGAGAAGTAAAAATGATCAAGATACAATATGTGTATGTGCTAACTCCTAGAAATGAAATCAATTATTATGTATTGCAAACATATACTGATAAAACAGTTACAAAAAGTAAGTTCTTAAAGGACAAAGGAGGTAAATACATAATGAATATTTAAATTTTAAAATTTATTACAGCAAAAGTCATAATGCTATCAGGCCCCATTAAAATAACCCTCCTTGTGTCCAACACACTTATCCCAGCATTTTTGCCACTTTCTGAAGCAGTTCTGGAAGTTCTCTTAGTGAATGTCTTTACAAGCCAAGCCCCAAAACAGGGTGAAAACTGCTGCCAAGTGCCATCCCGTGGAAAGGTAAGTCCATGAAAACACAGTGGTGGGGCCTTAACCACCTCATTCATAAGATCTGGCGCTGTGCAACTTCTGGCTTTTTCCAAATTGAAACTAATCATGAAAGGTGAACGACTTGAATCCATTCAGAGCATCAATGCAGCCATAGCAGGGCAATGAAAAAACAACACTCATAAAGAAGGCTTTAAGAATGGCTTCATACTCCTACGTGAAATAAATAGGACACACATGTGCAGATACCAAAAAGTTTCTCTGGTATGCAAAACTAAAAGTGTAAATAAGGATAGAAATGTATAATTGTTAATGTGAAATAGGAAGAAAAATAGGTAGGGAAATTGGCAGGGGAACAGGAAAGGAAAGAAGGGAAAAGAAAAAAATAAGAGAGAAGAAAAAATAGAAACAAAGCCTTTGTAAATAGGGAATGGTGGAGGGGGTGAAGGGAGAGCAGGGGACAAGGGGAAAAAATGAGAACCAAGATCTGCCATGTTAAGGGTGCAAGATCCCGATGATGAATGTGACTGTACTGTATACTTAAAATGTACCAATAAACTCAATTAAATTAAAAGAACCAAGATACATCATGTAAAGGTACACAATCCCAGTGATGAATGTGACTGCTCCTGCATACCTAAAAAGTACCAATAAATTTAATGGGGGTGGGGAGTAGACTGCAGTATTGCAAGAAAAAAAAAAGAACAGCTTCAGAAAGTGGTAAAAATGATGAGAGAAGTGCATTGAAACTGAGTAGAAGTATTTGGGGAGGGATTAATGACAGTGTATGCTTTACTGTGACACACTTTTTAAATTTAAGCATTCACTGTAGTTTTTTTTTAAATCACACCATTCATATAAGAAGCCTGCAAATATCATCATGCTAAATAGTACAAAGCAGAAAGCTTTTTGTCTAAGATCAGGAACAAGACAACGGTGTCACCTATAAATAGTTTTATTCAATGTATAATATTTTCATCTTCTTTTATTCATTAGCGATTTCTCCCCATAAACTCTTCTTTTAGCCCCAGGGAACTACTAATCTTCTATGTGTCTCTATGTATTTGACTGTTCTTGACATTTTATAACACTGGAATCATATAAAAGGCAGCCCTTTATGAATTCCAAATACTATAGTGTTTTCAAACTTTATCCATGAGGTAACATATGGAAGTAATTACTGATTATTTGCTGGAAAATAATATTCCATTACACGGGTAAGACATCACTTTATTATTCATCAATTGATGTTCACTAGGATCATTTCCACTTTTATATTTTATAATGGATAAAACTGAGAATATTCACATGGAAAGTTCTGAATAGACTTTCAAGTTTTGTTGTGGAGATACACACAGGGTATTGCTGGGGTTATATGGTAACTCAAAGCTTTAAATTTTGTTGCACTGTTGAATTGTTTGCCAAAGTAGCTATCCATATTATAATTTCACCAGCACTATATGAGGGTTGCAGTTTCTCCACATCCTTGTCAAGATTTTCCCTGTGACTTTTGAAGTGTAACTACATTGTTGAGTATGCAGAGGTAACTTATAATGATTTTCATCTGCATTTATCGAATAATTAATGCTAATGTTGAGCATCTTTACATATGTTTATTGTCAATTTGTATATTAAGATATTTAAGACACAAATATGTACACATAAAAGGAGATCAAGGGACAGATGAAAACAGGGAGGAGGAAGGGAAAGGCGATAAAGTAAGTATATGCATCAACTTCCCACAAGGATGTAAAGATTATGTACTATATAAATGTACGAATAAACTAACATAATTACAATTAATTAATTTCGAAAACCAAGAGGAAAAATATGAGGGCAACCAAGGTGAAATGAAGACTGTGAAAAATGAACCTGTCTTACAAAAACCACAAGTCTAATTAACTGGTTGGAGAAGGAAGGAAAATAACATTAAAAACTGATACACTTACAAGGTACTGTAACGTTAAAAATAAAATTAATTGTATAGAAAAATTATACTCCAATGGTAAATTTGTTTTTCACACAGTTATAGGTAAGATTCTAAAGTTAAATTATACATATTTAAAGGCTTAAAAGAGAAGTAAACACACTTAGATATATAGATCCAGATTTATTACTGTTGGAGAAAGAAGGTACAATTTTTAAAAGGGAAAAGTGAGAGGGACCCAGGCATGTTGATTTGAGGATAGAAGTTTCCTTACAAACTCATATGTATTTAATTAAATTCATACTTATAAACATGCTTACTTCAAACTCATGGGTTATTCATAGCTTTAATTTTAAATTTATAGTGTTAAGAATAACTTTAATATAAATTTAATACATGCAAAGTTATTAACAAGTGCTCTCTTTATACAATATATATTATATCTGAACCTTAGACATATAAAATAATGAAAAGTTTTGGCATCTCTGCCTTTTGAATTTAGTACAGTCCAGTCTTGCCATTTAAAACTTTATCTATATCAATATTTGGTTAACCAAGTATTTTGTTATTGTATGAATGAGATACCTTTATACATTAGATAAAAGCTCTATTTGAGAGTAATAACACTGTTTCCTAAACTTACAGGAGTGCTAATGTTGTCCTTGCCTCCTGTCAGTGTGATTATACTATGTAAACCTGCTAAACAAATCTGAAGTTGTCCTTAAGAACAAAAACAAAATTGATATATATATGTAATATTTCTATACAGCTGTGCTGAACATTAGTGCTAATTTCTTGGTATATTCAATGCATTTCTGCCCCACAAGTGGATAAGCCCTCTAAAATTCAAAACTCAGAACGGGTTATTATACTGTAAAAAACTGTTTGTAATGATAGACTTTTGCAAGCTTGTGTATGTGATCTTTATGTAATTGTATTGATAGTTAGATGTACCTAAACACTATGCAAGACCATGCCATGTCACTCAAATGATTAAAGACTGTGCATTAAAGCACTTACAAAGTAAACAAGTGCATTCTGAATAGGAACCTTTTTTTAGTAGCAAAATAAAATGAGAATTTATTTATGTCATTTAATATTTTATATTCATTAAATTAACCTACTGGTAAAGTATTTTATACTAAAATGAGAATTTAAATATATTTTAGAGATAGTCTAATAGTTTTAATATAATCATATCATCATAATTGTTATCCTAAAATATTGTTTTCTCTTGATTTTAAATTTCCTTGTAAAACTTTAAGACTGTTTTCTGTTAATATTCTACAAAAATGTTTTTTAAAAGACATTTTCTGAAAAGACATCTAAAAAACATCTAAAAGATGTTTTCTAAGATGGTAGGAAATAAACTACAGTAGAGATGAAATAAGATGCTGACTCGTAATACTAATGTGTATCATGATTAATAAAAGAGGTAGCTGTTCCTTTGTATTTCCAAGTGTCTAATATGTAGAAAAGATTGTAATAGTTAAGATCAAAACCTACTAGTCCAGGTCAGTGCTGGAGTAACTGATCTTCCAAATGTTCAACAACTGACTTTGAAGACCAAAGCTAAAAAAGATAACTGGGCTAAAAAGACAGCCAACTTTTGACCTTTGTCCTCTTACAATGTCAGTCAGAAGCGAGGGCATGATGGGCCCTTTCCAGTAAATTGCTCAACTTTCCAATTGAGGAGATCACTGGATCCTGTGGAACAGGAGTCAACCAGTGTGCATTGTGTTTTAACTAGGGTCCCCAAGGAGGGAAATGTCTCACATGTTTCCAAGAGAAACTATATGGTCTAGCAAAGATCATGACTCATCCTGGAAGATCTATAACTGGTACATGGAAAACTAGAGGAGTAAACACTTTCCTCACATGGCCCCCCAAATCCTGAGGAATCTTAATTGACCTTGAAAATTAGATAGATAATTTTTTTCTTTTTCTTTTTATTGGTACATTTTAGGTATACAGTACAGTTACATTCATTATTGGGATCTTGTACCTTTACATGACAGGTCTTGGTTCTCATTTTTTCCCCTTGTCCCTGCCCTCCCTTCACCCCCTCCTTCCCTCCCCATTTACAAACACTTTATTTCCATTTTTTTCATTTCTCATACTTTTTTCTTTTCCCTTATTCCCTTTCCCCTACCCTTCCCACTTTCCCTACCCCTTTAGCTCTTTTCTTCCTATTTCACATTGTTAATTATCCCATTAGGATCTGTGTACTATTATAGATTTTCACACCAGAGAAACTATTCAGTATTTACATGTGTGTCTTATTTCACTTAGGAGTATATCCTCAAAATGTATCCATTTCCCTATGACAGATAGATTAATTTTGGTTAACGCAGGCCATACTTTGACTTGGTCTTAATCAGTAAAAAAGTATAACTGAAAAAATTTAGAGTAATAGTAATTTTGAACACAAAGCTACCTAGAAATAAAGAGGCCTGAAATACTGTACCACCCCATTCTGACAGTTTCCAGCTACACCAAAGACATTTTAGACTACAGCCATAAGAATTTGTGATTATCATTTTCACTAGATCATTTAGAAATGTGATCTTTGTCCTGCTTTGGTATATTGTCATTATGTTATTTTGATGTACATTAACGCATATTCATATTCATCATGCTTTGGGTAAAACTTGATTGGGCAAAACATGATTGGGCAAAAATTTGACTTCAGATGTAGGGCTGCCTATAATATTTAAATGACAACATAAATATTCCAGCTACTAAGCTTTATTTGCCTCATATTATAAACTAATTTTAAGTTATCTACTTCAGATTTTATGTGTTTATATTATCTAGACCCAGTCATTACAAAAGATGTTCAGGTCTACAAAATAAAACCCTATAGTAAAAGTTTTAATTACAAAATGGACAAAAAAACCCCAGATATTTTTGTTGTGTTGCTTAACCATTGTTATAATTAAAACAAGAGGACACTGGATTTCTTATTGACAAAACTGCAAGGAATCTATATGCTCTTAAACTCTACCTGTTGAATCTGGGTTCACACCTCTGGATAAATTGAGGTTAACACTGAAGACAAAAAGCTTATACCAAATGCTACCTAATTCTATCTGTCTTCTCCAACCTTATAGAGTACCTGTCTGTCAATATCTCATTTAATTTTTAGCTCCTGTTTATTTATTTATTTTTTTTTGTTGTTTTTTTGGGGGGAGGTACCGGGGATTGAACTCAGGTCCTTGCGCTTGCAATGCAGGCCACCGAACCGCTGAACTAAATCCCCGGCCCTAGCTCCTGTTTATTTAATGTGATTATAAAGTGAAGTGTAAGGATCAATGACTTGCTAATATTCTTGTCCTCTTTTCTACACTATCGGAAGATAATGATTTATTAAACAAAAATACCCATACACCTTTGTCACCCCAGTCATGGTTAGATGTTTGATCCCTGGCTATGAAGGATCAATGCCCTTCCTTAGGCTAAAGCAATTATAAGATGATAAACTTTCAGGCCCATCTGCAACCTTTAAGAAAAAGGGATCAAAGTCTGGGGGTGGGGGAATTAGCCAGGATAGAAGAAATATAGATAGAAAAGAGACAAGAAAAATCATAAATTTAAACTGACACCAGCTTACTTTAAATTTTATTTTCTCTTTTTCAAAGACATCTTAAACCTGGACAATTGCCTTTTTTCCTGCAAGTGAGTTTAGCCATTCTTCTTTACCTGTAAATGTGCCTCTTTCACCTGTGCATAGTACACTTTTTTCACCTGGAAAATGAGCAGTTATCTTTTTGTGGGTTGGCCATTCTTTTCCTGTAAACAAGCATTTAAGAGGGAACTTCTTATATACTCCCAACTTAATAGGTTTCTACCTTCTCATGAGAAACACAAACGTTGTCAGTTCTCAGCCCTCTCTCTCTCTTTCTCCCTCTCTCTCTCTCCCACTCTCTTCCCGTCTCATTCTGTATTTCTTTGAGTGTGTACTTTGAAATTTTTATCTAACAAATCTTTTTATGCCTCTTAAAAATAGATAGAGAAATAAATACACACGTGTAGCCAGGCAAATTGTTAAAGTCACTAATTCCAGGTTACAGCAGGGAGAATGTGAATGAGTATGGAACTTCTCGGGATATAAAGAGAAAATGTGCAGAACAGTAACAAAAATGCACGAGCCATTTTAAAGTGAGCAGGAGCCCAGTGCAAGAGTTACCAATGGCTACAGTTGAATATATCTGAAATAAAAAATAAATGATAACAAGATTAGATTATAATTCAGTGAATAAAATAAATATCCAAATGGATATAAATATCAAATGCTGAAATGGATATAAATATCCAAATAAATACATGAATAGGAAAAAAAAGAAAAGTTGTTCCTCAAAGAACTATAATTAATGGAAACAAAAAGAGTGAAGGAAATGGAAAATCATTAGATCATCTCAGCGAATAATTACTACAGAAAGCATCTAGTTATTGTGCTAAAGCTAGTGAATTAAATATTAAGAATAAACTTGTCTTTCAATAGCATTAATATAGCTTCAAAAATAAATATTTATTAACTATAATTATAATTTTGAAAAATTTTCCCCAAATAAATATTAATCAAAAACAAAGGGCAAAATTATGTTTATAGTGGAAAAAACTAGAAAAAGCTGTATGAACCAAAAGTAAAATATTAACTCACTAGTAATAGTATATATTATGACATACTACTACATATTACATAACATAATATGATGCAAATGAGTATATTACTTGCAGAATGATCTTTTTTTGGGGGGAGTACTGGGGATCAAATTCTGGACTTTGTGCTTGTAAGGCAGGCGGCAGAACCACTGAGCTCCATCCCTGACCAGAATAATCTTAATAATGCACATAGTTAATCTAATCAAGGGAAATGTGAGAAGTGTTGAATACAATGACCAGTGCAATTCAAATTTCAAACTTATGAATGTCAAAGAAACCCTGAGAAACTATCTCAGATCAAAGAGACTAAGGAAGCCTGACAAAAATGTCAATGTGGGTTCCTGGATTAGATAGTGGGATACAGAAATAATATGAAAGCAAAAACAGAGGAAATCTGAATAAAGTCAGTTTACTTAGTACACTGATTTTTAGTTTTGATCATTTCACTTACATTGATGTACAAGATTTTTACATTCTGGAAATTTGGGGCAAGGCCTCTGGGAGCTTCCCCTACAATTTCTGCAATTCTGTAAGTCTAAATTCATCCTGAATAAAAAACTTAAGGAATACAACAAAAGAACAAACTACTCTATGATAAAATGAACAATGATCTATAATAGAAATTTATTCAATGAAATATGAATGGCTAATAAGCACATGAGAAAATGCTCATTAGGAAAATAGGATTAAATACACAACTTCAGTCTGAGGTTTCAAGAGGTGGGACCAGGTAACTATGTTAAGAGGTGAAGGAGTCTTCAGGGCTCTACCTTCATGAATGGATTAAGCCATTCATAGATTAACAGATTAGGGGATTAATAAATTAACTGTGACAAGAGTGGCTTTCGCATAAAAGGCAGCTCTCTCTGGCTTACTTGCTCTCTCTCACCAAGTGAAGCCCCCGCCTTGTTGTGACCCAGCAGGAAGTCCTCACAGATGCCAAGCAGAGGCCAGATCTGTGGCTTGGACTTCCAGAAATTTCAGCACTTAAAACTCTTTTCTTTATCAGTCAAATCTCAGTATTTTGTTACCCCAACAGAAAACAGATTAGGACAGCTACTGTGGAAAATTAAATCAAAACAAAACAAAAACCCAAAACAGAAAATAGCACTTATCAGTGAGGATGTGAAGAGACTGGAAACGTTATGCCCACTGTGAGTAGAAATGTAAACTTGTCAGTTTGCTATAAAAATAGTACAGCAAGTACTAAAAAAATTAAAAATGGAACTATTATTAAGTAGAAATTTCACTTGTGGATATATATTAAAATACTGAAAGAGACTCTGGAAGAGATATTTGTATGTCCATGTTCATAATAACATTATTTACAATATCTAAAATAAGAAAGCCATCTTCCTATTGACAGAATGAAAAAATGAAACATGGTAATGCATGCAATAGAACACGATTCAGCCTTATAAAGGAAGGAAATTGTGCGACATGCTATAACATGGAGAAACCTCTAGGGCATTCTCAAGTGAGATAAGTAATTCACAAAAGAGATGCACACAGTTTCTTTCAAGTGAGGTACCTTGAGTAGTCAAAATCAGAAACAAGAAGGACAGGAATTTAGCTCAGTGGTGCCATCGCCTGTCTTGCAAGGGCAAGGACTTGAGTTCGATTCCTGGTAACCCCCCCAAAAAATAAAAAACTAGAATGGTAGTTGGCAGGGGTTGAGGTAAAGAATGAGGACAATAGAGTTTCCCTTGTGCAGGAAGTAAACTTCCAAGTAATGGTGCTAATTGCACAAAAATATGAGTATACTACGATCCATGAACTGTACACTTAAAATTATTAAGATGACAAATATTATGCACTGTGTTTTTTGTCACTATAAAAATAGTTTATGAAAAATTAGGGGAACATAATGACCAAAGATACATATTGATGTGGGGTTTAAAATGGTAACTTTCACAAAAAGTTTATGTGGTGGACTTCAATTTTCAAAGTTTTCTAACAGACTACATTAGAAAATGTTCACATTTAATCCAGAAAGTATAGGCATATGTATGTGACTTAAAATGCCATGAAAAAAATCTTTAAAACACACTATTATATTTTATTTCCTTTGTTTCACTTTACCCTCGCTATTTTATTCTCTCTGTCCCTCCTTCGTCTTCTTCCTTCTTTTCTCTCTTCCTCCTTTCATTCCTTCCTTTCAGTGTTAGTCATGACTGAATAAACAGATTTTTATGATCTACTAAATGGTTTACTAAAATATTTCCAATCACTGAAAAACAAAATTTGATTGGTGAAGGGAGTTGATAATAAAATGCGTAAGCTCTTCTATTAAATTTTCATTTTTTTTCCCCCAAATCCTTCTACTTAGCTTTGAGCATCAGCTACCACAATTTCTATTCCAGGTACTTTAGAGTACCTGCTTCAATACTAATTACCCCATCAGAAAGCCTCAATTTATAAAGCATTTAGTTACTTAGTGCTCATGACGTAAATGTCACAGTTCAAGTACTTGATGGAGAAAAATATTAAATGAAGTGCACTTGCTTTGAAGATCATTTCACTTAACATCTCTAAAGCAGGGCATAATTAAGTTACTCTGTCATACGAAATGATGGAGGCTTTAAATAAGTAACAGCTGGTTACGCCAATGATGGAGCAACTGCAGGGAAGCCCTTGGCAAGGACAGCTGTGCAAACTCAACCCACGCTGACAGACTTCCATTATGACTCAGGAAAAAGCCAGAATGGAATGACATCTAGGGACACAAACAACCAAACATGTCCGTATAGCCCTTAGCATGTATTTCAGTAGCATTAATATATAGAAATAGTAACAGTGGTGTTTATCTTTCTGGTAGTGAAATGTTTTTATCACCCCCAGATAAAGTTGGTTAACTTATTCATTACTTATAGTAGCATGATGATTCTTACAAAAGCTATTCTAAATTTTTATTGTAAAAGAATCTGATATGTTTCCTTAAAAATTTTGCAAAAGATGTCCATAAAATCTGATTTGAAACAATAACTTAAAGTTGGCCTTTGTAAAAAATATATGCTGTTAAAACATTAAATAACTGCTTCTTGTTTGAAAGCTAGGGTTATATGTACCTGAACCTGTTGTTTAAAGCTTTTGTCACACTTTTTATTGTCATTTGATCTCTATACCAATAAGGAGGAAAATGTGTTTGATTTACATACATTTTTGTTTATCCAGAATTATAGTTTTATGAATTTGCTCTTCATAAGTTACATGTTGATCTTTTTATTGAAATCATTTTGAAGGTGGTTACCTGATTTTATTAAGTAGTGTTTTATTATACCACTAATTAAACAATCAAATTTAAATAAAAGAAACATTTCATTAACAAATATATACTAAGCACTGTCTCTATTCTCAGAAAGCTTAATAACCACTAGAGAAAATGGATAAAAAAAAAGAAATGTCCTAATAATATTCTAAATGCTGACTCAGATATTGTAGCATAAAAAACTAACATATAACCAGATTGTTTTTTAAGGCAGATACACGTCATCTAGGCAGGAAGGGTTTCCCAGGCAAGAGAAACAACATTAAGCTAAGATATCAGCACAGAAGAGCAAGTCTCTAATGTACTGTGTGAAATAATGAGTGATGTCTGGAAATAAAACTAAGAAAGTCATAGGAGACTTCATACAAAACATTAAAGAATATGTAAGTGCTTGGTCTTTGAAAAGGTTTAAACAGGAATTAAAACCAAAATTTCTATTATACCATAAAAATCTGGGTGCAAAGGAGTCAACGTGGGACTCTGTGATGGTTTAATCGTTTTGTCACCTTGATTGGGAACTGCCTAGAACATTAATAAAGTATATTTCTGGGTATAAATGGTAAGGTCATAGAGACATAAGTGTGAGATCTCTTTCTGGCCCCTCACACCTTCCTCTCCGGTGCTGGTCCCGCCTCTGCTGCCCAGCAGCTGTGAACTATCTTTGCTCAGCCAAGCCTTTCTACCATGATGTCACTTCTTGGAGCCAGCTGACTATGGACTGAATCCTCTGGAGCTATGAGCCAAATAAACCCCTCTGTCTTTAAGTTGAGGATATTTGGTAATTTGTCCCAGAAATGAGAAAGATGCCTAATATAAAGCAACAAAACCCTCAGTTTCCACTGTCAAATTAAAAGTTACCCACCATTTTGCCTTCAAGGTCCCTTTAACACATGACAAAAAATTAAGGATACTTGAGTGCTTTTGTTTATGTGAGTTACATCTGTTGATATTTACAATATTTGAAATTAAAACAGGAATTTTAAAATGTTTATTCATAATTCACTTAAATAACAATAAAACCATTATACATTTTAAAAGCCTAATTTATAAAAACAGAGCTATTTTTCAAGCCAAAGCATTATTAAATGATGGCACATCCAAATATTTTTCATTCAGGCTTAAAAGATAGTGTGGATTGTTACATATTTTTCCAGAATCAATATATTCTATTATCCAATAAAGAAAACATTATATTTGTTAATATCATCACTGATCTCATCAGAAAAGGCTTTAATAAGGAAAAGCTAATCAAGCTCATGGTGATGGTATATGTTTTACAAAAAATTTATTTTTTGCTTGAAAGTTCAAATTTTATTATTGGCAAAAATACCCTAGGTGATTTTCTTCAATGTAACAGGCTTATTCTATTCATTTTCCAGGAAATATCTGCCAAAGTTTGAATAACTGTAATTTATCTGTCAGTCACTCCTCCAAGTAAAAATGACACCCCATGAAAAAAGCAACTTGCTCAGCTTGTGAGTCCCCTCTTAAGAACTCCCCCTTGAATTTGAAATAACCACCATATTGTAGTAAGTATAAGTGCTTCTTTTTCATCCTCTAGGAACCTGGTAAAATTAGATCTGATAATTTAATCATCCTAATTTCTTTATCAATAGCACTGAAATGACTGGAGTTTTTAAAAATATCAAGTGCATATGGTAAAGAATAATGACTAACAGTACAATTTTGGGTCAATGTCTTGATTCATGTTAAGATAGTTTCACCAACCAGAACTTTGGTACCAATAGAGTACATGTCAACACGGTGAAAAAGACAAACAATGTTTCAGTATTATTAGCAAAATAATTTTTACGTCATACTCCCCTAAAATGTCTTTGGGAATCCCCAGATCCCCTCAGGGAAAGTGCTTTGTTAAAGTCTCAAGTCTGTGATATCATACATCCAGAATATGGCTCCATTCTACTAATAGTCTTCAGTTAAAAACATTTCCCAAATTTTGAGAAGCACCTTTTAAGAAATATTTCCCAATTGCATGTCCTTCCTAGTTTTCACAATGTATTAATTTTTCCATCTTTCAAAATGTAGCCTAATTTGATCACCAGTTCACATTCCAGAACTTTCTTTATTATCACATTAGACACCTGATTATCTAGTATTTATTAATTTCTTGGGGAATTAGAAATGTCTCTAAAAACAGATCATAATCACTCTATGGATGAGGACTGTCTCTGGTTTCAGTGTGCATGGAGTTGACCATATAATAATAGTGATATTAAAAACATATTGACTGTCAAATTTCAAACTAGGTCACAAATACACATGTGCTTCCATATATGTAAATATCTTTATAAATATTTTGTCATTATAAATTATTTTGTAGTATCTTTTACTTTGAGTAATCAACATATATATAAAATTAATTATATCAATTTATAAAGCTATGTACAATTTATAGCATACAAATATTATGATGCTACAGTTGCATGGAGAGGAAAGATAAGCAGATTATGAGATAGAAAATCTACATTTAAATGTCCATACCGTGTGGACTTGGACAACCAAATGAACTTAAAGCAGCCACAAAAACTTACCAGAGTCTCAGTATCTGTAATGCTGAAGTGCTCAACCTACGGTACTATTTAAATGGGAAATCTTCTACAGAAGATTTTTTTTCGAGTAGTTCAAATGCAACATTTTGGTAGAATTCCGATACTCACACACTACTTGAAAAATGACATCAGTTTTAAGGTCACTAGAGGAGCAGCACAAGAATTAGAAGGACTGAGACATAAACAAATAGCTTGAAGGACCCAACATTCCACTAAGAGAATGATTTGCCTATTGGTAAAGTACTGTGTGTGTTTTCATATAGAACCCATGCATAGCAAAACAGTTTTAAAGTTCAGTAGTAATGACCTAACTCTGAATGCCTTAAAGAACAATAAGATTTTCAAGAGATGCTATATATCTGTACAGAAGGTCACACAGAAACATTGCACAAAAATTTGAAGATCTTTCTTTCTCCTTCTAAAGTTTTGTCTTCCTCCATTGCTATCCTTATTCCCCAAAAGTTATCCATAATACTAACTGACTGGACTAAGGGTAACCAGGAGAGCTGATAAAGCAACATTTCTGAGTGTACTGTGAGGATTATTCTGGAAAAGAACAGCATTAATTCACTACAGAGAGTAAAGAAGATTTACTCACACCATTGTGGGTGGATGTAATGCAATCTCTTAAAGGCTTGAACAAAATAAAACAAAACAAAAAGACAAGGAGGGGTGAATTTTCTCTTTCTTCTTGATCCATAGAATCTATTTCTCTTGCTCTCATATACTGGAGCGCCTGGCTCTCGGGCTGTTTGACCCTGAGACTTACATCAGGGCTCTATTCCTATTAATTTCCAGGCCTCAAGGCTGAGTCAGGGAGTTACTTCATGGTCCACTGCTTTTTCTGGTACTCCAGCTGGCAAATGGAAGATGGTGGGTCTTAGTTTCCACAGTAGTGTGAGATAATTCTGTATAAATATTCTCTTATACATTTATATCTATATTCCATTGGTTCTATTTCTATGGAGCACTCTGACCAATATATCACCCTTGTCCTATTCTGTTCCTCTTTTTTTCTCCTAAGTTCCTTGATGCAACAATCACCTTCACTTCAGTTAGATCCTTGGTTAGGCCACTGACTCCCCTTGTTGACCAATAGTCTCCTGAAAATAGTAGCACTATTCTGTTTAATAAAGTCTTTCATCTTGCATATAAAATCCTGAAGGCTTAGAGTGGAAAAACCATCCTTAGAGAGCTGTGAAATTAAAAATCACAAGTCAGCCATAAAGAAGAATAAACTGAAATTATTTGCAGGAAAATGGATGAATCTTGAGATCATAATGGTAAGAGAAAAAGGCAGGCACAAAAGGTTAAATATTGCATGGTATCTCTAATATGAGAGACACAAAATAAAAACAGTTTAAACAGAAAAATAAAGAGCCCTGTTAAATATGGAGGCAGACCCTCTAGAGATGGGAAGGGGATCTCAGGAAGAAGGAAGAAGAAAGAGGGAGCAGGCACAAGAAAAATAAATATGATCAAGATACAATATGCAGTGTGCAAGCTTAGTGTAATCAGTATGTGTCACAAATGTGTAATACTAAAAAAAAACAGACAGTAAAATTAAGTCACAGGGCCTTAAGAAATTTACTCATTTACATACCTAACTCGCTGCTTTTACAATCTCTTTTATATCCTCCTCTTTTACAAGTTGGCTTTCTCGTATAGATAAGATAAACCATGTGCTATTTAAGCTTGTGTGATTTATTTAACTTAATACTATGGTTATTTGATCATTTTTTTTAGTGTCATTCATTGGGGGGAGGTTTGTTTTTTGAGTTTTTTGCTTTGTTGGTGCCAGGGATCAAACTCATGACCTTATGATTGTAAGGCAGGCGCAGGGCCAATGAGCTAAATGCCCAGCCCAAGTTTTTTTTTTTTTTTTTAAGTATTGTAGATATTAGTCGTCTATCAGAAATATACCTGACAGATTTTTTTTTTCATTGTGTAGTTTGTTTCTTCACTCTGTTGATTGTTTGCTTTGTTGTACAGAAGCTATTTAAATTTTGTGGTGGGAGTGCAGAATGGTGCAAGCATTATGGAAATCAATATGGAGATACCTCAAAGAATTAGGATTAGAGGTTCCGTTTGACCCAGCCATCCCTCTGCTGGGTATCTCTCCAAAAGACTTAAAAGAATTATACCACAGTGATATATACACACCCATGTTTATAGCAGCACAGTTTATAATAGCTAAAACTTGGAAACAGCCCAATTGCCCATCAGTTGGAGAATGGATAAAGAAAATGTGGTTTTTCTATAAAGTGGAATACTACTCAGCCACAAAGAATGAGAAATTAGAGTCATTCATAGGAAAATGGATGCATATTGAGGTCATACTCCTAAGTGAAATAAATAAGTCATGCATATGTAAATACCAAATAGTTTCTCTGGTGTGAAAAACTAAAAGTGTACATAAGATTCAAATGGTATAATTGACAATGTGAAATAGGAAGAAAAGGGCTAAAGGTGTAGGGGTAGTGGGAAGGGTAGGGGAAAGGAAATAAGGGAAAAGCAAAAATATGAGAAAATGAAAAAATGGAAACAAAGTTTTTGTGAATAGGGAAGGGAGGAGGAGGTGAAGGGAGGGCAGGGGTACGGGGAAAAAATGAGAACCAAGACCTGTCATATAAAGGTACAGGATCCCAATGATGAATGTAACTGTATTGTATACCTAAAATGTACCAATCAACTCAATGAGAAAAAATAAATTTTATGTAGTTCAATTGTTGACTCTTGGCATCATACTAAAGTGATATATCCATACCCATGTTTATAACAGTAAAATTCATGATAGCTAAACTCTAGAAAACCTAGATATCCATCAACAGACAAATGGATAAAGAAAATGTGAAATACACAGAATTGACTATTATAAACCCATGTAGTATAATAAAATCATGTCATTTGCAGGAAAATGGATCTGAAAAACATAATGTTAAGTGAAATAAGTCAGATGCAGAAAGTTGCATATTGCATGCTTTTGCTAATATGAAAAATCCAAAATATAAAATAATTAAAGAGTAAAATAAAGGAGAGATGATAGGAAACGTGGAGCTAGACTTCTTGCAGAAGAGGAAAGGAATCCAGAAAAGGGGTGAGAGGGGAGTATAGGAAGGGAGATAAAGGAATTGAAAATGATCAAGATATGACATATACACAGGTTTATAAAAATATGATGAATATTTAAATTAAAATATTTACTATAGTAAAAGACACATCGACATCGGTGCTCCTCGTGACGCTCCCCCTTGCTTTGAACATACCTACGCTATCACTCTGAAGCAGTTCTGGAAGTCCTCTTTCATGAGGGTCTTTATGAAGTACGGTAAAAAATACAGTGACCACTCCTGCCAAGTACCATCCAATAAAAGTCAGGCTTATAAAAATATTATGATGTGTCATCATTCACCTTATTCACCAGATGTGACATTGTGTTACTTCTGGCTCTCTCCCAAAGTAAAAATGACAGCGAGAGGTGAACATTCTGAATCAATTCTAGACATTGAGGCTGACATGATAGTGCAACTAAAGACTCCTGAAAGAGCTTTTCAGAACTGCTTCAGAAAGAAGCAAGAATGATAGGCTATTCAAAGAGTACAGAGTATTCAAAGGGAAGTCTTTTGCGGAAGTTAATGCCAATGTATCTTTAAATACAATATTATTATTATTTTATTTTATTTTATTTTTTTGATACCAGGGTTTGAACTCTGGTCTTTGTGCTTTCAAGGCAGGCTACCAAACCACTGAGCTAAATCCCCAGCCCTACAATATTATTTTTTAATTTAAGGAATCAACATTTTTTTTTTTTTTTTTTGGTGCTGGGGATCGAACTCGGGTCCTTGCCCTTGCGAGGCAGTTCACCAAACCGCTGAGCTAAATCCCCACCCCAGGAATCAACATTTTAATCACATCTCATATATGTAGCAAATCCTCAAAATGAATGTAACTGTTATGTATCACAAGTATAGTCTAATATAAAATGTTCTATTCTCACATCATTTAGTTGAGTAAATGAAGGAGTATTCTTTCACTTTTCAGAGGTCTAAGAAGAGTAAAATGTCCATGAACAATAAATTCACTTCCCTTGCTTATCTCTCTATCTCCTTGTCTCATGTTTCTCTCTTTACTTCTGGTATTTCCTCTTAAACAAATGATTTGCATTCAAGTCTCTCTTAGAATTTTAGTTGCAGATAAACACTCAGAATATCACCACTTTTTATAAGCCTGTGCTACATAGTATGGATTCTTCACATAGATAATCTCTAAATTCTGAAATAATCCTATTAGCTCTCCATTTTAAAGAGAGAGAAAGGGTAATTTAGGGACACTGATATGTCCACATCCACACAGAAAATTCATAACAGAATCATGATATGAGTAAGTTTTTGAGCCATTCTATTCCAAATCTATACTGGTTCTTCTTTTACACTATGGTTATTCTGTTGAGATTTACAAACATAGATTCAGTACATAACATGTGTTTTATCCTTGGAAAGAATATTTCAAATGGTTAGAAGAGTGTGTTCATTTTCCCCATACACTGTGAAGTCTGAGGTTGGAAGTTTCTAACCCAACGGAGACACTTTGAGATTCAAAGAAACCGTAGTTCTACAAACTCTAGTATCATCTTGAGGAGATCACAAAAATATTCACTGTTTTAAAGAAACACAGTTTATTTAACATAGCCCAGCTTTTCCTTTTATTATAAGGAAACTCAATACAACACTATTATAAATGCTTAAAAATGAAACAAGTCCTAAAATAGTATTTCTATTATCTGCATTTTACTGGCATTTACAACAAAATGGATATTATTGGTTTTCATTTACATTTTCATAAAACTTTTATGTGCTTCTTTGAGGAACTTCAGTTTAAGTAAAGAATTATTCACAAATTTAGGAGGTTTACATTTTATAATTATGTAAACAAAAGTACAGAACTTTTATAAAATTTCATACTGTTAGAAGTAGTGGGATTCATAAAAACAAAGAACTACAAATGCAGAAAATGTTGATTTTTCTTCTTATGTTTTTCCTATAGCTTCTGTTAACCTTTAACCAATTATTTTTCTTACTCATTGGCATCTTATTTGTAAAATAAGGTTAACAATAGAAGGGTCGTTGAAATAATAAAATTAAATACTACATGGAAACAACTTTTGCAAAATAAAAAAATAATGTCTTATTGTTTCAAAGCTAGCCTTCAAACAATTTCAGAGTATTTTCATCATTCATAAGGATTTTGTTTTCCCAAGACTTGTTCCTCATTAGTTTGCTTGTTTGTTTTGCATTCAGTGTCTAAATTAGAAAGTACACTTCAGAGTAGAATGATGAAACAAACTACCATTTCTTTTACTGTGTAATATTAATTATGCTGAATTTCCACAAGTATTTAAAACCCAATAATTACACGACTGACACATAGGAAGATTTTTTTTGTGTGCCAAGAATTGTGCTAAGAATATTAAATGTATTATCTTATTTTCATTTCACCTTACATACCAAATTATATGGATCTCATTACTCAGTTTATACATGAAGAACCTGGAGATATGAAAGAGCTCAATGACTCGTATAGTACAAGTTCATAGACACACAAGAAGTGTTACCATTGGTCCCTCTTTCCAGTTTCTCTTTTCTGAAGAGTCTCCCCATTCCCTTTCCCTCTCTCTCTCCATCAAATACCGATTGCAAATACTGATTTTATAGACACAGATTAGGTGGCTTTGTAAAGGGCATTCTCTATACATAAGTCTCAAAATTAGTAGTTATTTTAAGTTATTTAAGTCTTTTTCTTGGCAAAGCTGATATATGAGCCAAAGAGCTTAAGAAGCAGAAATCACAGATCGATGCACAATAAACCCAGTCTAATATTGCCTGGAAAACTCCACATCCCACAAGATTATTTTTGCTAGGATAAATATCAAACATGGAATGAGCACCCACACATGTGAGCAGGGGAAAAGGGCACCGAGATGATCTATTTGTTTATTGATTTTGCTAGAAATGGTTGTTGAGAAATTTTTCTTCCTTCACCTTTGCTTGCTTACTTGTTTTTACTACAAAAAGGAGTGGATAGATATTTTCATCCAATAAAAATCTGCTGTTATGAAATTTCTCCCTCTTTTTGTAGTCAATGATCTCATTTAATCTCAATATATTTAAAGAAGAAAATGTAAAAAGCATCTAACCATAAGAAACCAAGGGATAAGATACAAAAAGCACCTGCAGGACTCACAGCAGGAGAGACAAGGAGCACTGTCCAGGTGCAAAGTGTAGTTTATCCCAGACTTTTAGGCAATAGAACTAGAGGAGAGAAGCAGAGAAGAGGCTAGGGAGAGAAGCTTCTCCTAAACAAAAAAGTAACATGTACTAAAAGATTAATAGGAATCTGCTAAGAGAGTAATTACCATCTTTCCCTGCAGAACAGATTTTAGCAAAATATGGGTCTGAGTTATTGAAAACTCCCATGGCAGCCTCTCTGTTTGAAGAAATGAACAGATGTGCAGCTACACAGGCTTACAGTTATGCTGCCTTTCACCCTTTCACTGGGCAGCCTCACTGAATTAGATCCGAGGCTTTGTTCCCACAGTCACCATCTCTCTGACCTTGTCGGAGTTACCTCTACCAGTTCGCTTCCACACTTCTACGTTGGAATAATAATGGCTACCTTATGGTTTTCTCCCATCAGCTCTGTAAGAACTGTTCCCTAACCTATCACCCACCTGGGCGTCTCCTATGTGTCTCCCACTGGAAGGGGAGTGGTTTATCTCATCAGTAAGACTAGCCGAAGTCACTAAGAATACCCAGCTCAGCTTGTCCCAGCGCTCTTTGGAATCTCTGGCTGTAGGAATCACATTCTCCTCACTGCTACTGCCAACTCCAGAAACAGCTTCCCACTGCAGAGCTGGTGGAAAGGTTTCAGCTCTGCAGAATTTCAGTCTCTCCCTCCCTCCCTCCCACTCCCTTGTCCTCCCTCCCTCAGAATGAACTGGAAGAACAGATTCTACATCCACTGGGGAAGGGTGCCTGATTACAAGGCCGATGATGATCTCTCAATGTCAAACTATCTTTTCCCACACGTATTTACTTAGTAGTTAACAAATATGGTCATTTTCGCAGGTATTTGTAATTCTATATTAATTTTGATTTAGAATCTATAGGGAGAGAGGAGCTTGACCATGTTTCCCATACACAAGCAAGTCTTTTGATGGGAGTGGTATAAGTTACCATCAGTTTTAAAAGGGATGATCTCACTATTGCCTCAAATAGATGGGCATATTACTCATAATTATGTAAAACATGCAACATTTCAAATAATCTCTGAGAGTGCCTGCACACCAAAAGCAGCTTAATTACCTATGTTGTCCCCTTGATTCTAATGATTCTTAGGCCACCTTTAATTGACCTATCATCTACCATATGTTGAACCACAAGCATTTGTATTCACAATTTCTGTGGCTCTGTGCCTGCCTGGCAAGCACAAGGTCCTGAGTTTGATCCCTGGTACTGGAAAAAAATTCTCACCATTTCTGCATTTGTCCTTTCAAAAAAGCTGAGTAAATTGCAGTAAAAGCATTTGACAAAATTCAACACTCATTCATGATATAAACCCTGCAAAAAAATGGAATAGATGGTCTATATCTCAACTTAATAAAGGCTGTCTATGAAAAACCAACAGCCAATGTCATATTAAATGGCCAAAAACTGAAAACCTTCACGTTAAAATCAGGAACAAGACAAGGATGCCCACTATCACCACTCCTCTTTGATATAGTTCTGGAAACATTAGCCACAGCAATTAGACAAGAGAAGGAAGTTAAAGCAATAAAGATAGGGAAAGAAGAAGTTATACTGTCATTATTTATGATACTCTACATTGAAACCCAAAAAAGTCTACCAAAAGACTTCTAGACTTAACTGACACTTTTAGCAGAGTAGCTGGATACAAAGTCAACACCCAAAAATCAATAGTCTTCTTGTACACAAATAACAGACCCACTGAGAGAGAATTGAGGGAAACAATTCCCTTCACCATAGCATCCAAAAAAATGAAACATTTAGGAAGCAATCTAACAAAAGAAGCAAAACACCTCTACACTGAAAACTACAGCACTCTGAAAAAAGAGATTGAAGAGGATATAAGAAAATGGAAAGATATCCCCTGCTCTTGGGTAGGAAGAATCAACATAGTGAAAATAGCCATACTACCAAAACTGCTATATAGATTCAACGCAATGCCAATTGAAATTACAACACTATATTTCACAGAACTAGAAGAAAGAATCCAAAAATTCATTTGGAACCAGAAGAGACCTAGAATAGCAAAAGCCATCTGAGGCAGCAGAGGTATGGCAGCAGGCATAATAATTCCCAATTTGAACATATACTACAAAGCCACTGTGATAAAAACAGCATGGTACTGGCAAAGAAACAGACCTGAGGATCATTGGAATAGACTGGAAGACACAAAAACAACTCCAGATATACTCAGCTACCTCATCTTTGACAAAGGAGCTAACCATCCCCACTGTAGGAAAGATAGCCTCTTTAATAACTGGTGTTGGAAAAACTGAATCTCACCCTGCCAAAGATTAAAACTAGACCCTTATCTTTCACCATGCACTAAAATAAAATCCAAGTGGATTAAAGATCTAAATATTAAAACAGAAACACTAAACTTGCTGGAAGATAAGTTAGGCAGAACTCTTGAAGACATTGGCATAGGAAATGACTTTATGAACAAATCCTCAGTAGCACGGGAACTAGCAGAAAGAATCAACAACTGGGATCTCATCTTATTAAAAAGCTTCTGCACTGCAAAAGAAACCATCAACAGAACTAAGAGACCACCTAAAATGTGGGAAAAAATTTTTACCAGCTGCTCCTCAAAGGACTATTATCTAGAATATATAAAGAACTCAAAACAACCAGCCCCCCACCAAATATAAGGACCCGATTCAAAAATGGGCAGCTGACACGAACAGACATTTCTCAGACAAAGAAGTAAAAGCATCAAGTAAATACATGAAAAAATGTTCCACATCACTAGTCATTTGAGAGATGCAGATGAAAACAACATTGAGATTCCACCTCATCCCACAAAGAATGGCTGTTATAAAAAAATCACTTAATAACAAATGTTGGCAGGGTTGTGGGGAGAAAGGAAACCCTCTCCATTGTTGGTGGGAGTTCAGACTGGTGCAATCACTATGGAAATCAATATGGAGATACCTCTAGGAGATGGGACTAGAGGTTTCATTTGATTCAGCCATCCCACTGCTGGGTATCTTTCCAAAAGAATTAAAAGAATCATACCAGAGTGATATATGTACACCCGTGTTTATAGCAGCACAGTTTGTAATAGCTAAAACTTGGAAACAGCCCATCTGCCCATCAGTTGGAGATTGGATAAAGAAGATGTGGTTTTTCTAGAAAATGGAATTACTCAGCCATAAAGAATGAGAAATTAGAGTCATTCATAGGAAAATGAATACATATTGAGGATATACTCCTAAGTGAAATAAATATGTCACACATGTGTAAAAAAGGAATAGCTTCTCTCATGTGAATAAACTATAATAGTACATAAGATCCCAATGAGATAACTGACATCCTGAAATGGGAAGAAAAGGGCTAAGGGTGTAGGGAAAGTGAGAAGGGTAGGGGAAAGGTAATAAGGGAAAGAAAAAATAGGAGAAAATGAAAAAGTGGAAATAAAATGTTTGTAAATGGGGAGGAGAGGAGGGGGTGAAGGGAGGGCAGGGGTAAGGGGAAAAAATGAGAACCAAGACCTGTCACGTAAAGGTACAAGATCCCAATAATGAATGTAACTGTACTGTAGACCTACAATGTACCAATAAACTCAATGAAGAAAAAAAAACCTCAGTAAAATACAAAGCCAGGGGACAGGGAAGTACCATGCAGGTTCCTGCAAGTGCTGAGACAAGCCCTTCCCGCAGAAAATGATTATGGAGACAGGCAAATGCATGATGCTCTTTCATTTCAGAAAAAAAAAGACAGAAAAAAGAAACTTGTGCTTCAATATTTCAAGTCTTCAAAAACCAGAATTGTACACTTGAATGTTATTACCACTGATTAATAATGCAGAATTTCAAACTGTGCTTTTTTTGAAAACATGCTGATATTCTGTGGGCACAGGTTAAATCATAATGTTTAAGAATGTGAAAAAATGCCTTCTCTCCGAAGAAAACTAAATATTTATATAAGACAGCTAACTAGTGAAGAGAAGATGCTTAAGTTCACAGAAAAAGTAATTTTCTATGAGAGTTTAATAAAGACCTTTGTAATAGCAAAAAATAATTAAAAATCAACTAAATAAAACAAGGAAATTAAACCTTTATATAGTGTTTCCTTTTTGTATATATACTGGTTATTTTTTTTCAGTGGATATAATTCACTCATAATAAAACCACTCATAAATTGTGCTACAGCACCAGGCCAGACTGTGATGCAAGGAAAAGGAGTCAGGAGAGATTCATGGAAGGACTCAGCGAAGCATCTAAAACATGTGTGATATGAAACAGTTTTAGAACACAAAGTTGGGTGACAGCCTGCTCAGCAAACTGAAGTCCTCTCTCAGCAAAGCCAATGGGCAAAGTCAAAGACCTGATATGAGAGTAGAAGCCAGAAGGCCCAGAATCTGGTCTTCTCTACTTCATGCCTAGAAAGTCAGGAGAGATATCAGTTTGAAAAGGAATTTTTGCTGCTAAAACAAAAGGAAAGGAAAGAAAGAAGGAAGGGGCAAAGGTACAAAGAAAGGGAGAGAGAGAGAGAGAGAGAGAGAGAGAGAGAGAGAGAGAGAGAGAGATCTACAAGAGAGAAGGCGAAGAGAGAAAGAGAAAGAGAGAGAGAGAGAGAGAGAGAGAGAGAGAGAGAGAGAGAGAGAGAGAGATCTACAGATTTTATAGATTAGGCAAATGTTAAATGATATTTCATATATTCCCTGTATAGACAGAAGTAAATCTCAGACCTCCCAATCCCAGTTCTTTCAAGTTAAGTAATTGTGACTTCATTTATATTTTAGAAGTCTTCCCAGGTTTCTGGATCAAAATATGTCAATGATTCATTTATTGTGAAACGAGGACACATATGTTATGTCCATTCATATATTAGCAGACTTGGCTGAATTGAGAAATGTCTAGTGGGACTGATTTTCTTGCCATGACTTTTTTTTCTATAATATCTATAGTTTCTTAACCTCTCACTCTAAAAGTAAAACTCCCAGAGGTCTCTTTCACTAATGTGATTATTGCTCACCAACTCTGAGGCCTTGGAGAAATTATCTCATCTCTAGTCTTTTTGTCCTACACCTAGTCGAAAGGTTGCAGGAAAATTATGGCACGGTAATTAAATAGAGAAGTTGCTCTCAGTTGCTTTTTCACATTGTCCTTCCTCTAAAATCTCTTTTTAGACATGTTTGCTTAATCTCCTCCTCATTGAAAATTTAATATGACAGATATACTGCAAATCTCTTTATGTTTGGAAGCATATATATGCATTATTCATAAGGAGTGAGATTTTTTTCCCCATGCCCCATAAAATCAATTTTCATCCCATTAGGTGCAATACTGTCTTCATTTAGAAAGCATGAAATAAGATACTAAATACTATGTATATAAAGTAGTCTAAGAAGTGCCAGGCACAGTGTTTGTGGGTCAGTTTCAGCCTGTGGACAGAACACATAGTAGCCTACAGTCAAAATCCCTCCCTCCTCCAAAGATGTAGCAGAATACAGAAGGAAAATAGAAGCATATTTGGGAAATGTTCGATACTGTGCACTTTGTTCTTTCATATAGTTGTATTAGAGATTTCAAAGACTATTTAACATGAGACTGGGTGTAGCCAAGTTTAAATGACTCACTCAAAGTAAAATAGTGCACGAAGGGCCCCTCCCTCTAACCTGGATATGCATCTGCTCCCTGTGTAGATTCCTTCCATGAGTACACTGACATCTAAGTTGGCATTTTAAGCTGCATCTGCCTTGATTTAGTCATTTCCAAAGAAGGATTCAGCAGTTGTTCTCATAAAATAACCACCTTCATGTGCAGATATCTCAGATAGAACACTGGATACCACCAGTTGTGATCCTCCAGCCTGGGCCTGCTCTTTGGTCTATCGATGCCCTCCCTTGCCCCATTTCTGTCATTCTAGTAGCTCGGGAATTAGTTTGACTTACATTTGTTTTTATCTGGATGGGATGTTTTCTGTCTTCTTTCACAGGATCACAATCATTTTGTAACTGGTAGATGTGAAACAGGAAAATTTCCTCCTCAATTCTGGATAAAGCTATATGCACTGATGCATGAATATGAGTCTGTAATGATAGGCTACTTGTAACTCAAGATGTGGAGTTTCCCTGATTACAAAAAAGGAAAGAGAAAGACACAGCCAGTGGATCAGATGCAAAAGACAGGCATTCAGGCACACTTAACCACAAAGTACAGGTAGGGATGTCCTGCCTCTTGCACAGAAAGCAAAGCTCAGCATGCAAGGACAACAGATTTTTAGATAAAAACCCAGAAAATCAATGCTAGACAAACACATCCCTTGACCCTGACAAGTCTCCCAGAAAAGACAAAAGACAAATTCTGGAAATTGAAGGAAGTCAGGCACAAATATTGGAAGGATTTCACAGTAACAGATGGGTTCTGAGACCATAAAGATGGTCGAGATTACCAAGGATAGAGCAGGGCTGTAAGCTCTTCAACCTATGGGGACCCCAAAAGATTCAGTTTGCAGCAGGAGTGTGTGGGTCCCTGGGCCCCATTCAAACAGACTTCAGCATGGTGAGCTTCTTCCTGGCACACCATACGGGCAACTAGCTCTTCTGGAAACACTCCCCCATTCAGGAAACACTGTGTGTCCAGAAAAGCATAATGGGGGAATGGCATTTCTGGCTTTCTCTCCTCTTTTTGTCTGATTAATGATCTGGCAATTGATATTAAATATTTTATAGCATAATTTGCTTCACTCTTCTTACCTCTGCCCTCTTCTATACAAATACATAAGAACTTTATTGGCAGTACCTGTAAATGATGAGCTCTAATGGATATAATGTAGCCACAGTGTCAAATTAGGCCTTTTATTATGTGAAATTTGATTATGGGTCATAAATCATGTATTTATTTTGCATTAACTGATGAAAGTAACTCATTAATTAGAAGAAATCAAAGTTATTGACCTATAGTGAACAACCTCTACATTTACTGTTAGCACAAAGTAGAATATCATAACATGGATACAAAAGCATATTTATTTTTAAGGCCCCTGGGAAAATAAACATAGATTTCTCCTCTTTGGAAAATTTATGACACATTTTTTTCAGAATTCAGATTTATTATCTTTTCAGCTCTCAGGAAGCTGTTTTCTCTCATTAACTCTCTCCAAATTTGGATCTCTCCAAATTTACCTTTCTACATGCTCTAGTTTGTGATGGAGCAGAGTCCCTGAAAGCAAAGTTTATTCTTTTTTGTAATTTGTATTTTATTTTTAGTTCACAAATAAGTATTTATGTTTGAGGTAAAATAATGTTTTTGTACGTGTTTAAACAGTGGAACGATCATATCCATTACTTCAAATCTAATTACTTCTTTGAGATGAGAACACTTAGAATCCATTCTTTTAGCTATTTTTAAATATAGAACTCAGTATTATTAACTACAGTCACCATGTAGAATAGAACACCAGAACCCATTCCTCTTGTCTCACTGAAATTTTAGGCCCTTTTATTACACTTCTTTGCACATTTTCCCTCAGCCTGTATTCCTTGTTCTCAGCTTCCCATCAGCACCATTTTATGATGTATTTCTATGAGCTCCAAATGCAGGGGTTTTAGATTTATACTCTTGTTAGGTGGATTTCTGATTTGTTTTGCAGAGAGAAGTTACTCTGTAAGGAGGGGGAAAATGGAGAGAAGTAAAGGGACATTTTCCTTCTTAAGAATCATGCAGCAATGACTTTTTTCTCAACAGCAACACGTTGTCTTGGTCTCTAGTTCCTGTCATCACTTCTAGAGGACACTCATGGACCTACTGATAAGAATTAACATATTTGACAGTGCTCTTCTCCAGAAAACTGAGCTCTGGGTTCAGGGTCCAGGGTCCAGGATACCTTTCTCCAAGCTCCTAGGGTACCACCGGTGACTGTGTGTGTCTTTTTCCTCAGAGGCCCAGGACCAGCTCTAAAAGACCACTCCCAGACAGCAGCAACTTCCCCCTGCCGTCCTATCACAAACCCGCAGAGCATCTCCTCCTACCTTCACAGTTCGGATAGCCCCAACATCTTCACTTTATTCCAGGAGCCCTAGCCAGTAACCCCTGATTCTTTAAGATACTATCACATTCTTTTAGCACTCTCTTTCACATTTTATTGCCCCAATACCTTTTTAACCATATTTTCTTTAAATATTTTATCTAATATCTACTGTTTTTTTTTTCTATTTTCCTCAAGTAAACTCTGTTGTGCACAGTATGAATGTATCAGGAATCCCTCAAATTAGTAACTTCAGTTTACCTACATTTAATAGCTCATGGCTGTTGCTTTAAATGAAAAGAAACCTAACACTAAAATTCACATCTTTAGTAACAGGTTTCTTTACATCTAGGGACTCTTGGTTCTCAATTTCATGTCTTTGTACAGTTTTTTAAATTGAAGTATAAGACAGACACAGAAACATATATTAACTTTAGATTCATTGCAACAGTTAATTTCATATAAACCAAGATCAAGGGACAGCCCATTACCAATAAGAACTTTTGTATTCCTTAAATACCTTCAAAGGTAGATGGCTTTTTACCAGAAGAGAACAAATGACAAAACATTCATGTTAATATCCAAGAAATGACATTTGGCATTTGATGATGTCAGTACAAGACTAATGGCTAGACCATTTTAAATTAAAATGTTAGATGTTAGTGCTGCCTTTCTCTCCTCTCTGTAAGGTGAACAACTTTGTTTGTATTTTATAGCCATAATATTTAAGAATAATAAAATATGTTAAGGGAAACCATGAAATACTATCCATTTGGTGATTTAGAAAAGACATTTAATATCCTTTTTTTGTATCAAACATAAGGTTAAATGTTAAGGATATCAAAAGGAATTTAACATGGTCCTTACATTGAATAAAGCATCAGTTAAATGGAAAATACATCCATGTAAAAGGTAGTACAAATTATATTTGGATAAGAAGGAAGAAAAGGAGATCTGGCATCATAAATCTGGTAATTTCAAAGTTTTAGACAAAAACTAATGCAGAACTTGTCTTTCAGTGAAAGCACATTTAAGAATAGTAAAATTTTTGGATGGCTGGAACATAAGTGAAGAGTTACTGTCTTGAGAAAAGTACTAAAAAGTTAGAATCTCAAGAATTCCATGAAGATTTTTAATTTGGAAGACCTTTGTTCTCTCCATCCCCTTTTTTTTAACCACACACACACACACACACACACACACGCACACACACACACACACACACACGCACACACTCCTTTCTTTGAGAAAGGATAGACATTAGAGTCAGAAGCAGTTAGCAGTTAAAAGAACATTAAGACATTGTTGCAAATTTAAATGAAAGATAATAAATTCCCAAATTTCCTGGTAGTGGCATAAACGAACAATTAAGGGCAGACCTAGGTTTCTGGAGATTTCTTGAACTTAAGAGTTTTGGTGACAGAATGAATGTAGGGAATGAAAGAAACAGTGAAAGATCCTTGAGAAGGTGAGTGAAAAGCCATAACTTCCATTCTTGATTTCTCCTCTCTGAAATACCTTCCAGATAATGGAGCCCAGATGTTCAGAGGGAACTCAAGATACAGTCCTGGTTCTCAGAGGAAAGGTCAGAAATAAAAATAATATATTTGAGAAACAAGAGCAGAAAGGGAGATAATTACACAAAAAATACTCAGTTCATTTACTCTATAAATTAAGCAAAACCAACCAAAACAGTCTCTGCTTGTCATAAGAGATCTTCTTTATACAGCTTTTAATGAATCATAAATACACATTATGAGGTTCTGTATCAACCCCAAAGAGATTGGACTTCATTTTAATTGCATTATTTCAAGTTACTATTGTATGAACGTTTGCATATTTTGTCAACCATGAAACCGTTCATTGTTTATTATGTTCTCTGCTAGTCACTGTTGATAAAACCATAACTTTAATTTTCCTAGCCCTTTAAAATAAGTAATTTAAATAAGTCACACATGTAAATACCAAATAGTTTCTCTGGTGTGAAAAACTAAAATAGTACTCAAGATCCTAACAGGTTAATTAGCAATGTGAAACAGGAAGAAAAGGACTTAAAGATTTAGGGACAGTGAGAATGGTAGGGGAAGGGGAATAAGGAAAAGGGAAAAAAATATGAGAAAATGTAAAAATGGAATTAAAGTCTTTGTAGGTGGGGAGGGGAAGAGGGGGTGAAGGGAGGGTGGGGACAAGAGGAAAAAATGAGAACCAAGACCTGTCATGTAAAGGTACAAGATCCCAATAATGAATGTAACTATACTGTCTACCTAGAATGTACCAATAAATTCAATAAAAAATAAGTAATTTTTGTACTGTGGATTATTCTTATAATTTCTTTTCAAATGCCTTAGATTCTACTATATCCAACTAGTGATATACTTCTGATTAATGGCAAGGTTTTATATTCACATCACATACTGAATGGATCTCTGAAAGTTCTGTATCAATTATTTATTTTAAATTTCAGAGTTAGTGACCAAAATAAATCCTGGCATTTCCAGTCTATAGAATTTTTAAAAACATGAGTACTTGGGGTATAGCTCAATGGTAGAATGAATGCCTAACATGCACAAGCTCCTGCGTTCAATTCTTAACATCAAAAAGTAGGCCATAAAACAAATTTGAAATAAATATGTAGATATAATCACATATAGACCAGGAAAATTATTTTTCAAAGTCATAAACAGCTGGCTGGGTGTGCCTTGATTATGGAGGTGTGTGGAAATACTGGCTATCCATGCGTCCACTTTCCTTCACCAAAACAGCTCCCTACTCCTCCCTCAAAGAAATCATTCTTGAGAGAAATGAAAGTATTCATGACATACCTGACTATCCATCTGATCACAGCTGAGAACAACCAGGACTCTAAAGTTAGCACTTGGTGTTTGGAGACCCAAATCCCAAGTCAGAGAACAGATCCAGGCAGGTTAGCACCTGGTGTCTGAAACTATGACAATCAATGCAGGCAAATGATTGTCAGTGGAGCTCTGGAAGTGCTGGTAGGCCTGTGCAGGCTCTCTGTCAGAAGTATGGATTTAATCAGCCAGGAAGACCTGGACGCTCTGGCAGGGTGACTGTTAGAGGAGGGATCAATGTCTGGCAGGTACAGGTGCTCATAAAGTGTTTACAGGGATTGATTTCTAGATTTGATTTATTTTTTAGAGCAAGACCTGCTGCGAGGCTGGATTGGTTAATTACCACATGACCTGTTAGGATTACTTAAAAACTCTTTTTCTTAATAGAGAACTTAACCATTATAAGAGCAAATGGTTCTGCTTATAAACATTTGGGCAGCAGGGGCTGCTTATTCCAAGAATGAACATGTAATTGTTGAACACATAGGAAAGGGAGAAAATGGAAATCAGCTACCTGTTCTTTAATAGTACAGCAGTGAAAAGCACAATCTAGCTCTATCATGAAAAGCTAAATAATAACATATTATTGCAGCCTGTTCAACAATCTACAAAGGCGGTACAATCAAATCAAATGTAGTTTTACAAGACTTCCTACAGGACATGTTTCCTGGAGAGAAAAGATTGGCTCATAGGCTGAAACTGCTTTAGTAAAACTCTTCTCAGATTGCTAGTGCTTAAAAATGATTATATAGTCCAAAGTAAAGCTTTGGATTTCTATTAGTTCCTTGTTATTCTTATAAATGATGTGAGAATGTTTTATCTCCAGCTTACTACCTAGCTAACGCATTTTAAATATTGATACATAAAAACTGGTGCTGACAGAGTAAATAACTTTATAACAGTTAGATTGGCCATCTAACGTGGATGCAGAGTCAGAAGAGCAGGTGTAATGGTCAAACATAATAAAGAACACCCAGTTTCTGGGAAACTGTGGATCAGTCCCTGGATCCACATTCTAGGTGTTTCTACTCGTGCTGTCAAGCAAGACCCTTTCTACCATCCAAGGAAGGAAAGATTGTGAGCCCCACACCATTCATCAAGATTTCTTCTTACAGTAACTGTGACAGGTTAAAGATTAGGGAACGAGACTGTGACTGAGCACTTCCTAGAAGCTGATATGTCATGAAATTTCACTTTCTGCTAGAGTTGCTACACTGAGAGGATGCACTGTTAGCTTTCATCTTCCTCTGTCATGGAGCAGCCTGTCTGCAACCAAGAGGAGAAGAATGAGGAAAATCAAAGTGGGAATTTGGCAAAGAGAAGGACAAGATGGAGAACAGGGTTCAGAGCTCATATTTTGAACCTGTATGGACATGAGTGTGTGGAAAGCAGGAACAGACATAAAATTGTTCACCGGTCTACTTAGCCTGAAGTTTCCTTCATGAACAGAAGCTGAGCAAAGCAAAAGATGTCAACCAAATTACCGATATCTCATTAAGGGTGGTTTGGAAATATCACACATTGACACGGGCATGACATTAGACAGCAAGGGATATTTGGTAAGAGAACAGTCACTAAAGAGTGATATATGGCTTTTTGTTTCCTCTTTTTTTCTTGGAAGATTCTTTTATAGCCACCAGGTATGGTGGTAAGTATTAAATAAGTATTCCAATTCTGGTAATCTTACAATCTAAGTTTTAAAGATTCCCAGCTTGGAATGTACTTTAGAAATATATAGTATATACTATTCTGGAAAAAAAAATAACCTATGCACTGAGAAATTGTTATGAAGTTAACCACCATCATGAAGAGTCACTACTCACCAAATGGCAGTGTGTATTAAGGCTGCTTCCCCCTGGTCTCAAGTAGGAGGGAAGACGTGTACCTGAGCTGTGAGCACGGTGGGATGTGTCACTACTGGGCAGAAGCACTTAAAAGACAGCTTGATATTCTAGTTCTCTGCTTTCATCTTCCATATGGAAACATTTCTTCATTACTTGCAATGAATAATGATTACATTCATCTCAGGGAATGGATATACATACATGTACCATCATGATAATTTTTATTCCTGCTGACACCCTGACCTTCCCTTCCCCCTTCCCAGGTCTCTTCCAATATCCACAAAATCTACCTCCCTGTTTCCCTGTTTTCTCTCCCTTTTATCATGCTCTTTAAATTATTTATATTTGGGGTTTCTAATATAAGAGAAAACATTTAATATTTACCCTTATATGTCTGACATTTTTCATTTAGCATTGTGATCCATCAACTTTCTTAAAGTGACGCAAACTTACCCTTCATCATAGCTGAATAGTACACCATTTTGTATGTACAGTGCCTTTTCTTTGTCCATTCATCTGTCGATGAATATATACGGCACTTCCATAATTTAGCTATTGTGATTTGTGCTGCTATAAATAGGGATATGTGTGTGTCACTGCAATACTGATATGACATCTTTAATTCTTTCAGGACGATACCCAGAAGAGGTGCAGCTGGGTCAAATGGAATTTCTATTTTTAGTTTTTTAAGGAATCTCCATACTGATTCCCATAGTGGTTTTAGTAGCTTGCATTCTCACCAGTAGTAGAAATGGTTCAATTTTCTCCATAATCTCCAGCACTTTTTTTTTGAACCTTTGATGATAGCCATTATCATTATTAGAGAATGATAGGGCTGGGGAGTTAGCTCTGTGGTTCTGCTGCCTACCTCATTATTAAAGAATGATGGACTCTCAGTGTTGTTTTGCTTTGCATTTCTGCAACAGCCGAAGATATTAAGTATCTTTTATGTGCTTACTGGTCATTGGTACTTCTTATGAGAAGTATTTAATTACATGTTTTTGATGGGTTCTTTTATTTTGAGCATTCCAATATTTTGGAATTCTTTATATACTCTAGGTATTGACTCTGAGAATTAGCTGGCAAGCAAATTTTTCTCATTCTCTTCACTCAGTTGGTTGTTTCCTTGGTAGTGCAGAAGATTTTAATTTGATATAATCCCACTTGTTGATTCTCAATATTTTTCTTGTACAATTGGAGCTTCCTTTGGGAAATTAGTGGCCTTGGTTGGTCACCTAGACTCCTGAAAGCTTTGTATGAGTGAAAAAGAAACATTCTGCAGGGATTAAACTACTACAACAACCATAGTAGATAAGAAATAACAGCCCTTCTAATTGTGCTTCATACTTCAAAGTGCTTAATGACCAGACAAAATTATAATAGTTAAGTTGGTCTTGTCTTCTGGGTGTTCAACAAGTAAAGTTTAGAGACCAAAACTAGAAAGGTAACTGGGCTATGAGGACAGCCAATATTTTGGCCCTGGCCTCTCAAGGTCTATAAGATCCAGGACACAAAGGAAAGTTTTCTACAGGTAAGGCACTCAAACTCCAGAGCAGGGAGATTGCTGGGCACCAGAGGATAAATATACTGTGTGTCAGTGGAGGGTCACCATAAGGGAAATCCTCCCATGCTTTTACTGAAAGCAACATGGTCAAGCAAGGCCGTGACCCATCCTGACGGCTGACACTGACAGGGGAGCTGAGAGGCTCTATGCATGGTTCCAAAATAATGCCTGAAGAGATTTAACTGACCTTGATAATAGATAGCAAAGGTTCATGTTGACTGACACAGGTCTCACTTTAACTTGGTCTTAAACACCCAGAAGAAAACAATAACCAAAAGAGGTATAAAATAATGCCATAGTAATAAAGCTGTATATATAAAAAGGGTCTGCAGTCACTGACCCCTTCTGGCAGTTTCTAGCTCTACCAGTAGCTGACCATGGTTATGAATCATGAGGGAAAAACTATGGTAAAATGTATGAGTTCAGCTAGAGTTTTATATTTCTTAAGGAAATTTGTTCTTCAAATTGTATCTTATGTTATGGCTAAAACTAGAGAGACTGATGACAAAGTATCAGACTTATAGATAAATTTTCTCAGTAAAAGAATCTAAGACCAGCAGGTTCAATCACTATGCCAATTTCTAAGTGTGACTTTCTCCCCAACCTGCCCTTTCATTCTAGTGTGCTCATGCTTAGATTATGCATACTCTAATCTTTTCAAAGTTTTTATTCTTGCCTAGAGGCTGCCAAACTCCAAGTAGTCATACAAATGGTACCAGTGAGAAATGTGCTAGACTTCTTTTACTGAAATCCACCAGATTGATTTTATAAACAGCTCATAACTACTAAACTGCACAAAATGACTTCTATGTTGGATTCTGAAGTCCCCTGGACATTCTCCTTATCCTCTTTCTGGGCTATATTTATAGCAATCCTGTTAACCTTATAATTTGGCCCATGCATTCTTAACTGTTTCTTTGGCTTTGTCTCCTACAGACTTAAAAGCTATGCAGCTACCAAGATGATAACACCAGGTACTGAAGGCCTTTAGATAGACCCTCTGTAGAGTAACTCTACCTGCTGATCACAACTATGACCTTCTTCAGATGGAAGTAGCCAGAACTGTCTTCGTCCTTTGCCCCCTCACAGCAGTTAGGGGTGTTTCTTCAAAGAGGAGAATATTGCAGATAGGTAAGTTAGATATCTTGTAGGCAGTTAGACAGGGCCACCCTCAAGGAGCCAACACAGCAAGGAGCCAACATGAAGAACAATCAAGACACATCCACGGAAGGCCAGAAATGTAAAAGGAGAGAAATTACTATACCTTTGTGCTTCCCCTGGTGACAAATAGCAGTGACTGATATTCTAACCCAGCCTTTCCAGGAAATATCCCTGATCCCCATCCTTACTGAAAATCATCCTTGTATACACTTGCTGTGTGACTTGCTATGTGATCCCATTTAATTTACCTGGGTGACTATACTTGAAATCTTATTGGTTGGTCATGGTTTTGCCCCACCTCATGCCCACCTTGTAATTTTCCACTGGATCTTACAGTTTTGTCCCACTTTGTAACCACCTCACCACATGGCTTTGCTGTATAAAACATCTTGAAGAAATGTGGTGATTGGGTAACCCACTGTCTGGTCCCCCTTCTGTCTCTCTTAGATGCTTTCTTTCCCTCAATAAATTTTTCCTACTCTAAAAACAACAACAACAACAAAACAAACCAAAACCAGAAAAAAAGAAAAAGAAACATTTACTTTTTTATTGTCCACTAAAATTTATGCAACATAACTTAGTCTTTATTTCACTAGCATGCTTTCTTTTTTATTTCCCCCTTTATTTTGCTTATAAGTTTTAATTGGATTGCATCAGAGTAAAAAGTTTTATATAAGTATCATTCTGGGAGATATGTAGATGTGAGTTATGGAAATTCTATTTTCAAGGAAAAGGGTGCTTATCACTTTCAAATGTTTCCTAATTAACTACTGATTAAACTGTGCATATTATATAGCTTGACTAAACTTAAAAGATTTTAATATTCTCTGTAAATTGTGTATGCTCATATTAATTTGGTAGGATAAGTAAAAATCTTCCTTCCTTGATAAGGTAGACTTTTTCCTATTGACTTGGCTTTTTTTCCCTATCACTGCCTTTATGATGATGATATATCTATATAAACCATATTAGTGCATTGGTGATTTTTCAGCTTTTATATATTAATAGACATAAAACACTGTTTTTAGTCAGTCAGTCCATCAGTTATTCTACTGAAATCACACGTTGAAGATAAAACTTCATTAATCTATGGTGTCAAATAGATTGTCCCTGATTTCATTTTCTCCAGCAAAATATTTGCCAGTGGTTACATAGACGAAATGATTGTGCACCAGAAATATTTTTTAAGTATTCTAGAAAGGACCTTCTTTCACACTAATTTTCAAATAACCAAGGTTTTTGTTATTGTTTTGCTTTTTAAAAAAAACTAACTGTAATGCAAAATGTGGAATTCATAAGCTAACAAGTAGTAATAACTGTGTCAGTGGACCCAAATTATGGAGGTCTTCACTATCAAGAAGGAAAAATGAAGGTCTTCAATTGCTCAGTTGGAGTCATTTTTCTTTTCTAGTGTCCAAAGTGGAGAAATGAACAGCAGAAGCAACTCTGTCACCAATTAGGTTGCAGGTTGATGGATAGAAGCACATTTGCACTAGGAGTAAACTTGATTTGTTGTATAAGCAGACTTACAGACAAAACCCTAAACAATTCTGTTTTTCTTTTCACTTACATTTCTTTTAGTATCTTAGTCACTAATTGTTTCAGATTACAAATTAATCTAAACAGCAATTAACATGAATACTAATTAGACCGACCCCAATTTAATAGCTTAAAAAGACAATCAGATGTCAGATCTTTCTTACCCAATGTCTAGACTGGTAGATTTTTTCCAATCATATGCCCTGTCCCATTTAAAGATGATCTTTACTCAGTACAGAGCAGTTCAAACCAGCAGTGGCCCAGGAATGCCTGAGAGTTAGGGATAAGAACTAGTGTCCCTCAAAATCTGGAGTAAGAAAAGATTATATGTTCTCTGTTTCATTTTAAACTTTCAAAGGTTTACATCTGCTTTTTTAAACAGCTTATTTATGTATAACTGTCAAAAGTCATGTATATTTAAGGTATACAACTTCTGTATATATATTCTAAAATGATAATCATCCTAATAAACATATTCATCACATAATTACTATTTTTTCTTTAAACACTTAAGATTTACACTCAGTGAATCTCAAATCTATAATAAGTTGTCCAATATAGTCACCATGCTCAACACTAGAAATTGATAATAATCATTATGTAGAAATGAAACTTTGTACTTTTTGACTAATATCTTTTCAATTCTCCCTCTCCCAATTTATTAACCACCACCACTCTATTTTCTGTTTCTATGAATCTGACAAGTTCAGAAGGCACATAGTGCATAAATGAAATCATGCATTATTTGCTTTCTGAACCTAGTTTAGTTTGCTATTCTCTAGTTTCATTCATGTTAACACACATTGCAAGATTTCCTTCTTTGGTAAGGATAAGTAATACTGCATTATACATATATAGCACATTTTCTTTATACTCTCATCTATCATGGACATCTAGGTTGCCCCTGCATCACTTTATGATGCTGCTTTTAAATGTGCTTCTTCCTTAACTCTTATTTTGGGAATGAACATTTCAGATTTACCTGCTGGGACAACACACATGCAGAGAGTCCTCTTTTTCAGTAAACACTTTTCCATCTGTAACAATCATATTTATTTTTAAAGTTCCACTAGTTAATTTATTACACAAACATCACTTGATGTCTCTCTGTGTTGTTTCTGCTACACAACAGGATACACAAACCAAAGCAATTTTTCTCTTCAAGGAAGTCACACTCTAGTGGTGATGAGACAGATAGAAATTGATATGGAAAATATAACACAGTAAATTACATGGGCATGGCATGTGGAATACATCACAGAAAAACAAAGAGAGGAAGCTAGTCCAGTCTAAAGAGGTCCTCACTGAAATTCTCAAAATCACCCAAAATCAAAAACTTCCTTCCCAGTTGTTTCCTTACAAAATTTTCACTGAGGAGGTGTGCATGGCGATTAAAAAAAAAATAACCCTCAGAGGCAGACAACATGGTGTCTAAGCCCAGCTCTGTAGATTACCTATCTTTATGACTTCACCCGTTATCTCTCCTCTCTATACATCAATTTCTGTATGTCATCTATAAAGTTGAATAAAGATAACACATGTATTAGGTGCTGGTATGAAGATAAATTGGATCAATTTGAACAACCTTATTAAGTGCCTGGCACTAATTGTTCAATTGGCTATAAATTCTTTCTCTCCCTCAATCAGTCTTTTTGTTACTATAAGTATAATCTTTAATAAATTATAATTTAACTTGAAGAACTTCTCCATATTGCCTAGCTGCAAACAGCAGCAACTTGATACATACTTCTGAACCATCTATGGGATCTGGGCTCTCTCTCTTTAATTTGAAACCCTCCATGCTGCCTTGTTTTAGTCACACTGATACTGAAAAGCACATATACCGGCAGATAGGTATAAGGATGATGACATGTGAGTGTTCATTAGCATTACCATTAACTATGACTGAGGAAGAAAATCACACTTCCAGTTTCAATAGCTCAATATAAAAAATCAATATATAATATCAATATTATATTTTTCAAAAACTTTGTGATATAGATTATATACACTAAATGTTGTTTACATTATATATGTATATTTATGTATGTACTTTAAAATATATACAGTATATGTTTCTCTTAGTCTATCTTATAACTGATGTAACAGAAAAGCACAGAACACACAATTTTCTCACAGTTCTGGAGTCTGAATAGGCCAATATCAAGGTATCAGCATCTTGCAAGGACCTTTGTACTGCATTATCATGTGGCAGAACTAAGAGAGGAAAGAAAGAGAACTCACCGCTACAAGTCCTTTTCATAATGGTATTCATCCATTCATAACAGATCTCTGAAGACCTAAATACCTCCCCTTAGGCCCTACCTCCCAAATTCATAACTGAACATTAAATTTCAACGTAAGTTTTTGAATCATAGCAATTACAAGTGAATGAGATTGGTTTAACAGCAATTAAATTATTTTTCTAATACAGTTCAGTGATGTTTACATAGAAGTTCATTTCAATAGTTGCAATAAATGTGTTAATAATGATCCTTCTAAATATTTTAGACTTGTGATTATCAAGTGCAGCCATTACCAGAGTTGAGAAGTAAGTTGGTTAACTCAAGTGGATTACCTTCAAATGATCTAGCAAATGATCTGAGTGGATGATATATACAAAGAATAGCTGAATTAAATTTTGCATATCTAGAATTATATGAAATATATAAAGCTCTGCCCAACTGCATAAATCAGGACTGCTAGTAGATATGTATCAGACAGGGTATTTGCAAGTAGAAACCTTGTAATAAATGGAGGGCATCAGTGGAGTGCCCCTACACAAACTGACCAAGTAGATCTATTTATGTACAGGCTGTTTCTCTTTGACATGCCTCTGGATGTTGCAATTAAAATCCACTATTTGCTATGGATTCCTAATTATTTCTAGAGTGGGAGACATATAATGACTACAGCATAATTTTGGGAAGCATAGTCGAAATCTGGAGATAGGAGTGGGAAAATATATATTTTAAGTGCTGTTTTCTTCTGATTTATGCTTAAAATTTTAGAATCAATTAATGATTCCTAGCGAATATATATAGGTAACATCATAAAATGGGTGTTTGATTTGTGAGGTGGCTTATGACACCAGAACAATAGACACTCAAGGAGACAAAGTATTCTGTTTTGTGAGATTCAGAATGTATATATTTGTTCAGAGAATAGTTGTTATACTCATAATTAATTTAAATTGAACATGGACGTAAGATGAATAAAAGCCCACATTATATCATACAGTCAATTACAAATTGCACACATTATGAAGATGAATGCAATGCAGGAACTACAATATTATAAATTAATAAAAACATTAAGTGTTATTACCATTCATTGAATACTATTTCTTAGGCACTTGAAAGATATCTGATTCAGTGTTCCAATATCCCTTTGATGCTGTAATTATCATGTCTAATACACAGATACTTAAATTAAAATTTAATTGAATTAAACATTGCTAAATTCTCAGAGCTACCAAATGTAGAGATAATATTTGAAACCAAGACCATTTAGTTGCATACTTTCCATAGCACCTAGAAATTTAAGTAGAAATATTTGTGGGAAAGAGCAGAAAAAGATTTAAATTGGCATCAGACACTTCTATACATAAGAGATAGATAGTAACTATAATGAATAGTGATGAGAGATGTAGCAGTGCCCCTGACACAATCGCAAAGCTGGTGTATTTGCATGCATGCATGTATATTTATTTGTTTGTTTCTGAATGAATCATTCATCATTTTGCAAATTGAGGATACTTTTCTAAGTTCTTTATTAAGACATATAACAACCATTATAAAGTGTAACAGGCTATTCACATAGCACCAGATACTTTCTGTGGCTCAGAAAGATACACCTAAAAAGACTGAGGTTTTATTGAAAATTAGGTCAATATGATACAAAGATTGTTATAGCATCCACATGAAAGGTGATATGATCTTAATATTCATTAAGAAATCTACCAAATATACTTCATATAAATGACCTGCACTAGTCCAATCTCTTATTGGAACATTATGCTTCCTTCTTGTCAAAGACTTCAAGAAGGATTCATTGATCATCTTAAATAATATAACCAATGTATTTCAAGGACTTCTGAAAGGAACAGACATGTTTACAGTGAAAACAAAATTCAAAAGTCTGATGATGGTAACTGTCCTCGTCTGTGTAAAGGATTGAATGCTTGTAGTATGGAAGAAAATTAACTTTGTCTTATTATTTTGTGTTCCTTTGTGGCCCAATTACTATACTTTAAAAAGAGACAAATGTTAATCTAAGGAACAATTTAAAGCTGTCACTGGCGACTATGTTATAGGTTGGCTTGAGAGATAAGGAGCTTCTGTTTACCAGATATTCTCAGACTTCACCTGAACATACATTGTTTAGCACTAGTCTTGAAGAGTAATTGAACTCAGGGTTCTTTAAGATATCTCTCAATGTTGATACTGTGATCTCCATCACAGTTCCTCCTTACATATCAGCACATATTTATGAAATATTTTGACCAAATTTAAAAACCAGTCTTTAGATATATCTAAAGGAAGTATCTTGAGAGTTTGCATTAGAGTCTGCTTAGAGATTTAACCTGTGACTTTGGGCTCATTAGTATCATTTCCTCCTGGTCAAAAAATGTTGATGAAGAAGACAGGTTGTCGTATGAAGATATACTTAACACTCACACACACCAACATATTGAGAAAACTTCCTCCACTGATGGGGAGATATCCATAAATACAGTGTGTGGAATAGGGAGATCAATAGTATCAGTAGCATAGTTTGTCTCATAGTCTCCATATATGGAGAGGTTTGTGTCACTAATGAGGAAGCACAGTGAAAACCTTAGGAATTCAGAGCTGAGCTGTGTATTCAAATCCATTGTGACATGATCACTCATCTCTGCCTGATTTATACTTTGTCAAATTCCAAGAGATGGTAAGGCTGAATGCATGGTGAGTATGATGAACTTGACATGATTGAGGGAAAGTTATCTTTATTTTTTTTCAGCTTTAATTGAGTTTGTTGGTACATTTTAGGTATACAGTACAGTTACATTCATTGTTGGGATCTTGTACCTCTACATGATAAGTCTTGGTTCTTATTTTTTCCCCTTATCCCTGCCCTCCTTTCACCCCCTCCTCCCCTCCCCATCTACAAACACTTTATTTCCATCTTTTCATTCTCTCACATTTTTTTCTTTTCCCTTATTACCCTTCCCCTACCCAACCCATGGAAAGTTATCTTTAATTATATCCTCTCAGTACACCTTGAGAATTTTAGAAAGAAAACATCTTGAACAAATCTATAGGTAAATGAGCAATTGTATATAACTCTTGTATGGTAAATTGTGAGGAAAATGGTTTTATACAATCTGTTTTGGTTTTTTATTAGTGATGTCTTCAGTACATGTAGTTTATAATCATCTTGGGGAGTGGGTCTATGTGTATAATACAGCTCATTTCTTTTTCAGTCCCCTTCCCCTTCCCTCCCTCCTTCCTTCCTCCTCCTCTAAATTCCTTTTCCCCATTTCCGTTCTTGATGACATTTTGTACTTTGGAGGGATAAGGCCATCACAAAGTCCATCAAGAAGATGAATAAAATATGCCTCGATAAATGGCTGTGCTAATTGTGTCTTAATAGGATCAAATTCTATGAAGAATTGAAAATCCAATGTGGGGCAGTGGACCAAAAATGCAATAAGGTCCATTTAGAAAACCATATGGAAAATGTATATGATTAAAACTGGTGAGAATTCTTCAGTCAACTGAGTAAAATTCTGTTAAAGTGATGAGAGATCCCAATGGGAACTCTCTAGGCTTTGGCTGTGAAACACATAAGAATGTCCAAAAGGTTAAAGAAAAAATAAATGTAAAAGAAATCAATGGAAAAATCATATCTGAATTTAGGTGTAGAAGAAAATGGGTTAAAATGAAAGTGGAAGGTCTTGACAAGGAAAAGAAATTAGCAAGTAAAAGAGCAGAATCTTTAAATTAAAGATCGTGATACTTCCATATAAATGCAAAGTTAAGGGAAAGATTTTCTCCACATGCATTGACATGGAACAGTGGATGATAAGTGCGAAGGACTCAGATTCATCTGTCTCTTCTTCTAAAGCTGAGAAGAGGAGAACAGGCCACTGTCATCATGAAGTCGCTGTACTCCTCCCCAAAGGAAGTTTGCGGATATGATTAACCTGATTAAAAAGAGAGATACGTATTGCATCTCTGACTCATACGTATAACACAAAAATAATTATCTCATACACAATGACAACAGAATGGTGATTACCAGAGGCTAAGTTTTGAGACAGGGAGGGGAGCTGGGAAAAGAATGATCAGTGGACACAAAGTTAAACAGAAGCTAGAAGTTCTAGTGTATTTGTGTTTCAGAAAATGAGACTATCCTTTTATCTTCTTGGTAGGCTTTAAAATCTAGTCTCGTGATGTTTCCAATCTTTGTTTGTCAACAAAGAAATAAACCTGTCATTCAAATAGAAATCGTGGAAACTAATTCTAGAATTTATATGCTGTCAAACCAGTGTTTATCATGATAAGTCATATTGTTTAGGTCAAAAGAAGAGTCCCACACCCAAAACCATGGATAGCACAAGAATGCAAGACACAGTCTTGCAAGAATGCAAGGACAGAAACAGCACAGTATCTGTGTTTCAAAGACTGATGAAAATCAGGGTAGATTACCATATTCAGTAGCTGTAACTTCCACAGTGGTCCACTTCTTTAACACTGGTATTAGTATTACCTAAACCAAGACTTTCTAGCGAAGGAAATAACAAATCTGAACTATGCAGCTGTCAGCAACTCCTCCCCATGGCCACTCCCCACCTGAGATGAGCACTTCAGGATAAAGTCTGCTTCCTCACGTTAAGGTTCTAGCCTTACTGACTGCTCTTCTGGTATCATCAAAGTTTGCTTTTCCTTCATTATCATCTCTCTTTTCCTCTGCTTATATTTACCCTTAGAGAAATGGATCTGAACTCAGGAGAAAACATGTTATGAAATAAAGCCAATGGGTAGAAATGCTGAGAATGTAGGTACTAAAAGGAGAGTGGTAAGAGACACCAGTTGATTCACATTAATTTTGTGAATAGATTAAATACTGATCTCAAATTGATCAGACTCTAAGGTGTATTCCATAAAACATTCAATTATTCCCTTTGTAATTGAAACTGCTCACATACAGCTTTTACTCAGAGCTCTCTCTGAGTGTCACAGTAACACAATTTCTATCATTAGGTCCTAATAAGAAACAAAAGATAGAAAACAGAGTGAGCTGTATCCATTCATTCATGCCTTGGCCCATTCCCTCAAAAAATAATTCCTACTTGTCTGCTATATGTCAATCACTTTCTGGGTACAGAAAGATAAAAAGCTCAGCATCTAACAGTCCCAGCCAGTATAGCACATGCTGAAGCCTAGTTTTCATACCTACAGTTGACTTGCAGGTGGGATACCTACAGCAGTCTGTAAACCCATACAAGGGAAGGTGCATTTTAATTCTGTGTAGTTTTATGTTAGTCCCGCTCAATAAAGCTGTGGAGAATAATTAAGATGAAACAGTGTACTATGCTCTAATCAATTTGGTCCTTGGAAATTTTAGGTTTCAAAACCAAACCTGAGTTTAAATTTCAGCTTCAAAATTTACAAAGTTCAATAAAACCAAGTTTTCTTGTAGGTAAAATAAGGAAATATTTATGAACTGGCCTTTGTAGAACTGTGTTCAGTTAAAGAATATAGGACAGTTAGTCCCAGGCACAGCTTAGTAGTTAGTACAATGTTAGTACATTTCTTCTCCCACTCTAAGGTTCTCCTCAATAACTTGAGCACGGAAAACATGAAGCTGACTAATACCAGGAATGTAAAAAAGATGAATGGCGTGCATCTAGGAGACACCCCAAACCTCATGTGGTCAGAGGTGGAGCCTTTTGGAGGTGGCTGGATCTAGGGTGTGTGATGTTCGGATAAAGAATATGAACCTGGGATCGATGGTGCAACCCTGGGATCAAGGGTGCCTCAGCTTGAGTGTGAGTGCTAACTGCCCTATGATATGGAACCCTGGATAAGGGACAAGAAGAGCTGCTGTGGTCGCTTGCTGCTCCTGCTTCTGCTGCTCCTCCCACCTACTCTGTGATGCCCCTCTGCCACGTCACCCTGCCTTGAAGCCAGCCAACTATGAACTGAAGATTTCACAAACTTTGAGCTACAGAAAACCTTACCTCTTTCAACTTGGAATGTTGAGTGCTTTGTCTCAGTAATGAGAAAAGTAACTAAGACAATGAGGTATGAGGAAAAAAAACTTTCAAATATGATTTTATGATATTTTAGACCTGAAAAAGATCAATTATCAAACTCAACTCTTAAAATATATGGGGCCATACAAATGAGATCATTTATTTTGATGAAACATTTGAGAGAAAAAAATGCATATTTTTAACCTTCATGTATTTAATTCTCATTGTGGTAACTAAAATTCTAAATATCATTTGGAAAGGAAAATAATATTACTGCATCAACAAGATTCTAAGAATAATGTTTATTATTACACTGAATATTTCCTAGTGAGATCCTGTTAAGATAGAGTTTAGAATAAGCAAGTAAACTCAATTTATACTGCACTATCAATATACAATTATTATAATTATATTACAATCTTTATAATCTATTTTATTTACTTCCTAATAATAATTATATTAAGAACTTCCCATATTCTCTGTATGTATAAGTGATAAATATTTATGCACTCATTTGACTTATATTTTGGTTTTATCTCTGTTTTTGCAACGAATACATTCTATTTTACCATGTATCAGAATTGAAACTGGCTTGAAATTTTCTTTTGCAATTATTTAGTTTCATTGACAATGCACATGTGATTAAATGTGACTCCAGATGTTTAAGTGTAGCATATTTTACCACAGTCTATAGTTTAAATGTACATTCATAGTCTTTGAAAAAGTATTTTCATTATAAATATTGTATTAGTATAAAAATAATTGGCCTTAAGGAGTCATAAGCTATGTCTGAAATGCTAAAAAGTTACAGAGAATCATCTGAAGTAATAATATATATATTATTAATTTACTATCAAATTTTCCTATTGTTGTTATAAAAAAATCACCTCAGACTCAAGATGAGTACGGAGGTGTATACCTGTGATTCTGGCACACCGGGCCACTGAGGCAGGAAGACTAATGGCAGGTTTCCATCCAACCTGGACAAGTTAGTAACTTAGTAAAACAGTCTTAATTTTTAAAAACAGGTGGGAATGTAGTTGAGAATAGAATCCCTATTTTTTTTTGTTTTTTGTACTGGGGATCAAACTCAGGACCTTGCACTTGCAAGGCAGGTGGCAGAACCACTGAGCTAAATCAATCCCCAGTACCACAAAAAACAGCAAGAAAAAATTAGCACAGTCTCAGTCTGGAGGTCAAAAGGCAGAAATGGATCTCCCTGGGCCAACATCACGGTTTAAGAGTCGTCTTCCTTCTGAGGCTATCAGGCAATCCGATCCATTCTGTGGCTCATAGTCGCCTTCCCTCTTCAAGCCCAACCTGCAGTGCTTAATTGCCTTTCTTGGAATGCAAAGGCTGGAATTGACTTCTGTCTCTCTCATCTACTCAGATAATCTAGGATAACTCCCTTACTTTAAGGTCACATTATTAGAAAACTTGATTCCACTGCTACCTGAACTCTCCTTTGCCATGTAACATCACACGTTCACAGGTTTGGCAGATTAGAATATTCACATCTTTGGGATGTCTTTCTTCTGCTTACTAGAACTACTAACCATGGAAACTTATGCCATTATAGTTATAGAACATTGGTCTAGTTTATTTTCTTCTTACAATTTAAATATACTTACATATTAAGATTTTTGTACTTTAGACACATACATAAAGTTCTATTAAACTTTAATAGCCAGTAATTTGAAGATATAAGCAGCTTTTTCTTTTTTACATTTATTTCATCAGTTTGGTCACATAACCTAGCATACAGTTCCCTGATAAAATACAGGAGCTGCTGTTAAACTTTAATTTAACTAAATAAGAAATATTCTTGATGTCATAAATATTTTTCAGCAAATATGTATAAAAATGCTTATCTATTGTTTACCTGAATTAAAATTTAATTGGACATCCTTAATTTCATTTAACAAATTTGGCAACTCTGACCTATCACTTTTTCAAGAGTAAGATTGGGAAATCCTTAACGTACATTGAGTTGAGATGTAAAATGGAATGGATATATTATTATTAATAATATTAATAATTTCCCTCTATATATATTAGCATTTCCTAGTTTGCTTCACTATTCAATAGGATGTTATAGTAAAAGTTTGTAAAAATAGTGATATAGCTCTTCTTTTTATATTAAGATGTATGCAGCACTACTTTTTGCTTTTATTCAGTACTGGGAATCGAACTCAGGTGCTTGCACTTGTCAAGCAGGTGCAGTGCTACTGAGCTCTGTTCTCAGCCTTGTAATGCAATATTTCAATAATGGGAGAAATGACTTTAATGGGGCAACTATTCCAATGTAAACTGAACAATAAGCTATAAAATGGAGAATATAAGTGGTTGAGAAAAATACAAAATTAGTTGTTTGTAAGCTACTTTTAAAATATGCAAAGTACAGGAAACTAGTTTCTGAAAGTTTGTGAGATCATCTGATAAGATCTTTTATGGGAAATTGAGGCTCATATAAAAATGCAACTGATGCTGAAATAGTTTCTCATAGAAGGACAAGATGATTCAGAATTTTAAATGAATGAAAATAAATATTTGGTTAATAGGATGTGGTAGCATATGACATTAAGCAATGCTTTAAGAATTCATAATATGCATGGATTAAATTTTAAAATGCTGTGACATATGTATATGTATATATAAATACTTGACACACACATATATATTATATATCATATGCCATATATAATGTATAATATATTATATGTTCCCAAATGGTCCTCAAATTCAATTTCACCATGTAGAAATATATTTGTGTAATGACAACAATAAGGAACTGTAACTGTTTTCCTCCAGGAAATAAATTGTTCATTATTTCTACACAAAAATGACAGAAAAGAATTCTTTAAAAAGTAATGCAAAAATTATTTCTTGATAGAAAATAATATTAGAGTGTGGAAAGAGGAAAAATATTATAAACAAATGGTGTTACAACATCTCTCTAGAGTAATATTACAGTCATAAAATCACACTTGAAGTTTGAAATCATGTAATTATTGATATTAAATAACTAGGCTCTATTCCATTTAACTATTTATAAATTTGAAATATTTAGTGTCTGTTTTGGACTAGTTTTATACTGAAAGAATGTGGTACTACAGTTAGGCAGATTTACTTAACACGAATATAAACTTAAGACTTTTCAAGTATCCAAATTCACAAAGTACAAATAGGAAAAGCAGAAGATAGAGAATGCCACAGGTATTCGTGTTATTTGAGCATGAGAAATAATGGATCACTAGTTTTCCATCATTACTATCACCAGAACTGCAATAAGAAGGATCAACAGTCTTGTGGGTAAACCAATCCTGTACTGTAAACATTGTTTTATCCCAATTTTACAGAAGAGAGCTGAGGCTTTCAGTGATAACATCTACAGCATCACTTAGAATGTTGCCAATGAAAGATTGCATCAAACCTCCATACTCAAAATCCATGGCTGTAACAATGTGCTGTGCTGTTCCATGAAATCAAACTGAATGCAATCTAATTATTCCAGGAATTGCTTAAAATAGTATAAAGCTTTTAACTATTACAGTTATGATCAGTTAGAATTGACTGTAAAATATTCTGTTTTAAATACGGCCTTTTTGATAAGTAGATATTAACTTACATTGTCTATTAATATCTAGGCAGAATATTTTTCTAACAAAAGTTTCAGGAGTTAAGATTCTGAAAAAAGAAACTACCTCTGAATGATTTAAAGCCTAAGACACACGTGTTTGTGTGTGTGTGTGTATGTGTGTGTGTGTGTGTGTTATCTCCATGTTTCCAATCAAACTCTTCTTCCTCTCTTTTATGCTTGAATTAGGACACCTTACCATGTTTTTTTACCCCTAAGAAAATAAAAAGATTTTCTTGTTCAAGATTTATGAAAGGACTTTAAAGCATCAGCATCCTCCCAGAGCTCACAGATTAGGAGATTTTAGAAAGGGGAAAAACTCAGATGAGAGAAAAATAAAAGATGTACAAGGGAACTTAACTGGTTCTTGTGATCAATATTTTAAATTTGTCAGGAGAGGACTGCTTAGTATACCTAATTTCCCCCACTCTTCCTGAGGCATTGTGGTAGAGCGATTTATGATATTGCATTAACTGAAAGTACAAGGAAAATATACTAGAAGGGGATAAGGAACTCAGTAATGTGAGGTGAAATCAAAATCACTCTCTAGAGATTACCTTACCCATTAACTTCTTCTGAGTCACATCAAAATCTTCCAGCCAGTAGCTCATATATTTCTAGCAAAGGAAAAGTGATGTGAATGACAAACAAGCAGCACTGTTGAGTAGAATGTGGCACAGAAAAGTTTCAAAAGTTCAACTAGCAAAATCTGATAAACTGGGCAATGCCTGCTATCACCTGTATGTCCCCCCTCCTTTTTTTTTTCTTCTGTGTTTGGTTTGATTTGGTTTGCTACTATAGGGTGAAGAAGTTTAGAAATTAATGTAGTCATTTTACACCTAAAGTATCTCAAAGTGGACAGAAACATATGATGTGAGTAGATAGATGATCCATAGGGCTTTGGGGAAAAGTAATTCAGATTCTGGATTGCATGTTTGTATCATGCTATGCTGATGCACTGAATGAAGGTTTATGAGACAAATAATCTGCCTTAAGTACATATATGTTCTAAAATGCTTGGTTCATTCATTTTTCCCTCTTCATTGCATATGCATAGTAATATTCAAGTTCATTTGCTTAACAATTAGGTGACACCTCTCAGTGGTTGACCATTTCTTAGGCAAATGATAATTTTCTCTATAATAAGAATATTTTAAAATGAGAGATTTAGAGATCATGAGCCCTCATTTTAGTTGAGGTGAGGAGACCAAGTTTCAGAGAAGTCAACTGGCTGATCAAAGCTAAAGGAATGATAATGAGACAAGAACCCTGATTTCTTGCCTTTCCATTTAAACATTTTATTTTTCCATGTTTTGTTTTTATCTCATCTTATGGAATGCAGTGAATTGACTTGGAATTGACTTTGAAAATGCTTGCTACTTTCATTTTTATTCATTTCAGTGAAAAACTCTTACCTGCAACTATTTGCAAAGCACTTTGACAAACATAATAGAGCTGATACAAGTCAAGAATTGGGAAAAAATAAAAGAGAATTATAATTATTACCTCTTCTTGAAGAGTTATTGAATGGAGCAAACCATAGATGCATAAATAAACCACACAGACACAAATCTCAGAGTGTAAAATGATGAACATCCAGACAGAGCATATGTGTTAGTATTTGTAATGTTTATAAGTTAGAGAAGATTTCATGGATTGATTTAGTAAGAAAATTGATTTCACTGAAATGAAAGGCAACAGTGGAAAGATAAAGTTTAGGAAGTTCAGATGTTAGCTGAGGGTGGATAGAAAAAAAAAGTTTTTAAAAGCTTCAGAGGACCATTGATAATACATGTAACAATTCTTACTGAGTAATTCTATACTTATCCACTTAAACCTGTCTTTTCCTCTACTATAATTTATGTTACATGAAGACAGTCCTTCCCTGGCTCAAACAATACTGTCAGTATTCAATAGAGTGGAGGTGTTAAACACAAAGAAGTGATTGGTTTAGTTGGACTATAAAAAGAAGTGGCAAAGTACTAGAAATGTTGCCGAATATCTTCACGACACAATTCTGTCGGTCACTGTCAAGTAGCAAATTTAGGATTTGTTTCACTTATATCCCAACACTAGCCCAGCCATGAACTTATGGATTTGATCTTGGGAATGGGGAATAAAATTATGGGTATAGTAGAAATTTCAAATACAATTTATAATTTGTTTAAAAAGGTAAACTTTAGGAATATTAAAGGGAAGGATAATGGCAATACCCAAGTTTGAATCTCTGAAAAACAGATGTGTATAGGATGGAGGGAATAGAGAAGAAATTGAGCATAATAGAAACATATAAAGCCAAAGCTAAAAATCAGAGTTGGAAACAGACAAAGTAAGTTAAGACCTAGGTCTATTTTTTTATAAATGCAAAACATAATGATTTATCTTTCCTAGATCTATAAAATTTACCTCAGAGACTTCACTGAGGCTTCATCTTTTACAGATTAAAGGAGATGATTTCAATAGAAAGAATTTACCCTAAGTTTCTGGCATATAAGAGGCATCCAGTAAGTAGTGACTATTTTAACTATGATAGATTTTGGTTTTAGGCAACTTAATTTTACAATTTGGGTTTTGGATTGATTTCACATTTCAGTTTTAGATTGTTTCACTCCACCTCTTTGAACATGTGAAAGGGTAGAGATTAAGAAAAGTAAGAACGGTTTTTCTAGCAGAAGCCACATGAATGATGACTACTTCAAGGGAAGGGCTTCTGGGAGAAAGGTCAGAATCAGGGCAACTTGAGCAGAAGGAAGATGAGATAAAGAACACAGAGAAACAGAAACATTCTAAGCAGTGTGATTCCCTAACATAAAGAGGAGGGGAAGATATAAAAATAAATGGCATCATTAGCGAGCACAAATATATGCATGTACCATATATAAAAACACTATAAATAATAACTAAGGTAGAAAATGGAAGTCTGAGAGTATTCTTTGGACACATATCCTTCGTAATCTTCTGGTACTAAATGCCTCTGCTCAGCAATTTTTTCCACCTTCTATAAGTATTATTTTGCCTACAGAATGTAATTATCTCATGTGTTTTGTTGTCATTTCTTAACAATAAATACACAACACAACCAAATGTTCAATAAATTTCAGTTTGATTGGACATTTTAGCATAGGGAAGATGTTTCATTGAAAAAAGGGTGCCACTGTAGTCATAAGTTGCCTGCTAATATAAACACTAATGTTTTGCAGCAGATATACAATCTACCAGTATTATTTTTAATTCAATTCAGTGTGTGTAGATGAGAATTTTAGAGAAAGCAGCTGGCAAGAGAAATATATGAGAACCTAAAATCTTCTACAGAAGCTGTACATATATATGTGTGTGTGTGCAATGTGAATATATACATACAAAGGTTCTGTAGATACTTACAAAATTATATAGATATCTATATTCTATAGAATTTGAGCCAATAGGCAGCAAAAAGAGTTACATTTCTTGCTACTTTTCTCAAAATACATTTCACAAGACACTTCATAAATCTAAAATTCTAACATGAAAATATTAAAATTACTGCAATTTTTAAAAGATATTTTCAAATGAGAATAACATTATTCATCCTTAAACAAACAGAATGTAAAACCTACAATAGTGTTGGTGCAATAGTATTTAATTAGTGAGTCCCTGTTTACAGGGTTCAGAAAACCCCCAACATGTAGAATCTTACAGATTACCTCATGAAGTCAATATATGACTTTTAAAAAGAGATTTAAAAAAAGAAAGAAAATTGCTTCTGTATGTGAGTCAACTACCATTATACAAAAATGAGATATAGCAATGAAAAATAATTCTGAGTAAATTTAATGAGTATGGCATGCAGAGAAAGTTAAGATTATCTTAAAGCTTATCCAGGTTATCTTGATTTTTTTTTTCTCTTCTTGTTCAAACTTACATTACAAAGTTGTGGTTATATATTTAATTTGGATTTGTAATTTAGAAATAATTTAGATTATTTAGGTTAGATTATTTAGATTATTACCTTTTTAATTTTGAATATCAAAATTTATTCCAGTAGTAATTAGCAGTTTGATAACTGAAAATCCTAAGCCATGAAGTATGCTTATCTGTGTATCTTTATCTTTGCTTTTATCCACACAAACTAATTTTTACCCAGTTTCACCACTGTGGGCTCAGATATAGATGGTGCTGTGTTCTCAGGAGACATAAAAAAGAATCATTCCTTAGCACCACAGAAAGGGCAGGGGTGCAGTGGGGGTAGGAAAGCCTTTGCGTAGCATCTGTAAGCCTTGGATTTAATCCCCTACAAAAGACCTCCTTTCTGTCCATTAGCCCAGACCAAAGAGGAAGCTATGGCTCTCTCTGAAGTCCAGTTGCATCTAATCGTGGTAGTCGAAGAAAATTTCTTCATCACAGACAAATTATAGACAGAAATATTGCAAGTCCTTCATCTCCTATTTATTTTCTGTTCCCAATTCTGTTTGAAATGAGTCTTCAATAGCTCTAGGCTGGACTTCTTCAATAAGCTTTGGTCTCTTTTTTCTTGTCCTTGTACACCACAATTTATCCAACACATCACTGACAGAGAAATCTTACAAAATGTAATTGCATTGAAAATACATTGGCTGATCATAAAGTGTGGAGTGTACTTACATTTTAAAAAGTTTATTACAGTGGAAGACACACTGACATTAACCTCAAAATGCTCTCTACCCCAACACACTGATCCACTTCTTACTTTATAAAGCACTTTTGGAAGTTTTCTTTTGTAAGTGTCTTTGTGAGGTATGATCAAATGGCCAGTGCCACCCAATAAAAAAGTATGTTCCTAAAAACATTATGGTGTGTTCCCATTCATCATATTCACTGAATCTCTCACTGAGAGACTTCTGAATCTTCTTCAAAGTAAGCATGACTATAAAAGGTAGACATTTTATACAGACAGGACACCTAGGCAGCCATGATAGTTCAACTAAGGAGACTCATGAAAAAGAACTTCCAGAAATGCTTCAGAAAGTAGCAAGAACAATGGGATAAGTGTGTTCAAAGCAAAGGGAAATATTTTGTTGGAAATCAATGGCACTGTGTCTTTTATTGTAATATTTTTATTTAAACATTCACTATGTTTGGTGATCATATTTCAAATATTCATGACTGAAGTAATTCAAATATACCCAAATCAATAGTAAATATGAAAATTTCTCATATATTTCTTTATAAAATGGCATACAAATATTTTGGCTATGCTTGTTTTATTATTTATAATCATGTGCATCACTTCTCACCCTTTTGGCTAAGATCAAGAATAACCACGTTTAAAAAAAAGTGCTACTTACACAGAAAATAAGAATATATGGTCACCCAGCTCCCTCTGTGGCTTTCCTAAACTTCAAATAAACTTTCACTCATTTTTACATTAACAGTGCCTGGCTGTTCTTTTTCTGACTGCTTAAACTCAGCGCTCTTAATATGTAAAAGTGTAGTTCCTTCTATTTCTCTCCAGCTCTTCAGATCTATTTTAATTCCTACCTTCCTCATGGAGACTTTCTTCATTCCACCAAAGGACGTAGCTTCTTCTCACCAGCCCTAAACCTATGACCTCCACCAACTTACTTTGCCTGTACCACATACCTGTATGCTTGGCATTAGCCCCCAGTTGACCCTGAAAACAAATAAAAACAAAACAATAACAACTCCTTATTAATTTTTGTATTTCTATACACACCAAGAATAAGTGTTTCAATATGTAAAATGTTTAATTAATAATTTTGATGTAATGCAATCACCAACAATAAGCTGATAATTAAACTGTGGCTTTTAAAAATTATTAATCTGACAATTTCATTAACGCCAAAGAAAAGAAAATTCTTAAGGAATTTACAATGACCAAGGATTTTGAGTCATTTTACAAATTCAAAATCACTCATCCATTTCTTCATCTAAAAGATTTTAATTTTGAATCCATGTATAATTTTGATCTTTAAAATCATTTTCTTATTCCATATTGATCTTTGCCATAGCAGCCTACATGTGTGTGGTTGATATTTTCTTTATTGTCTCTTAAGATGGTGTGATCAACCCTTTGCTGGCAAAATAAACTTTTTATTATTTTACTTCCATTCATCTTGTTTCTATGTGCATGTCACTTGCCAATTCCTTCCACAATGATACTGTTGGTTTTCTTCATTATCCTACAGTCTATAGCTATTGGTGGCTAATCGTGATTGTCCAGGCAGCCTTATTGTCAAAGATTATAGATGGGCCTTGTTTTCTTTATTTGAGAGGACTGACTATACATTTGTGAGCTAATGATCATTTTACCCGACTGACTTCTCTAAAAATGCATGGATACTTTCTGACAAGGAGACTTGGGACTCACTTTAGGAGGAACTTGCAAGAGCAGAAGTATCTACTCTGGATAGAGTTGCGTTTTCTACTCCATCCCCCTTTATCCAGGACTAAAATAAAATTATTTCAAACTCTTCTCCTTTTTCAGTGTCTTATGCCCACACTAGAAGCCCTAAATCAGATAGTTTCCATTCCTTACAAATTATAATTTTAACCTCATTCTTTCAACAATAAGGCTGGAGCAGAAGGGGGAAGTGGGGGGCCCAAATGGGGCAGGTATTCTAAAATACAGTTATATGTGCGCCTTTCCATGCTTGCTCCAGGTTTTTGTTTATTCTTGCTTTAAAACTAGTTGGGACTTTCCTATGAAGCAATTATGTTTCTTGGGTTGTGATTTCTCTGCTTTAATTTTGCAAAAATTTGATTTCACTGATTTTTCAAGATTATAACAGGCTGTTTTTCTGTGTAACACTGATTTAAACAAGACAAATGGCTTCTCTCTCTCTTATTTTTTCTCCATCTCCTTTTTTTGTTGCTTTTTCTTTCTGCCATATTTTTTTTCTATTATTTCACTGTTATTTTAAAGGGAAAAGATGAGTGTTTGTGCCAGTCTTTATTTTGAGCCAGATTAAGTATCTAATATCATATTTACATTCAAATCCAAATGTATTTGCTTTGTATTTATTTTAAATAGACTGTAATTTATATTAATACTTGGTTAAATATTTTTATGTTATAAATAGGGTATAAAAATATATATATATTTATATCTCAGCATAAAAATGCATATACAGTTTCAACCAAAAGGAACTATTTGCTGGCAATCTGCTGTTTCTGGCATCCTGTGTGTTTCTATGAGATATAAACATGTATAATCGTGGAAAATGCCATTTGAAATTATCCATAAGTGAATTAGTCAAGATATTTTATAAAATCTGGGGTATTGTTAAGGTCTGTCTAAAATAGAAAAAATTAAGGGTATTTATATAATATTCCACTATGCATTTTTAAGTAAAGTCATGATCACTAAAATCCTGAAAATATTCACATTTTAATCTTAATCACATCTAGTACCCAGATTTTTCATTAGTATTAAGAAAGCCAGAGCCAGGGATTTAGCTCAGTTTCCACTGCCTGCCTCGCAAGCTCAAGGTCCCAAGTTCAATCCCTGGTACCAAAGAAGAAAAGAAAAAAGAAAGAAAGAAAGAAAACTAAACCATTTGGATGAGATATTTTAGCTCTTAGGACCAAGATCCTAAGTCACATATTTAGTGTTCTACCTGAGTAGAACTATTGTAGAATTCTGAGTAGAATTATTGTAATTTGGACATATAAAATTTAAACCTTTTTTAAAAAATCAATTTTTAATTTTTAGAAAAGATGAAGGAGAACCCCTCACACACCATTTCTATAAATAGCACTTGCTTCTTTTAAGTAGTTTTAGACCCTACAGCTTCCTCAGAGCCATGAAAAAAAGTAGGATTATGGAATCCAACCAAGTTTCATTGAGCAATGATTCCTTTATGTCGGCAAAAAAGATGGGCAACTTGCCTCTAATATGTAAAGTAGGAAATGTTCTGTAGTACTAATGTGTCAAACAGAAAAACAAACATAAACATGCATAAGGCAGAATTCCCAAGAAAGACTACTTAAAAGGCCTGCCTATATGTGCCCCAGAGTTTCCTTACCTTTATTTTCTCACCTGAATTTCACAGTTGCATTACTTTAACTAACTGTACAAGAGAGACCACATTGATGCTTTTTCTTCTTTATATTTAATTTTTTAATGCTCTCCAGAGTATATTGCAACAATCTATTATAACAGGCCTTACCCAGAAGCAATCGAATAGGACACAGCATGTGAAATACTTTCTATCACCTGAGAAATCACGGAAGCCTTGGAAGGGATCTCCTTTAGATGACTATAAGCTGGCAAGGAACAAAAATGCTACACATTTCCAACAAAGCACAACAGTTATGAGTAACAATTGCAACACACAAAGAGGATACTGAAAATTGTTTGCACTTCCCCATTTCCAAAGGGAATAGAGAAATGTTAATAGACAAGTGTGGATTAAGAATGACCTCTGTCCTGATGCAGCCTGAGAACTTCTTCCATCACTGTCCAGATTACCTGGCAACTCTCACCTTGTATTTTTCTAGCTGTCCCTGTCTCATCCAGACTACTCTTTAGAGCAGGAATTTCATTGTTAATCTCAGCACTGCCTTGCAAAACTCATGTTTCAAACTGCAATGTGAACATTTCACCACTGCTTTCTCAGGAATCTTTGCTTTCCTCCAGATTTTTCTGCTAAATATTTGAAGACAGATACACATTGCCTCAGGAGCAACTCCTTCTCCTCATCCTACATGTTCTTGTCTCCCTTCTGGCTCTGTCTCACTGTTGTAATCACATGACCCAGAATCCCAGGCAAGAGTCTGAGAAAGCAGTTCCAGTTTTGGGGCTGCACAGACATGGTTATGTGGTTGGAAAAACAGATAATTATCTGGATAAATCAATTCAGATCCTCTGAGTCAATGTATGTGAATATATCATTAAACAGATATCTTTACAAGAAACTACTTCAGACTGGATATAATACTAGGTCCTGACGATATAATGCCCTCATGGTTAATAAGCTAATGGGATAATGCTCAACATTTAGTCACTGCTTATTATGTGCCAAACACTTTTTCTGACTGGTCCATGGCATATATAACCTTTCGCCACTTAAGCATGAAGTATCTATTAGTACAAAAAAAGTAGCATAACCACACAAAGGCAGGTTGTGTGTGTGTATGTGTGTGCGTGCGTGCACATGTGTGTTTCATTAGCCACCTTCTTGCCATTTCCAAGAATTAGAAATAAAATCTGCTCTAGTTTGAAAATGCTGCACACATACAGCAGGTGATGTTTTACACGACTCCATAGTGGGATTGGCATTCTCTAGGGGAATTTCTGTCTGCAGAAGTACAGCCTCCTGCCTATGTTTTCTCTGCTAGTTTCCCATCTCTAGGAATAGAATCCAAAGCTCATGTTCTTGCTTTCTGCCCCAGTGCCCCCTGCACCTCTGAACCTCTCTGCCTCTACACAGAGATAATCAGAGCACCAGCGAGGGGCTGCATGGCAAAAGAAGCTGGCAGTTTCATGAATTCTCCTTCACTTTCTGAAATTTACACAGCATGAACAACAACTATAAACAATTCTTTCTTGCCTCTTTCCTAAACATTTCATGTGCCTGTTTCAGAATTAGTGATAGTGAGAAATTTTTAAAGAAATATATCTGGTCCATTCTTAAACAAGAACATTTTTCCCCAGAAGCACACGTTGCTGTAAATAGGATCACAATAAATTCTCCTTCACTTTCTGAAATTTACACAGCATGAACAACAACTATAAACAATTCTTTCTTGCCTCTTTCCTAAACATTTCATGTGCCTGTTTCAGAATTAGTGATAGTGAGAAATTTTTAAAGAAATATATCTGGTCCATTCTTAAACAAGAACATTTTTCCCCAGAAGCACACGTTGCTGTAAATAGGATCACAATAAAATGCATATATATAT
>NW_022900916.1:40198259-40248745 GCF_012274545.1 Fukomys damarensis | reverse complement strand
ATATATATATAATTCTTGTTTTATGTCATAGTCTAATTTAAACCACAGATAAGCATTCGTATTATTATACTGATCTGCTGTTGGGTAATTGATTCCACTTACTCATTCAACAGTCAGCTATTGAGAATGTGCTGTAAGAAGGGCTCTGAGCTGAGACATACTCCTTCAAGTGAACATCAGACAGACACTGCTTATGGTCAGTGAATTTATGCAGAATGGTGTTTTCAGGTGAGAGGTAGAAATAAAGGGTGCGAGTGAGTGGAGGATCAAGTCAAAGATAATCTCCACTTTTCTGACTTGCGTTACTAGACAGATGCTGCACTATGCATCCAGAAGGATAAAGTAAAGTTGGTTCAGGATTTACTAGGGGTTTTTTCCATTTCTAAGGTGTGTGTTTTTTTTTTTCTTTTCATTTTGAAGTTGTTTTGCTTTGTTTGCATTTGATGCCCTGGTTGAAGCACTGTGCTTCTTGGGCCTTGGAAATGTCATAACCTTTGTCTGATCATTTCTACATTATGGACCCAATTAGAGAGGATAAAATATGTGTTTAAGAGATTTCTGCCATCCTAACAGCCCTTAACCATCCCTAAGGATTCTCTTCCTGACTATGAAGTTAATTATAGTTTATTTTGTTTTTTCAGCACAATTACACAAGTTTGCCTTTATCTATGGCTATGCTCAGTATGTCTACTTCTCCTTCACACCACTTCCCTGCAGAAAAAGAACAAACTACATTTATACAATGATTGGATACAATTTAGCAGTAGGCACAGATGATGTCTTTAAAGTCTATTGAAAAATACGATGCATCTTCATTTCAAAATATGAAAAGGAAATAATATAGGGGAATTAAGTGGTGATGAAAATACCCTTCTGAGAGTTACCAGGTTCTGTGAGATCCAAAACGTTAGTTGAAACTACTTTTACTTTTTCTTTTTGTTTCTTGTAATTTTAGAGAGATCTGTATGGGAAGATGAGCTGTCTGCTGCAGGCATAACTCTGAGAAGTCATAATAAAAATCACATTAAAAGAAAAGTTGCTCTTCTGCTTTTTCTTGTGTTAAAAGTTCTGTGTCATTAATGTATAGGGTACTTGGTTCTTGGCTTTCTCATCTCAAATCTGACCCCTCACCATCTTCTGTCCTTGAATCTCGCACCTCACTGGTGCTGACAGCCATCAGGAATGCAGGGCTGGGAGCCAGAATGAGCCTTACAGTGAAAACTCAGGGAAGCAGACTGACATGAGTTCAATACTTCGCACAATGCCCAGTGCAATGTTCAATAAAGATCTGCTGAATAGATGGATATACGTGCTGCCTCACTGCTGCAAACACTTCAAGTTGGTATCATGGGGCTAACTGGCTGAGAATTATAAATGAAAATAGAGTCTGACCAGCTCTTTTCTCCTCCAAAGTCAGTAAAACTTATTTAAAGACATATTAGAAATATATATATAATTTGAGTAGTTTTACAATGTGAAAAAAATATTCTCACCTTTTATGTATTAGTTTTGAACAATAAAAGATACTTCTAAACAAAATAGCAGGTACTAAATTTTAAAATAAATTGTAGAATAACACATAATTCTGTTATACAAAGTACCTAGTTGCAAAATCTAAGGTATTTACAATTTGGTAGCTCTCTATGTAGAGCTGGTCTAAATTCCACAGCTCTTGGGCTAAACAATTTGAGGGCTCTAAAATGTTCTGAAAATTCTAATGTAGTGTTTCTCATTGAGTTCTACAGTCTGTTCCATATTCAATTGTACCATAAATATGAAATAAATTCCAATGAACCTATTTTATCATTTCTTTTACACATTACTTCTTAGACTCACTTTGATTCCACAGAACTGAAAAAGAAAAAGGAACTTCACTAGCCACATTCAGCCATATCTCTAAAGGCATGGGTATCTTCACCCCATGTAACTTCCAGGTTTTCAGATGGATGCACAGCTTTTTTAGGCTCAAGAGCACAGAGCAACCTCCATCCACTCACTGCTTGCTTGTCCTTTTCACCCCAAAGTAAGTGTCTCTATAACAGCTCCTCAAGGGGGAGCTATCACTCTGTAACATCATTGTTCTTTCCTTTGATAAAATGTGATAATATGATTCATACTTAAACTGCTATACTGATGTCCAACACTTTGAGGAAGGGCCATGATTTAACTTAGTCTAAAAACTGAGGCACTGAAAGAGTTAACTGAATAGAAAAAATACTTTATGAGCTTTTGTATTTGCCTTCCTCCTATTCTTAAAAGTCATTGCATGTCAAAATTAAAAAGTAAAAATAAGAGTGGGTTGCACTTCACAAAATGTAAAGGAAGAGATAGAAAATAAAAAGAAGTGTGAGCTCAGGAGATTTTTTGTTTGGCTCAAGTCCTTATTATCTACCAGAAAGCAGAGTAAACTACTTATCACGGACCTTTCTAGATAAAACATTATATGAATATAACTGAAATACAAATATAAGGACCCTTTAAATTGTTATGATTAATAATTCATATAATGTGGACATTTTCAAAATCTGAAAAACATTATTTTTCCCTAAGTAATAAAAAAAAATCATAGCTTAAAAAGGAGACTTTGGGAGACATTTTCTATTTCACACATTCTTATTCTTATAAGTTAAATTGACAAGTTTTATCCTGATAGATTCCCATCCACATATGGCATAATTTATTTTTCAATTATTAGGCTGAGTCCCAAACTGTCTTAGTTTTACTTTCCTGACACGTGCTTGGTCCTCCATAAAATATTCATGGATCTTTGCCAGGTCATGCAATTAGAAAAACTCAAAGGCTCTAGAACTCATGACAAATTAATTTTATTCAGTAGCAAGTCTACTGAAGTACATTTTTTGTTTATATGTAGTTGGGGAGCACACTGATATAAAAAAATGTGAGTGCTTATCCTATAGAATTCTCTCTTCCCTTGTTGAGGACTTTTTCTCTGACTTTGCTGGTATTTTAAGTCGGGCAGAACCTCACCTGAAAAATTATAGCCTAAAGAGAATGTAACTGTTTCCAGGCTGTTTGATTTCTTTAAATGTATGATGGTAGATGATAGAACAAACTTTACATTCTCACTTTGAGAGAACTTTCTCACATACACATCAGGGCTCAGGGACTATCCCTACAGGAAGATAGCATTTACCTTTGTTTTACAAGCTGATTCATCTCCATCCCACTACCCAGATCTTGGAATTCAGAGTTAACCTTAGTTCTTTGCATTTTTATACACTTAACTACATATATGCAGTTCAAAAAATACTCCCTTTCACACATAGATGTGCTTTAGTAGTAGCATTTTATGTGGGAACAGTTAATGAGAAATTAGTGATAAAAACAATTACTTTGGCATAGTTAGTCTTCACTTTCTAAAAAAATTATAAGCTACTCTATACAATCATCCACCGCAGTCTTCATTACCCTACACTATCATCCTTCACATTCAGCAAAGTAACAAGAATGGGAATAAGAATAATTAGTAAGATGCTGCAAATTGTATCAACCCATTTCAGTTTCTTTCTGTTGTGCTTGTTTCACTACCACATGTTTTGCTTCCATGACTAAAAGCACAATTATTAATGAATGGCTTCTTCTGAGAGTCACAGTAGAAGAGAAAACAAGGCATTTGTCATGCAATGGGATGTTTTGGGGACAGATCACCCTCATAAGCCACATCTACCCTTCCTCCCTCCTGCTTTTAATTAACATTTGGAAAAGAACAGTGATGTTAGCAGATAACAGAGCTGAGAAGAGAGACCCAGAAAATGACGCAAAGTGCTGCCAATCTTCAACTTTGCCAAGAAGGATGCAGTAAAGTGTTTTTCATGGAAAAAACAGCCTTTGTCAATACATATTTGAGTCAACGTGACCTTGAGAAAGAATAGCACAAACTAAAGCATCTTGAGAGAATATAAATGGACCACAAAAAGAAAAAGCATGCTATAAGATGAAGTTAAATTTAGGAAAAGGTTGTCAAATACATTTCCTGCCACTTACCTTTTCTGCTGACTGGGCTGTACCAAAAAAGATGGGAATGAAAGCTAACCAAATGATGCAGGTGGTATACATGGTAAATCCGATGGGCTTGGCTTCGTTGAAAGTCTCTGGGACACCTCTCGTTTTAATGGCATAAACAGTACAAGTGACCATCAAGAGGATACTGTATCCCAGTGAACAAATGAGTGAGAGATCAGAAATGTCACACTTGAGCACTCCCCTGGCGTTCTCTGGGTCCAGTGTCCTCTGTTCTCCATAGTCAATAATGGTGTGCGGAGGATCCACGACAAACCACACGAACACCCCAAGAAGCTGTATGGAGATGAGACTGAAGGTGATCACCAGCTGGGATGCTGGACTGATAAACTTGGGCGCCGTCACAGACTTCTTCCCTTGCTCAAATATTCGGTGGATTCGGTTTGTTTTCGTCAGAAGGGCTGCATAGCTGAAACACATACCAAGTCCTAGGAAGATCCGGCGGAAGGAGCAGATGACTGTATCTGGTGCTGCAATCATCAAAAAGGTGATTGAATAACAGAGAAAGATCCCTGTTAGGAGCACATAACTAAGTTCTCGTCCTGAAGCCCTCACAATAGGTGTGTCATTATAGCGGACAAAGGTCACAATCACGAAGGTGGTGGCAATGATTCCCAATATTGCAATGAACACGGGCACCACAGCCCAGGGAGAATGCCACTCCAGTTTGATGATGGGGATCCTCTGACACCCTGTGCGGTTGACGTTTGGTCTCTGGTCCAGAGGGCAAAGTTCACAGGACAGCTCATCCACCTGGTAGTTGTACCCTTCGCAGCGCTCACAGTGCCAGCAGCAAGGGACGCCTTTCACTGTTTTTTTCCTCTCCCCGGGTTTACATGGCAGGCTGCAGATTGACGACGGATGTGGGTGTTCTCTATTAGCCCACTGCATGTCTTCCACCTGTGGGTATAAAAAAATTAATGAGCCTTCCATTTTTTCCCCCATTTATAAAATCCTAATCCTAGCCACAGGTTTGTAATACATCACTGAAAGCTGACAGTATAAATACAGTTTACCATAATAAGAGGCCACTTTCTTTCCCTGATATTGACTTTATGAAAGTGTTAAATGATTGGGTCCAGTAAATCATTCACATCATCAATGAGAGGAGCGTCATTAGTTTCCACTTATTTCTTCACTGCTGACCAGTGTGACACTTGGAGATTTCTTGGTCCAAATGTTTTGTTTATTTATTTATTTGTTATTCTTGGAAAAAGATGTTTATTAAACAATTTTAATTGTCATAAAATGACTAAAATGGGTTTTAAAAATTAAGGCTCTTCTCTTTCTGTGGATTGCCAGAACAGTGTGAAAATAATATCGTCAACCCTTCTCAACACTTTGTTCCTAAAGTTAAATTTCACAGATTCCCAAACATTTTATGACTAAGGTAAAAAATTGGACTAATAATGACAATTAATGGCCATCTGTACTGAATACACTCTGATCAGGTGTACAAGATTCTAGTTCAGTAGTTAAGAAAAGTATTCCAGTTAGAGCATCTATTTTAAGTTCAGCGTTTTAAGTCATTGTTCCCCAAGGTCATGAGTCTCTAGACTGCAGGCTCGGGTGCAGTACACCACCTCGGGCTCTACGGGCTCCCTGGAGGGTCAGGCACTCGGCTGGCAAATGGTTTGATTATATAGTTTTAAATGCTCTAAGGTGAATTATCAAATGACGGCATTACATGGCACACAGTATCCAAAATCATGGCTCTGATGCATTTAGATTTACATTAAGAATAAGAAGCGTCATTCACATTCACTGGAAACCCGCCTCTCCAACGAGAAAATAAATCACTACCTTTTCAAGTTCTAGATCTGGGGCAGCATTAATGTTACCTCTTTACCAGGCCTTTCCCATATGCAGATAAATCCCTCCTGACAAGCAGTGACTATACAGTCTTCAATAAAAATGAACACAGTCTTTCTCACGCTATCCTTTTACAGATGAGAGTCTCTAACGGGAACATCTTCCATTTGGGGACACAAGGGAGTCCCCAGACTTTTGGTTGAGTCTGTTTTTGTTTTATTTTTGGTTTTGGTTTTGGTAGCAGGGATCAATTCAGGACCTTGTGCTTGTGAGGCAGATGGCAGAACCATTAAGCTAAATCCCTGGCCGCTGTTTTGGTTTTTGCAACGGTTTTAACACAAAAAACACAGAAGTTCTAAAAAGTTAAAATAAAAAGGTCTATAGGATATTTTAGAGCTAATTACAAGTATAAATGCCAGAATCTCTAAAATACTGAATTAGAATATGAACGTACATAGAAGATGATCCATTCCTTCCTGTTCTACTGAGGGAAATGGAGATCACACTATCTCAGTTTTGAAAGAAAATGGTAAAACTTGTCACCTTAATCTCAAGTTCCTCCTGGAAATAACAATATTTATGTTTTGCCCCTATTTAAAAATGAAATGCACTATTTTTCTCAGTCATGTATTTCTAGATAGTGAAAAAGAACATGCAGAATGAGATAATTTAATGATAAGAGTTTTCCGTGGAGGGAAAAAGTTTTATGGGTGATTTAAATCAGTGAAATTAGTGAAAATGAGGAAGTCTCCTTATTGTACTTAATACTTACCTTAGGGCCTTAAGTGTACTTCAGATGTCACAGAATAATTTTATTGAAACAAAAACTGTATCTGAAGGAAATGGTGCCAACTATTGATCTCTTATCTTGGATATAATGATCTTATTATGGGAAATAGCATAATAGGTGAGATCTATGAATGGAATGGTTTGTTTACTAGCATAAACAGTGACTAACAATTCATTTCCCTTCAAAAAAGAATTTGCTGAATGCTGAAAGGGGGAAGGAGAGAAGGCACCACGCGGAGACCTGAGGAATCAAGCCAACTTGAAAGCATTGGGATTTGAAAGTAGGGGATTACAAACAGAAGAAAGTGAAAAGGAGGCGGAGAAACTTCATGGAGGAGCACTTATTTTCCCAATATCAGGTTTATTCATAATCCTCGAGAAGAATTACCCTGCTCTGTAGTAATCTGCCTACACAATGGCTCCCGGGAGCCTTTCCTTGTGGAATCCACACAGCCATGCAGTCCTCACCTTTCTGAACAGGGCCAATGTTCTAGGCACAAAGGTATGAGATTACTGAGGCTAGGCCATAAAGGGCATTTTTGCCTCCTGCTTTGCTTTCTCTTGTATCATTCACTCCAGGGAAAGCATCATGGTCATGAAAACTCTCAACCATCCCTCTAAAAAGGAGTGGATGCCTCCTGTTGACCACCAGCAAAATAGTCCTAGGCAGGTCAGGGAGCCACCTGTCAAGTCATCCTCTGGGTCACTGTAGCCTGACTGACGTCTTCACTATAACCTGAGCATCTCTGAGCCTGAGCAGTCCAGCTAAGCTGCTCCTGCATTTCTCACTTACCCAAGATAATAAATGTTCATTGTTTTAAACTGTAAAATTTTGGAGTCATATGTGTGGAGTATAGAAATTTAGTGCAATGAGGCCAAGACAGGAGGGTCACAAGTTTGAGGCCAGCCTGGCACAACAGCAAGGGCCAGCCTGAGAACTTAAACAGTGGTGGAAGAAGGTGTTGGGGATGTAGCTTGGTCATCATTGGGTTCAATTCCTATCAACATATAAAAGAAAAACAAAAGAGAATAAAAACAAATGCAGCTCAAATTAAGCTTCCCATTCAGTGGCTGCCAGCATTCTAACATCAGTGTAATAATCTATGAGCAATCACACTCAGTGACAACTACCACACGCCTCAAAAAATACCCGAAAGTGTCCAGTTGCAGCAATCTTCTTTCATCATTCTTAAGCTTTATTCTCCTAGGGAACCAAGTGAGAGAGACTGTTCTGATGAACAATTACTGAAGCATGCTTTCCTTTCTTAAATTTTTCTCAAGTCACTGAAGATGGAGAATTGTAATCCCCAGCTGAGTACTTGCAAAGGTCTCTCTACTCTCTGGATCGTCGAGTAATTTCTGCGGTCTAATTTCAAAAATCCTTCCTTTATAAAGGAAAGACTGCTTCATCTGTCAAAGGGGTACATAGGCTATCAGAGCTACCCTCTCTCTCATCACAAAGCAAAACAGATGTATCATTACTAATTTTCTATTGAGTTTTAATGACTTTAAAAGGTTATTTTATTTATTTGTAGGCTTGCAGTAAAAAAGAAAAAAATGTCAGAGTGGAAGCACATAGAGACTTCTCTTAAAAATCCTGAGGAAAAAAACTAATCTTCCACTGAGTGCTTGAATGATTGATTTTATACCTCAGTGGATGCATAAGATAATAAAACATTGTTTTGACGGTTATGTTTCAAAGCTAATTTTTCTAAAACCAAAATCACATTTTTTTCCTGGGGCTTCCATGGGTGTTCACTGTTACAATGCAAAAAAAAAGAAAAAGAAAGAAAAAAAAATCAGCTAAAGAAAAGTCTCAGAAACATTAAGCTTCAGGATTGACAAAAACTTTAAGAGTTATCATCTTTAGTCATATGTGAGATATTTTGGGGATTTTTTGCCACTAGGGCTTGAGTTCACGGCCTTCACTCTGAGCTGTCTTCCCAGGATCTTAATTACTATTATTATTTTTTTCTTTTTTAAGACTGGATCTTTCAAAGTCACTAATTTTCCCAAACTACACAGCAGATCATTATCATCTTGCACCAGCCTTCCAAAGTATTGCGATTATTGGCAAGTGCACCATGCCCAACTAACACACCTGGAGTTTTAATTTCCAATGTATATTATTTTTCAGAACGAAATAAGATGAAACTAACAAAAAATACCTTTCCTGGGTCTAATTACATAGCATAAATATGTATTATAAGCTAAATATTTTTCTTGATAAGCTTTGTTTTTAACCATTGAAAAAATGTTTTTACAAATGAAAAAGTTAAGAATATGAAAGTATCACAGATTTTTAAAATCTATTTTCTTTAAATAAAATGTATTTGAGTAATACATATCATATTTTAATATAATGAAGATGAAGTATGTTTTAGTAAACGTGCTGAGTATGACTCCATCTTTACTAAGAGATCAACTAATATACAACCATATCATGGGACTAGTTAAAGTTATATTAGCTTTATAGTTGAAATCAGGAAAATCAATCACTGTCACTGTCTAGCTCAAGGAAAGATGAACAACACATACTTGAGTAGTTTGTAAATACATAATATTTGACATGAATAATTATTTACATATTTGATAAGTGGTGTTTTAACACAAACTATTAGAGAGTAAATTAAACTACCTAATTTCTACAATTCTGTTGTATAAAGAAAAATAAGGGTCATTCAATCCTTTCATATTGTTTTATTAACAAATTATATCATTTTAATAATGAGTATCAAGTATTTTTATCTAAGTATTTTTAAAATTTGTGTTCCTCACCCTTGCTTTTTGTTTATATATTAGGATGTTCTGTCTAACATGTAGTGTAACAAATGAATGATAGTTATATAGATAGACTTTCCAGGGAGTAAAAGGCCACTTTTATCTTGACAGTGTTTATCAACAGTGATTCATTAGCAGGTTTCAATCCAGTGCATTTCAGAAAATGTAAGCCATCCGCTGTCAAATTCTATTATTAGGAAGAAAACTATGCAAACAATCACATAAACATAAGATCCTAGGTTACTATGCTTGCATATTTTTAGTCTTTATTTTTTCTAGAACAAACTAGAACAATGTTTCATAAATATCTTTAAAAAGAACATTAATTTTATAGAATGATTTTTCCGTGTGTTGTCAATAACTCCTCAAAAAATTTGAGAATTTTTCATAATTAAGTTCTTTTATAATTAATGTTTCTCACTGTTCATTGCAAACTCTTAGTATAATACTTCTATGAGTGTTTTTCAACAGCATTAGGTGGCATCTTCATTAATATTATCAGATGTGTGGTATAAAATATAATATAGGCAAGTAATATCTAGCTATACATTTCTTAACTGTTGTCAGTTTCTCCCTTAAATAAGTATTGTATTCATAATTGTTTCAGTTGGATGGGGTGGCACATGACTGTAATCCCATCACGTGGAAAGCTTAGGCAGGAGGGTTGTTTGAGGACAGCCTGGGATAGGTAGTAAGAACCTGTCTCAAAAAGCAATCAATCAATACAATCATTTTAGTGACTAGTTTAATATCCCAGTTTTCAAAACTAAACCCTCCGACTTATGTAATAGAAGATTGTATTTGCAAACATTTCCAAGGACACTAAAAACTTTTGAAAACACTTACTCATTAAAGTCCATATAATCAACAGGCTTAACAGGTGCACTCAATATGCGTGAATACTTAAAATGTCAAAATTTGGTATCGTATTTTGCATAGCACATTGAATGAGTACTTGTTGCATAGTTATTTTAATAATACAATGCAAAATTATATACATAAAGGAAGACATGAATGTTAAAAATATATTCATAATTTCCTTTGAGTTATGCCCAATTTTACATGACCACAGTGGAGACAACGTCTTTCTACTCTTCCAAGTTGTAGGTTTTGTTCCTTTAAAAATGTAATATGAAATAAGGGAAAAGAAAAAATGTGAAAAAATGCAAAAATGGAAAGAAAGTCTTTGTAAATAGGGAAGGGTTAAGGGGGTGAAGGGTGGGTAGGGGTATGGAGAAAAAACAAGAACCAAGATATATCATGTAAAGGTACAAGATCCCAATGATAAATGTAACTATATTGTCTGCTTTAAAAGTACCAATAAACTTAATGAAAAAAAAATGTAGGATGGTTGTGGACTGGGGATTTAGCTCAGTGGTGCCCCCGCCTGCCTCTCAAGCACAAGGACCCAAGTTGGATCCCCAGTACCGCCCCCCCCAAAAGTAATATGGTTGAAATGAGTTCCATGTTGCAGTCTTGGTTTTATGTGATGTTCCAAATCTACATTATCTTTAACAATGCAAAGACTTTTCCTATATTGAAGAACAATTTAAAAAGAAATTAAGAAAAGCATTTATAATAACTTCAAAAATCACTTTGGAGAAAGTTTAGCAAAAGTACTACAAGATTTATTCAGTAAAAATTAAAAAATATTATTTTAAAAAATTTAACAATGTGTAAATAAATGAAAAGGAATCCTATGTCCATGGATGAGAAGATTTACTTCACTGAGATGGTTACACTCCCTAGATTTAGCTACAGATTCAGTATGAATCTTGTACAAATCTCAGCTGGATCCTCTGCAGAAAATGACAAGATGATACTCAAATTCTTACAGAGATGTTAAGAAACCCAGAGTAGTCTAAATAATGTTGAAATTGAAGAAAAAGGTGGAGCAATCTCACTGATTTTTAAAACAGTAGAAAAGATGCAGAATGAAGATGTATAATATGGGCCTAAGGATAGAAAGATTAATGAAATAGAATTTAGCATTCCAGAAGGAAACTTTTACATGTATGCTCACTTGATTACTGTATGTATTACTATAGTCATTACTTGTGCATATTAATGGTTTCATGGAGACATTTCCTACATTGGTATATCATGCTTCGATCATATCCACCTTCCCAACTAGTCTGTCTTGCTTTTTTCTCTATCCCATTTTTCTCCACTTTACCTTCTCTAGTAGTTCTGCCACTACAGTTTGTCCTTTTTTGTATTTTTTCTTTTATTCTAGGTACCACATATAAAAGAAAACATGTAGAAATAGTTTTTGTGCCTGACTTATTTCATTTAACATGATGACTTCTAGTTACATCAATTTTCCTGCACATAACATGATGCTCTTTATCACTGAATAATATTCCATAATGAATGTGCACTATAATCTTCATTCACTTATCGATGGACATATAGATTGATTCTGAAAATTAACTATTGCGAAAAATGCCATCATAAAATGAGTATGCAGGAAAATCCAAATCAATATTATATTAAAATCACATCTTACCCCAGTCAGAATGGCGATTACAAACCAACCAACCAACCAATTCTGGAGAGGATGTGAGAAAAAAAGAGTACTTATGCACTATTGGTGGGGAAGTAAATTAGAATAGCCACTACAAAAATCAGTATGGAAATTCATCAGCAGGCAAAGAGTGGAACCACTATATGGTGCCACCTGCAGCCCTCTTGATTGTTTGTATAGCTAAGGAAAATGAAGTCAGTATTCAAAGAGACACATTCATACCTGTGTTTATTGTGGCACTGTATCAGATGTTTTTTGCCAAACATAGCAAGAAAACTTCATAGAGAAAGCCAAGGTATAAATAAATTAAAAAGTAAAGCAAAAGGTAGAAAAAAGGAAATAGAGAGACAGGTCTTTTGCAAATGTGAAAGGAACAAAGTGATGTAAGAGAGGGAAAAGGGGAAGAGGGTGTGCCAACTACTTATAGTGAATGCAATCATTATGTGTAGCAAACATTAACTGAAAAACATGGAGGAAGAAGACCTAGAGAAAAAGGGAAAGAGCAAAGAGGGGAGAGGAAGGGGAATACAAGTAATCAAGATATATTAATTAGATGTGACTACTCCCTAAGATAAATGCAAACGTCCACCTTTTATACCTTATATGTCAATGTGCGACTTTGTTCCTAAGCGCCAAGTAGTAGAGGACCATTATTTATCAAACCTGCTTAGTTCTTACCATGTTCTTCCGTGTTGCTTTTATAATATGTACTGTATTTAGGCATTTGTTTTGATTTTATTTTTATTTAAAGAGATGTTTGTTTAAAATTTTGATTACGTTCCCAAGAAATACATAAGGAATCTACTTAAAATATATGCTGCTGTGTCTTAGAGATCACAGCTCAACAGACTGGAAGAGGACACCAAGTTGGGATTTTAAGAAGTCCTCTTTCATCTAGTGATTCTTACACAGCATTTATAAGCCATATGTTACTTAGAACTAAACAAAAGTTTTTTCCCCCTCTGAGAAAAGTAGGTGTAATTTTACACCACTGCATCCCAAACGCTCATGTGGTGAAGAAGACCTAATAAGCATCAATACACACTTGTTAAGTAAAAGCAGGCATAGAGGAAGTGAATAAGCAGTGGTGTCTTTCACAGGAAAGAGTGGTACAAAAGCGTGACTAGTTTTGAAAAGTGATTCACAATTTGGTTCTTTAGTTTATGAGTCAGGATTGCCTGAAGGTAAAGATTCCAGAGAGACAGTCATTTTCAAGGCAATTGAGGCCATGAGTTTTTACAAAGCAATTAGCACCCACAGAAATGGCAGAAAGGGACAAGGACACAAGGACAACCCTGGATAGAGACAAATTTAAGGAGCAAACAGGATGATCAGTGAGCTAGATGGAAAGACAGGTAGAAATCAAGGTAGAAGGCAGAATCCAGTTCAAATCCAGGAAGCCAAAAAGAGAGTTAATTTCAGAGATAAGGGACTTGGCAATAATGTCCAGGGATAATCAAATTTTAAAAGGAAAGGGCTAGAAAACGTAGAGTCCCTGGTGACTTTCATGAGATGAAACTGCTTTTGTGAAGTCTTGTTTAATCCACCCTTCTTCCAAGAGGTAGATGTGTTTCCTCCCTGGCTTTTCAGTAGCTTTCCAGTTATAGAGTAACTCATTGGCACTGTGCCTTGGTTATTTGTTAATTTGTTTATTTTCCCATCAGAAAATTAATCTCAAGGGCAAGATATTTTACTCTCTATCACCTATATTAAGGCATAGCATGAAGTGAAAATTCCATGTGTGACTACTATATAATTAATTAACAAATACAGTGCATGGGAAACATGTCTATAACTACAATTTTATAAATTATCTCTGTTGAGTAGTTTTGAGTAGCTGGCCTTTAGGCAGCAGGCAGATATAAGTAGGAAACTTACTCTTTATAAAGATGTGAGGTTTCTAGTTTAATTCGTCCATAGCTTCAGAGAAACTAATTTTAAGGAGACAAAGCCCCAGACACATTCTTTGCAAGAACATTAGAAAGAGCGAACAAGTTAAGATCTTTGAAAATGGTTTGTTGATGGGAAATGTATAAGGCAAAAACTGCATATCCCATGCTGAGGTCTCAAAGGTAGCTATGGGAAGAAGGAACCCACTCTTTACCTGTAGGTAGAAAAAACTATATATATAATATATATAGCACATTATTATATATAAATTATATATAATATATAACACATTATATATATATATGATATCTATCCTTTACATGTTCCTCTATTTATATACTTTTTCTACCTATATTTAGCACAGCTGGTTTGTCTGAAAATTGTGAGCAACAACAAGCAAAAAACTACTGTGTCTGGATTTTATCCAGGTCTGCTATTTTTTCACTTTGGTCTTCTCGCAATCTCAATATTTAATGCTGATTTCTGGGAATTGCCAAATGAAGTGCCCACCCCAGTGCTATGCATAGAGTCCTTGAAGAGAGCTTCTAAATCTGATGTTGACCTTAGGGATGATGGCATCTAGAGTTTGAGTGTTGGGGTATGTATTGTGGGATGAGTGGTTCAAGAGAAGAGTGCAGGAAAAAAAATGCATAATGTTTCTGATAATAGGACACAGCAAGCCTAGGGTAGCGTTATCTCAGAACACTGTATGTGCAAATGTCCAGGGGCCATGTGTCTCTGTCCCGGTGGTTTTGAAGTGGAATAATATCTCAATATAGAGTGATAATTTTTTTCTCTCTCTTCTTTTTTTTGGGGGGTGTACTGGGGATTGAACTTGGGACCTTGTGCTTGTGAGGCAGGCAGTGGAACCAATGAGCTAAATCCCTGGCCCTAGAGTGATAATTATTAATTGTAGGTCATTATGATTGCAATGATTGATTGTAATGAATGATGCTATAAATGTATTACTACTTTCATGATTACATTTCATGGAGCAAAAATCAAATTTCAAATAATTTCTTTCAATAAATTTTTTTTTGGTACTAAGGTACCTAGGGCTTTTACACTGAGTTACAGCCCCAGCCTTTTATATACATATATTATATTTATATATCTAAATCATATATATATATATCAATTATATATGTAAAATATATAATATATTCTATAAAATATATATTATACTTTTTCTTATTTTGAGAAAGGGTCTTGCTACATTTTTCAGGCTCTGCTTGAACCAGCAATCTTCATATCTTACTTAGCCTTCTAGACTGCAATACAACCTTTTAATGCAGGTAGGAGTAACTGATTAAATGTTTACCATAAAGATTGTTATTTTAATTCCTCAGAATGGTTTACTATGTTATATTTTTCTATTACTAGCAAGTATTCATTGTGTTTGTATTTTTGAATTTAAAAGACAACTAATTCTTAAAAATATGATTTAAATGTCATATCCAAATATATTAAATACATTGTACAATGCTTTGTGGTAAATATATTCAAATAAATGAATATTTTGTTGATAGTGATAAACAGAATTTAATAATACAGATTTTGGGGTGGGTACCTGGGATCAAACTCAGGACCTTGCACTTTCAAGGCAGGCAGCAGAACCACTAAGTTAAATCCCTGGCCCTAGAATTTAATAATATTAAAGACAGCTCAGAACTAATACTTCCCAATGGTAATTCTGTAAACTTTCAGAATATCCCATTTAATTACTTTTTATATCTTTTATATACTTTAGCACTTTTTATATCTTCTCTAGTAATTTGATTATCAGTGCATGCAGAAATTGAAATAGTTAATCTAAAGGATACTATCACATTTTTAACAACCTAATAGATGTTTTCCTTAGCATAAAACACTTCTCCATTTCAATCTTACTCGACATAACTGAATGGATTCTTAACTCAGTCCATAGGTTACAGGAAATAGAAGATAATTCCTCATACTCCATAGTGAGAATTCAACATAAATTCATATAGCAGAAAAATAAGAAGGGGAAAGAGTAAGCAACTTATTTTAGGAACAAGGAGTAAAAGTTATTAAGCAAAATTAATTTTAAAAATTGAAAATTAGTTGCCTTGAGGCATCTAAAAATAAAGGCAGAAATACCGAGGATTGACATTTTCAAAATAAGCCTTGTGGGATCAGTAGACTTTTAAAATTATATGCATTAAAAGTTTAATAAACACTTTAAAAAAGAATGTATTGAAACAAAAAAAGCCTAATAGAAAAAGAAAACATATAAGAAACAGAGATGTTTAGGGAGCTAAATATGAAATGTCAAGTAAAAATCCACACAGGAAGCACTGGCATGCATAAGAGAGCTTGCATAATATCAAATTATTGATAGAGTCTAATTCATAAATCCTCTCAAGTAATAGAAGAAAAAGGTACAAACATGGAAAAATTATAGAAAATATAGAATAAAATAGAAGACAGAGAATGTTGAGAAAGTAATATGGATAATTGACAAATTGTACTGAAGTAAAAGCCAAAACAATTATTACGAAAAACAAAGATATGAGGAAAGAAAACTACTTTGCATCTTTGATTTTATTTTCATTTTTTTGCTGAAGGAACATATATTCGAATAGATTGAAAGTAAATTTTCCACATGGAACTGCTTTCATTGTGTCCCATAGATTCCTGTATGTTGTATTGGCATTTTCATTTATTTGTAAAATCTGATTTCTTCTTTCATTTCCTCTGTGATCCATTGATTGTTGAGGAGAGTGTGGTTCAATTTCCATGCATTTGTGAAGTTCCTATGGTTTCTTATGCTACTGATCTCCAGCTTTATTGCACTGTGATCTAATAATATACAGGGAATAACTTCAATTCTTTTGCATTTATTCAAACCTGTTCTGTGAGCTAGTATGTGATATGTCTTGGAGAATGATCCATGTGCAGCTGAAAAGAATGTCTATTTTGATTTTGTGGGGTAGAACACTCTATAGACGTCTAATAAGTCCATGCGTTCAAAAGCTTGGTTTAGTTCTAGTATTTCATTGTTGATTTTTTGCCTAGATGATGTGTCTATTTGTGGTAATGGGGTATTTAGATCCCCTGCTACAACTGTATTAGTGCTTATTTGGTTTTTCATGTTACTTAATATTTGTTTTATATAGTTGGGGGCATTTATATTTGGTGCATATATGTTTATGGTTGTCATCTCTTCCTCTTGAATTGTTCCCTTTACAAGAGTGTAGTGGCCTTCTTTGTCTCTTTTGATCAGTTTTGGTTTGAAATTTACTTTGTCTTCGAATAAGATTGCTACTTCTGCTTTTTTCTTGGCTCCTGTCACATGGAGAATTGTTTTCTACCTTTTCACTTTCAGTCTATGGGCTTCTGTATGTGTGTTTCTTGTATACAATATATTGCTGGGTTTTGCTTCTTAATCCAGTGTGCCAGTCTATTTCTCTTGATTGGTGAATTGAGGCCATTGACACTGATGGTTATAACGGATATGTACTGACTTCTTATTGCTATGATATTGTCTTTTTGTTGACTCTTTTTAATTTTTTGCCATCTCCTTTTAGTTTCTTGCCTTGACAATTTGGTTTGCTCTGCTGGGCCTCATGGTGTTGTGAGGCCCAGCAGAGCAAACCAACAAGTGGGATCTCATCTTATTAAAAAGCTTCTGCACTTCAAAAGAAACAATCAGCAGAACTAAGAGACAACCTACAAGGTGGGAAAAAATTTTTACCAGCTGCTCCTCAAACAAAGGACTACTATCTAGAATATATAAAGAACTGAAAACAATCAGCTCCCCCAAGTAGAAAGACACAATTCAAAATGGGCAGCTGACATGAACAGACATTTCTCAGACAAAGAAGTAAAAGCAGCAAATAAATATATGAAAAAATGTTCCACATCACTGGTCATTCAAGAGCTGCAGATGAAAACAACACTGAGCTTTCACCTCACCCCACAAAGAATGGCTGCTATCAAGAAATCACACAATAACAAATGTTGGCGGGGTTGTGGGGAGAAATGAACCCTTCTCCATTGTTGGTGGGAGTGTAGACTGGTGCAACCACTATAGAAATCAATATCGAGATACCTCAAAGAGCTGGGACTAGAGGTTCCATTTGACCCAGCCATCCTCCTGTTGGGTATCTTTCCAAAAGAATTAAAAGAATCATACCACAGTGATACATGCACACCCATGTTTATAGCGGCACCGTTTGTAATAGCTAAAACTTGGAAACAGCCCATTTGCCCATCAGTTGGAAACTGGATAAAGAAGATGTGGTTTTTCTATAAAATGGAATACTACTCAGCCATAAAGAATGAGAAAGTAGATTCATTCATTGGTAAATGGAAACATTTTGAGCATATACTCCTAAATGAAATAAATAAGTCACACATGTGTAAATACCAAATAGTTTCTCTGGTGTGAAAAACTAAAATAGTACTCAAGATCCTAATGTGATAATTAGCAATGTGAAATAGGAAGAAAAGGACTAAAAGTGTAGGGACAGTGAGAAGGGTAGGGGAAGGGGAATAAGGGAAAGGGGAAAAATATGAGAAAATGTAAAAATGGAATTAAAGTGTTTGTAGGTGGGGAGGGGAGGAGGGGGTGAAGAGAGGGTGGTGACAAGGGGGAAAAATGAGAACCAAGACCTGTCATGTAAAGGTACAAGATCCCAGTAATGAATGTAACTGTACTGTAGACCTAAAATGTACCAATAAATTCAATTTAAAAAAAAAGAAAGTAAAAAAAAAATTAAAGGAAGATACTAATGAAACAATTCTTTTTGGTAGTTTTGCAAGTCAAAAAAATCCAAATAAAATTCAAGTTTCATCAATAAAGGTCATTTAACAACTTTTAAAAATAATACATACAAACATTTCTGTCCCAACACAATTTCAGAATGAAAAGAATCATATTTTTAGAAGAAACTCTGATCACCTAAGTGATAAACTGCCAAGTTACTTTTTACATTTCAGGACTAAAGGAAAACTTTGTATAAGATATGTCATCACTGTACAAGATATGTCATCACTGAGAAAACAGCCTTTGTAAATACATCTTATTGGACAAAATACCTGAATATATAATACATTTCATTGAAAATTAAGGTAAATGAGAAATTCAAAAACGGAACCAAAACATAAAAGACAAGAAGACTATGATCACTGGAGCTAGTAAGAAAACTACAAAGTTGTGAGCAAACCTAGTTATGAAAATGAATTTCCTATCAAAATTAATTAAAATGATAAGATATTTAAGTATAAATCAAGGAATAAAATTGCAATAATCTGTATAAAAACTTCAAGGTCTCCTGAAAATTTTACTTCCATGTGCTTTTAAGGGCAACAAAGCAAACAGGAATAAAGGTCAGGAAAATGATAGGTTGACAAATTTCAGAGCTCAGTGAAAAATGTATTAAAAAGATAGGTTATTAAAAATCTTGAAAGATTTAAAAATTAAATCCTTGTCCAAACCACATTTTCTGATGACAGTTTTTAGTGGAACCAGAAATAAACTATTTCAGGTCATAAACATAAAATGCAACTATTTAGAAATTAAACAATAACTCTCTTCCATAAATCAGGTCAAACTACAATGAGGCCCATGAGAAATAAAATATGATGAGGATGTATTATACAAATCTTATGCAGTACAGAAAAATATGTATTTAAACAAAAATTTGCATTGTTCAATGATTTTATTATGGGATAGGAAGTAATGAAAAGAAACGAACTTAGTATTCAACTCTAGAAAGTAAGCAAAAATAATACATAAAACTAAGAAGAGGACAGAATTAATAATAATAAAAGGCTTAGAAGAGACACTAATGCTGAATTAATCACAAAAAATTTGAATGATTTTTATAAATAGCCATTAAAAATTACAAATAGCTGGCAAGCCTAATTGCAAAAAAGGTGATACTACTAATATTGCAGTATTGATCTTAAAATATACATTGATCTACCAGACCTAGAAAAATACTATGACATAGTCCTATTCATTAACTGTTGCACCATCTCATCTTTCTTTCTTGATGCATTGTTTGAAACAATGATTTATATCTACTGTACCATCATTGCCAGGCAAACCAGCTTTTGCTATCTACTCATCTAAAATATTTTGTAAATAAAGGTGTAGGGAAAGTGGGAAGGGTAGGGGAAAGGTAATAAGCGAAAAGAAAAAAATATGAGAAAATGAAAAAATGGAAATAAAGTGTTTGTAAATGGGGAGGGGAGGGGGGGGGAAGGGAGGGCAGGGACAAGGGGAAAAAATGAGAATCAAGACCTATTATGTAAAGGTACAGAATCCCAATGATGAATGTAACTGTACTGTATACCTAGATTGTCCCAATAAACAAAAAACACAACAAAAAATGAATAAAATATTCTTGCAAAGGGCATCAGCATTAAAAGCTAATGACCTCTTCTTCTCAATCCAACTTTCTTTTAAAGCCCTCTTTTCTCGACATCTAAACACACACTGTTGTTTCTCTCCTTGGGTCATTAATGTTGGCTTTTACTCTTTCTTGTTGGTTCCTCTAACTCTGCCATGGTTTATCCTTAATGTTTCCTGTCCTAACTCTAACAGAGGTTTCTTGGCTTCAAACATCATTGCTACAATGTAATCCTGTCTAATCAGTTATCAACTAGAACACTTCCTGTGGCTTGCTGATTAAGCCTTTGGGAGATCAAGCTCTCTCAGACACAAGCCTTACTGTATCTAAAAATGGATTCATCATCTAGCCTATGGCATTGTCTTCTTGATTGTACTATTTTTTTCTCACAAATCGGTTTCATAATCTATATCAACCAATATATCATTACTCTTTTGTGCATACATGTTTTGTTCAACCCCATTGAAATCATAGGTCATGTTTCCATTACTTGAACACATTAAAAGAGTTTCAATTATTTCCTTTACTATTTCATCCTGCACCTATACCATGTCCAGATAAAAAAATATTCTAGTCATCCTTTCTTTTTGTTAACTTCCCCAATGGAAAATTGCAATAATCTAACTGATTACAAAATAAAATTAAAAATTAGTAACATGACTTCTCTACTTCAAACATTCTATCCTAATGTATCTTTTGACCATCATATTAAATACTCCCACAGGATTTATATGATTTGCTTATTTATGCATTCATTCTTCCTCAAAGATGTTTTTGTGATTTCTTTTCTGAGTATTTTCTCCTAGTTTGCCTCTGCCTAGAAGATCATTCTTTTGTCCTCAACAATTGAAACACTATTATTTCTTTAAGAATGATTTCAAATGTCCCTCTATTAATGTATTTTTAATCATTTAAACAATAAGTGGTCCATCTCGTCTCTCATCTCATGCAATTTTGTCTGTGTCATTTGTATGATAATTTCATTATGCTCCTACATTATAATTAACTCTTTTACTGGTTTTTAATCTCCTTGAAGTCAAAGATATTGTCTAATATGTACCTTTAAAGTGCTGTATACTTTAGATCTCTATCACATTCCTAAACCTAGCGTTCCTTACAAAGCAGGTGCTAATAATATTTTTAATGTACAATCTTGAGATATCTAATCCAGCTTTCAATTTCATAGGCATTAAGAAATAGTAAGAGGTAATGCAATAGATATTCATGATCACCCTATGTGCATTTTTGAAAATTATATAATACAAGCTAATACTCAAAAAAATCCATTTTTGTACACTGTCATTTCATTATACATGATTTCCAGGTAAAACTAAAGTGAAAGTAAAATGTAATGTGCAAAATGTCCTGCATAATGACAAGTTTTCTGAGTACTTACTATGTATTAGATATTGCTCAAAACATTTTAGCGAATCACATATTTTTAAAATAGATATATATATGTTATTGATTTAGTTTCTCCAAATATGAAGATTTGTCTCCCTTTTGCCATTGCAATTTTCTGGCTTCTAACCAAATCACCCTTTGTATCTTCCTTTTTAAATTTTTATTTTATTGACAAGTTTTCTGAGTACTTACTATGTATTAGATATTGCTCAAAACATTTTAGCGAATCACATATTTTTAAAATAGATATATATATGTTATTGATTTAGTTTCTCCAAATATGAAGATTTGTCTCCCTTTTGCCATTGCAATTTTCTGGCTTCTAACCAAATCACCCTTTGTATCTTCCTTTTTAAATTTTTATTTTATATTTATTATTTTTATATATTTTATTGATACATGTTTGCAATGCATAATGATTATATTTACTATAGGAGTCTGTACATGTACGTAACACATCTTAATTATTTTTTGTCCCCTTCCCCTCCAATCCCTCCTTGATTTTCCCCAACTTGACCTCCTTCCCATTTGAAAAAAAAAAAACAAAACTACTTCTATTTTTAATTTGACTTTTTTTTAAAATCTCGTTTTTTCTTCTTTTTCTTTCCTTTCAGTTCCTTCTTTTGTTTCCTTTCCCACTGGAAAAGTATCTTTCTGCTTCCTTTTATCCTTAATTTTGCTTTTTATTTTTATTTTCTCATATGAGAGAAACTATGCTATATTTAAATCTGTGTGTTGATTTATTCCCCTTAGCATTATTGTTGGGAGGTGCAGACACTTACCTCCAGTGCCTCAAGTTTATCTTTCTTTGTTGCCAAGTAGTACTCAATTGTATATAAATACCACATTTTCTTTATCTACTTATGAAGCTTCTGCCATCAGAGAAGGCAACAAATGAGTGAAGAAACACCTAAAGAATGGGAAAAAATTTTCCAGCTCTTCGTCAGTGAGAGGGCTAACACTTTTCATATTTTAAAAGCCATTTTGACTTGGAAATTTGAAAATCTCTACTGTTAATAATATTAAGGCATGGAATCAGATCAGGATTTAAGTCTCTGATTTGCAATTTAACAAATATATATCTTTGAGCTCAAATTTCTTTATTTGTGAAAATGGATCAGTAATACCTAACCTCAAATTATTCTTAAAAGATTGAATAAACGAATCTATAAAAAGATTCAGAACAGGATGGAAATAAATATCCATTGGTGGTATCATCAGCATCACCAAATCTTCCTCTTCTTCACTTAGGTACTGATTCTGTCCAACACTATGCCCACTGCTACTTTTCTTTGCAAAAAATAAATTTGATCTATCCACTACTTCTGCTTAAATAAGAAAAATATTATATTTTTATATTCTATTTTTAATAACTATAAAAAGACATAGTTTATTTTTAAAAACTTCAAATGTTTTATTCTTTGTGCAAAATTTCTTCCAGAAAGTCTATAGCTATGTGTCATTGCTATGCTTTCATTACTACGTGACTGACATTGTCTATGTGCCATTTTCGTTTTAGTAATTTTCATTAAATAAGTAGAATGACACAGGTATGAAAATGTTTTTCCATTTAAAAATGCAAATGGAATATTAAAATGTCATTTATGTTATCTTGACTTCCCTGAAACAATATTTTGTTTTTGACCAAGCGTGTTCTGAAAAGTGAATGTGTCACGAGTGAATGAAACTCAGTGGAATAGCTTGCACTGAGTAGATTATAGCATGCCCATATTTTCAAAGCATGACATGAACTCTAATATGTCTAGTCCAGAGTAGTGACCTGAACCTAGGCTCAAAAATTAGGGTTTTAGAGGTTAATTTAGTTATGCTGATTATGTATGATATATGGCTCCATTGCATTTAAAAAAAAGGACCACTTATTTTTGTTTTTATTTTTGTTTGGCTTGGTTTGGATTTTTGAGACAAGGTCTTGTTATGTATTTCAGGCTGGCTCAAAATCATAGGGATCATCTTACTTCAGCCTCCTGGTGGTAGGATCACAGGTAAACCATACCCAGCAGGAGCTCTTTATTTTATCTCCAGAAAATTGTTTGGTGATGTTTTTGTAAACTGCACACATGTAACTATGGATATAGCTGGGAAGCAAATTAACGATATCCTGTCAACCAAACATAAAGAGTAAAGCCAAGATGAAGCTTGAATATATTTAGGTTGCTATAGCATGGCAGTTAGACTCATTACTCCCCAAACAGATAATAGGGTGTCCTTACTCTCACAATGCTCATGGTATTTGTATTAGGATTCTCTAGAGTAACAATGATTAAAGATCACAGTGTTCTTGCACTTAACTTTTCTTCAATTCCAAAGCACATCTTTGCATGTGTGTATATAATACTTTGTCAATGTTTTATATTGTACAAATGTACAATACAGCCAATCATTTCTCAAAGAAATCAGATGTAAAATAAGTGAATTAAACAGAACTCCCTAAAATTATGCACCTTTTTCATTTCAGTCTAGAGAAATGGGAAATTACATATCTATAATTAGTAAATATATGAATGTAAGCATAATATCAAAACACTGTACATAAAAATAAAAATGACAGTTTTGAACAGTTCAGTTAAACAATAAACAAACGAAGGAGGATCATGGGAGAAAAGAACAACCAAGGAGAAATCATATGATACAACAAAACCTCAAAACAGTTTTCTAGCTTTAAAAAGAAATTCCAGTGGAGTGCATTAACTAAATTTCTTTTTACGGAAGTTATTAGCAGTTTCATTTATTTGTTGTTTTTTGTTTTCCGTCTTATTTATTGTCAAATATTATTTTCTTTTTAAATTCATTTTTATCCTTATTCTTGTTTCCTTTTGTTTCTGGGTGCATGTTGTTTGCTAAGGTATTAAATTAACTTTGTATAGAATACTTTTAGAATAATTCATGGTTAATATTCATCATTTTTTAATTCGTCATTCTTAATGAAGTCTCTACTTCCCATTGACAAATAATAGATATGAGGAGAAGCAACTTGGAATTGCTTGGAATTGGAATTTACAATTGATAAGAATATCCTTATTTTTAGAAAGGCATCATAATAATGATTAATGTGTTGTCAACAACTAAAAATAAAGAGATAAGAACATTTAAAATAAATTATGGCATCTAAACTAAGGGAAATGCTTACCAGTGAAAGCAAAACAAATACAAAGAGCACTAATGACATTATTTAGAACAAAAACACCAACAGAATAAAACAGATGTAATTTATCACTTTGATAGATTCATGGGAAGCTTAACCTGGTCCATGTGAATAAGGGAGAGTAACGTACAAATTATAACCTGATTCTTTGACACAGCTCCTAGTTAGGCTGCAAGCAAAGTGACCATCGCTGGCCGGATGTAAAGAAGTAAAGGACACATATGAGGAAAGAACTTTGAGATGATTTGTCAGGTCAAGATATTATCTCCAGAGTCTTGGCTGAGAGGTATGTGGAATCCGAGAAGATCTGGTTGAATGTACCCTCCTTTCCCTCTAGCACATTAGGCATGCTGGGAGCAGGTGTGACTAGAATCTCTGCCTTGTCACACATACATAAGTCATTCTGTAGGGCAGCCCATTAATTATTGGAAATAAACAATTATCACAGATACCTGTATTTACCGTATTTCTTTTATTCCATATTCTTATTCATTAATCAAGGTGTCATTATATTGTTTATAATGCTCTTAAATTATTATAATCAAGCTGGGTGTGGTGGCACACGCCTGTAATCCGAGCACTCAGGAGGCTGAGGCAGGAGATCACTGTGAGTCCGAGACCAGCCTGGGCTACATAGTGAGTTCCAGGTCAGTCTCAACTACATAATGAGACCCTGTCTCAAAAAATTAAAAAAATATTATAATCAATCATCATAATATTTTGAAGGCAAAATAATATATGCTGAGGACTTCTCATATGGTTTTTATTACTAAATGGAGGTTCAACTAGTATTTTTTATTGTTTTTTAGTTTTAATAGCTTTGTTTTGGTTTGATATTTGGTGATTGTTTACCTGTACAGATGCAAATGTCCAGATAGTTTAGCGTGCCTAGAATAAAATATGAATATGAATGTTCTCAGAATGAATTCTACCTCAAACACTATTCAAATCTATTTCTACTTGCAATCAGTTACTGTCCATAAAAAGCAGTTTAATTTGCTGTAAAAGGACATGCCAAGGAAAACTTTTATCTTAGAATTTACAAATAAAGTACAATGGCTTTGCCTGTGAAGCATCAACAACATGAGTTGAAAAGGAAGCTTATTCCCATCTCTGAATTGCCAAAAACCCAGCTGGAGCATTTTCTCACCCTCACTTTCCCAGATAAATTCTTCTGGGGATGACATATAGTTCTACAATTATATCCCTTGTTTAAAGTTATTTGACTGAGAGACAAAACATTTTGTAACCGTGAAATGAAATGACTCAGGAGAGCAGATGCAGGTTTGAATAAATTTCAATTCTCAAAATGAGGCAAATGGTTAAAACTAATTATTGCATTTTTCAGATCGTCACTCACATTGTCAAGCCTCAGAATGGGACTCAGGGATGACAATGCACTAGCAACACAGCGGAGAAGCAGTCATTCTCTAAAGAGTTTAAATATATTTGCTTTTAAATGTTTTAGTTAGAAACCCATCCTCTTTTTAAGGGAGAACTGCTAGCATTACAAACATTAATCATAGTTGAGACGATTAAAAACGAAAAAAAAAATGCCACGAATTCAAATTATTTTTGTTTAAAAATTATTTTGCCTTTGAAATTCCATTCCATAGTCCTTAATTTCTTTCCTTAATCAAATATAAATTTCAAAATTCCTTAGTGTCTTTTGGTTCATTTAGAATCCATAAAGTACTTGCAACAAGCATGAGTACAGTAATAAGTATTTTGTTTTCACTTTTTTGGGTACTGAGGATCGAACTCTGGACCTTGTGCTTGTGAGGCAGGCGGCAGAACCACTGAGCTAAATCCCCAGTCCAATAAGTGTTGTTTTAAAGGGATGGTTCAGAGGACAAAATGAAGAAGAAACTCAGAGGCGGCCTGAAAGGAAGGGATCAGACCCTTTTCCTGTGTTGTTCAGGAGAACTCTGTCTGCAGCGGACACAGGAGCCCTCAGGTGCACCTTGCTGGTGAGCACCTCTCGGTGACGTTTTTAGGGACACCTGTGAGATCTTAAGACACAGCCAAGGCAGCTGTATTAAGGTGAGCCTTAGTCGTGTGCAGAAACCACCGCCGTCAGGATAGTAAGTAGTGTAGACCATGAGCTAGTTATGTCAGCAAAGATGGGCTGGGGTGCTATGCTGCTGTCCTTCATCTCACTTTTAGACCGTCTTTTTCCTATTTTAATTTTTCTATTAGTACATATTTGCAGTACATAATGTTATATTCCTTGTGGGGAGTTGGTATATGTACAAAACCCGTCTTAATTTTCTTTTAATCCCATTCCCCTTCCATCTTCCCCCTCCCTTGATCTCTCGATCCCTTCCCTTTTGCAAAGGGTCTATCTCCCAATGTCCAGTCTCTATCTTTTATCTTGCTTCTTATTCATATTTTGGCTTTCTCATATAAGAGAAACTTCCAGTTTACTGACCTGGGATGTGTTTCTCTCACTTTGGCAAAGGGCCCATTGTTGCTGCTAGTCTGCGTTTCTTTGCGGATCCACCTAAGCCCTCAAGATGGCATCTTTGTAGTTTTTGTAACGCCAGAAGTAGTGACCATGAGAAACTTCTGAAATCTCCCTCCATTGTTGTACCACCCTCCAAACTGTGGAATTCACTGGGAATAAAGGATTGAAAAGGAAATTATAGTAACGTCAATAAAATGAGTTGATCTAAAGAAAGGTTTTGTTTGTTTTTTGTTTGTTTGTTTGTTTCTGTACTGGGAATAGAACTCAGGACTCTGAGTTTGCCAGGCAGGCAAAGCACCGCTGAGCTGCATCCCTAGTCCCAGAAGTGTTAAAAGGTTTCTTAGATCTCCTTACTCACACATGGCTACGTCTTGTGCATCTTGGCATGTCTAGAGTTAAAGCAAAGTAGATGTGCAAAAGACATATAAAGGACAGAAAAAAGAAAGTTGAGCTCACAGTCTCACAGCTTTCCCACGAAGCCCCCCACTCAACCACTAAATGATGTTATCAAAGGAGCACATTTCAAATAACTATTATTGAAAGTATCTCAGTGGCCTACGCAAAGAGCAATAAATCACTGGTCAGTATAAAAAAATAGCAAGAAATCAAGAAAACAGAGATGAACATGATAAGGCACAAGGTATCAGGTATTCAAGCATTAAACCCCAGGATTTATGTAATTCCAGAATTCTAGGAGGCAGAGGCAGGAGGATTACAAATTCAAAGCCAGCCTGGGAAACTTAGCAATTTAATGAGAATCTATCTCAGAATAAAAAATGTTAAAATGGCTGAGGAAGTAGATAAATGTAAAGGGCCTGGGTTTAATCCCCGATTCTCCCAAACAAAATAAAACAGAACAGAATGAAGCACAATGAAGTGAGTGCATCAGCAATTAATGAAGAGAGAGGGGTACTGACTCCAAGGCCCCTCACAAGCATTTGCCCTGGGCTTAGGGTAGTGTCTAAGCGGTGTGTGTAGATGTGCAAGGAAAGAGGCTGTGGATAGCTTGAAAGTCAGAGGGAATTCAGTAATGACCTAGAAGGTAGATATTATCTGGTGCTTTCTACACAAGTGAAGAGTTGCAAGAGTTCTTCAAATTCAACAAAGTTCTTCAAGTTCAAGTTCAACAAAAATTGAACCCTCATCTCAATTACTATTAGGCTAGATAATTCTTAAATGGATCCCATTGTGTTGTGGTGGGTACCATAATTTCTCTGAAACTTGCAATGGTGGCATACTTCTATAAATCCAACACTCAGGAAGGCTGGGGTAGGAGAAATTATAAGTTTAATTCTAGCCTAGGCAACTTAGCAATTTAGTGAGATCCTTTCTTAAAATCTAGAAAAGAAAACAAGTAAAAAGGGCTAAGGATGTAGTTCATTATGTAAGCCTAGGCTAATTCCCAATACCACTAAATAAATAAATGAATAAACAAATAGATAAAATGCCATAGAAATGGCTTAACATCTTAACGCTGAGACAGGGGTAGGGGAAAATGTGTTTTTAAAATCACAACTCAAATATTGCAAATGGACTGGTGCTTCCTCCTCACTGGATGAGTATTTCAGTGCAAAGCTGAACTTCCAGCTTTTCCAGAGCTCTTCCAGAGCTCTACATAGTATGAATGTAAATTATTATTTTAAATTGAGTCTGAAATATTCAATCTTATTTTTCTGCTGTCTAGGCTTAGTGTAACAGTAGCAAATTCACCGTCTCTGAAAGTGACACGTCTCCATTTGCAACTATATTTTCTTTTTTGAAATTCTTTTCAATCACTCTCTCATCTTGAATAGTAGCACCCATAATTGTGTCAACAGACATGATCACTTCATGATCTCTGAAAGCTGCAGCAGCAAATGCATTGCCGCTTGAAATCTAACCCGAAGATAGAAAGCTGGGTTGTCAAAGTGAAGTCTAATCCATACTCAGATACCAACAGCAACACACACTGAGCTGTCTCTGCTTCAGGTTTTAAAGGCAGAACTAAAGTTCTGTTTCAGATGAAAGAACATGAAAGGTGGAGCACTGAGGTTTTCACACCCACATGACATTCAGTCTATTTAGTGGTTATACAAAACCACTGATTTTTAAGTACCAAGTTAGTATCAAGGTTTCGAATTAAGATTAACTGCTAATATTTCATCTGCTTTAAAAAACTGAAAAGTAACAGATCTATTTAATGAAATGTAAGAAAGGATTAGAGAAGATTATGTAAAATTACTGTGTTCTTGACTCAGAAATTCTAGACAAATGTTTGTTTACAGTTTCAGATTTCAAACAGCTTAGGGGAAGTGCTTTTAGTCAGCCTTGATATTGTTACTTATAAATGAGTTGATAAATAAATGCAAAGCTCTGTGCAGAGATGAAATGAGCCAGGAAAATACCACAGTACAAAGTAACACAGCAAAATAACACCACAGACAAGATTTACTGCTTAAAATATGTCCTTTTTGTATAAGAACACAACATGATTAAGTAGTTAGGTCTGATAGGGTAAATAGATTACTTTCTATACCAAGTTTCTCCAAGAACACAAAAGTGCTATAAAACAACACCGTAATAATTCTATAAATACTATTTGAAAGTATTCGCATTCCAATGTCAGAGTATGAGATTAAACCATTCCTGGAATGATGACAGCTCCTTTATATATGACATTATTAGTCATTTTCTCCATGTTACAGATACGCTACAAGAGATTTACTTTTCCCACCAGAGGTCTACACACTAATATATGCATTCCTACACAATTTTTTATCTTACCTAGGTCCACCCTAATTATCATTATTGGTACCTTCCATCTTGTGCCTCTGTAAGGAGAAAGAAAACTTACAAAAATAGAAATACAGAAAGCAGTTTAGGACATTATACCATGGTATTACCAGAATGATAATGCTCTGATCATTGTGATCTCTAAACCACAATGTTTAGCAATTCTCCTTCATCTGTTCATGAATTATTTTTATTTAGCCATTTCACAATTCACATGCTCATTTCTTCTACTGTAAAATGTGTGTGATATACAAAGAAGTTTTAAGTTTTAAGCTTTATAAATAATATACAAATATTCAGCCTCATGATAGTTATTTTCCTGAGCCCTGAAATGTGGTGCTGCTGCCTGCCTCACAAGCTCAAGGTCCTGAGTTCGATCCCTGGTACCAAAAACAAAAACAACAACAACAAAAACAAAAAACAAAAAACCAACAAAAACAAAATTAAAAATATGATTCAGAGGCCAAATCTAAAACCAAAACAAAACAACCCACATAGAAATAATACAATCAAACATTTCCAAGCTTAACAGGACCTCAAACAGACTAAGTTTGGGAGAGATAAAGTAGCTTGCTGTCCAAGGCTTTTTTTTAGGAGTACAGATTGAAGGGGAAAAAATGGACATGGAGCTTTTCCAAATGGGAGGGAGACAAACTCTGCCAAGAGTGGAGAGGGATAGGGGGTGAAAGAAGAATTAAAATGTGTCTTGTACATATAGCAACTCCTCATGATGAGTGTAATCATTATGCACCACAGACACATACTAATACAATTTTTTAATAGGAAAGAAAAATTTCCACTTTCATCAAAGGTATCACCTCATTCTTTTATCTTTAAGACAGTAAAGGAATGGGTGCAGTCTCATTTTATAACAAACTGCTTGAAAAGAATACATATTTAGTAATGGGTTGTTGGCCTCCCAGTTAGTATTCTGACTTTGGATTGATTAGAGAGTGCTGGCATTAGGCTTACTTATTATACTGAGTTCCATCCATCCTAAGAAATGCAATCTTAATTGTTTATTGTTAAAGAAATAATCAATGTAATCTTAACAAGAAATTTTAATATGTTATACAAAAGTTAAAATTAAGAAATAAAATTCAGATATGACATTTTAAAAACAAGCAGAGATTTCAAATTCCAAAGAATCCCATTGTCCACCGAAAGATGAGTAGAAAAGAAAGTGTGTTACAGACATTCGATGGAATACTATTTGGATTGGAAAAAAAAATTCCACAAAATCTGATACCATGGATGAACCTTGACATTATGTTACATGAAATAAGCTAGTCACAAAGAGAAAAATACTGTGAGATTTCATTCTTAAGAGCCATATGAAATAATCAAAATCATAGAATTGGGAGCCAAATTGTGGTCACGGGATACAGGAAGAGGAAATTGGGAAATTATTAATCATGGGCCTAAAGTTTTGGGAAAAAATAATGAATAAGCTGTAGAGTTCCACTGTGCAAATTACATCTGTAGTTAACAGCAGTGTATTGTTTGTTAAGTGTTCTTGCAACAAAAAATCATCCTCCTAAATTTCTATGCAGATCAGCATATAATCATTGCCTATTGAAAAGCATTATAAACATTTATAATATCTTCCTTTATTTTAGCTACGAGTGGCCACACTGAAGTTAAAAAAAAAATCAATGATGTTAAAAAGTAAATGGAACTATTCTTCCATAAGGTTTTTGTAACATTAAAATTTAAAATAAGGATTCTGCTGGAATCTGTTTGATGCTTTTGGTACCGTGACAATTGTTTGCAGCTCTTTAATGGGTTGGAAATCATTACAAAGGGATTTGAGATACAGCTAAGATGAAACATACTGAGCAAACATAAAATCACTGTCAAGGTTTATAGCATTGCAAGGGAAATCAAGAAATAACAAATCGGGATATGTAATCCTGAAAAATAACCCAGAAAAGGACAATGCCTTTACAAATTAACCACTAAACATCAATGATTCAAGCTCATACTCTGATGGTTCTTTAAAATTCCATTTTCTCATCCTTCTTGAAATTACTATTTTTTAAAAATGTATGCCCTGATGTTTAACTATTGTAATAAACACATAAAAGATTCACAACTATCTAACAGAGAAAATTTTGTTTTTCTTCTCAAAACAGCAGACCACCTAAAAACTGAGTAGTTTCTCTTTTTTTCTTTTTATTGAGTTTATTGGTACATTCTAGGTATACAGTACAATTACATTCATTACTGGGATCTTGTACCTTTACACATCTTGTACCTTTACAGGTCTTGGTTCTCATTTTTTCCCCTTGTCCCTGCCCTCCCTTCATCCCCTTCTCCTCTCCCTATTTACAAACACTTTATTTCCAATTTTTCATTTTCTCACATTTTTTTCTTTTCTCTTATTCCCCTTCCCCTACCCTTCCCTCTTTCCCTACACCTTTTAGCCCTTTTCTTCCTATTTCACATTGTTAATTGTCTCATTAGAATCTTGAGTACTATTATAGTTTTGACACCAGAGAAACTATTTGGTAAAAACTGAGTAGTTTCTTAATCTAGTTTTCTTTTGTATTTTATATAATGTAGGCACAATCCCATGTTTCTCTTATTTGCCTCATATGCTGAAGCTGGCAAAAATGCCAAGTAACTACTGTTTGCAAAGAGTGCTTTGCAACCTGGGCATTTAACAGTAATGACAGGTTCCATGTTACTGAATTTTTGTTCTCCCGAGACAAACTGAAAATTTACAAAAAGAAACAGAAATGCTGAAACTTATTTTTTTTTTTACTAAATTTTATTTTTAATTTTAGTATACCACAGAAAGCTGAAGACACTGTATTCAGATCAGAGCTCCTGGTCAAATGGTCAAATACTGACAGAACAGTATTTTTCCAGGCAAGATTTCTACACCGTCTATCACTAAAACTGGAGTGAAGCCATGTGGCAACATTTCAGAGAGGATACCCATTGCTGCTAGCTTCTGTGGGTTTTGGTGCTATGATGGAAGTATCAAGGGTTTGTTCCAGTAATGTGTGCTATACTGTGGTTCTCCCATGCACAACGCACAACACACACTATATAAAAATACTGTTTCATTTACTTAGAAATGGAAAGCTATTGCTTGCAAAGTACAGTATTTGGATTCTGTACTGAATACAAATTGCAGGCACCCAAGTCAGCTTGAGATAAGACAGTTATTCGAATCTAAACAATGTAAGTTTAGAAACTATTCTTTTAAAATTCTCTTCACAAAAAAAAAAAAAATACTTAGACCTACCCATCAGGGTTCAAAGAACAGCTTATTCCCAGAACATAAAAATTTCTTTTCCTAACATAACTACAGTAAGAGTTTATTGCTTATTCACTTAGATTTCATGACCATAACATTTTGATTTTCCTCTTGACCATTTCCTGACTGCAGACTGCATCATGGTTTTCCAACCTTCTTCACTTTTAAAGCTAACTTGATATTTTCCTTTGGTATCTGTTGCCTTTTCTTTTTCCCTAGCCGTTTTCTCATCTCATTTTTCTCTAACAGTATTTTTCCACTTGTCACATATTCATATTTCCTGGCCTTCAGTTATATTGTGTTTGATTTCAGTTCACCTGCACCCTGACTGGGATATGGTATAGAACAGTATTGGAAGAAAGATCCCTGCATCAGTGAGCATGAAGTGTGACATAGATCCTAGGCTTCTGTCAGCCAAGATATTTCTTAACTTATAACTTTAGAGCTCTAAGCATTAAGCCACTCCAACTGCCATAGTCAACTTCACTGAATGAATATAAAATAAACTAGAAATTCAAAATTCAAAAATTCTCCTGTAGTCCTAGGTAGCAGCACACCTACTCATCGGGACTAAAAGTCTCTAAAGTTTTTGTAAGTGGTAACAATGAATAATTTAGCTTAACACTATTCCCAACAGCCATTTATTGGAAAGTTGAAGAGCTCTTGCAAAACACCTTCCTTTACTTGAACACCACTGATGCTAAATTACAAAACTATTAAAAATTTTGAGAAGTGTTCTTTCATATTCTCCTCCACACTCCCATCCATTAGTGTTACCATGACAACTCTTCCTCTGACTAGCCCATTCTAGGAAAACCAGACATAGGGAATGAAAAACAAAAAACATAATCTAGAATTCTCCTTCACCCTCAAAATAAATATCCAAATAATTCACAAATCCCCTCATGAATATAGCAACATTTTGGGGTGCTCAAATCTTGAATTTGAAAAACAAGAATTTCAGCAAATTGAATTATGACCAGATTCAGGTATCATCCCTGTGATATTTGTCACTTCTTTTAGAAATCTAGTCATCTACACAACCAACAGGCAACTACCCTCTTCAAAGGTGAGATATTTCATAAGTTTCCCTTCAAAACCACACAGATACAGCCAGTCTAGAATGAGGACCTGGCTCATGAACTTACTGTCCATCACTTCAAGACTCTTCTGCAGTAAAAGTCTAGAAGCGTAAGAGAGAATAAAGTCATTAGATACTATCTAATTGCACAAAATGTGAATTAAAATACTATCAACACAGGAGATTTTTAAATACATGCTGCTAATGTAGTAAGTAGAGGATCACAAATTGATATATAAAAATAAGTTGAAAACTCAAAACTGAAACTATTGCAAGGGACTTCAGAAGAAAGGATTTTTCCTAGAGGAAAGCCTGTAAAGTCATAGTACACAGAGGAAGCAATTAACTTGGCTTTTTAAGAGATTCAAATAAGATTAAAACACTGTACTGAAAATAAAGTCTATATACAAGACCACTGATAGTCTATATGCAGAGCACTCCAATCTCTCTTAACTAGTATTTTACCACTAGGCAAGAATTGAAAAGATTCATTGAAAAGAAATTGAACAATATTCAGGAAATACCAAGATTTTTAGTTGTATGCTGAACCCTCCTATTATGAAATGTCCTCTTCATCTGCCAACAGGTATATTACACCCACCTCTATCCTGCAAAGTATTTCTAGACTGAATTCCATTTTTAATCCAGGGAGAAAAATAGTCCATCTCCTTTCATAGCAGAAAATTAAATCTATTCCAACTATCCAGAGATTTATTAAACCAAGTATCACTGTGCAGCAGGAAACAGAAACAAGAAAAAAAAATACAAGCCCCAAATGATAATACTTTATTCCACAGAATAAAAATATTCCTCTTTTAAAAACTGAAAATATAATAGGGATTCAAGAAAGAAATATATCTGTAGATATAAGATGGTGTTCAAACTGAACATAAAAAGCTTCTATTTGAGATTCATATCATAATTGCTGAAATAAAAAGTTTAAAAGAATGGAAAATAAAATTCAGAACATGTTGAATGCATGAAACAAAAACGTAATTATGAGGCAATACATAAGCAAAACAAAGGATTATACCACAGAGGCTAAATTGTTAATACAATTTCAAAAAGAAAATTGAAGATCCAGAGGAGGTATAATACACAATAAATAATACAAAGACAGGTTCTCTGGTAAAAGGGCATGCTTCTTCACACTAAAAAGGACACTAGCTTCTCTCTCAGGAATGACTAATTATGCAGTCAACCATAATTTCTTATATAGGTTCTCAATTATCCTTAATATTAAAAGCAACCAAGTCATTCCTTTAAATACTGGTCAAAATTTTTCTGTCAGTACTTCTAAAGCCAACCAAACTGTGCATTTAATAGTAAGTAATAGTAAACTATTCCTTAGATATATTCTGAGTATTTTCCTCCTTCCTTCGAGGTCATTTGAGGACTTGTGCCTAATTTGGAGGACACAAACTGAAAAAGGAAAAACTTGGAATCAATGAAATGGTATTCCATCCCACAGGATAGTGAGGAAAATTCACAGGATGGTGGTTGTCCAGCAAACTTAGAGAAGACTCAGCAAAGGTATGAGGAAGAGAAAGGTACAGAAAGTGAATCTCCAAAAGGGGTTAAAGGAAGATCCACGAAGATAATAAAGACACAAGCAGAAGAAGGACAGCGGAAACCAACATGAATGATGACTAGACACACCTGAAAAATGTATTTTAAGTCTAAATAAAAAGCAAGTTAAATGTGTTGGGATGTTAAAGAACAGACTGAGTATAAGAAAATAGAATCTATCTGACTTTATTGCTTGCAGTATTGTCCTTTCAGGGGCCCTGGTTTAATAGTATCAGATTTTGGGGAGTGCAATCTTAGGCCAGAACTTAATATTTACATAATCATAAGAATGTAACTATTTGTTTGATTTGTATTTCTAGAGTCAACAAGGGATGACAAAAGGAAAGGCTTGGATGTCCTTGCGGGCCATGTTAGCACCATAATCATGTAAAAGTGAAAGTATGATTCAAAAACAAGGTATATACATAGGAAAAAAGAGCAGAACAAATTGCATATGTTTAATAAACATTATTCTAACACAAGGAGTCAGGGCATATCTCATATATGTCAAAATTTTAGGACCAGAAATTGAGAAGTAAATACATTTTTATGATGTCACAAAATTTACCAGAGGGAAAAATCAGAATATCAAAAGGACAGCATAAAAAACAGGCATTGGCTAGAGATGAAAAAAGAGAAGGACAGTAAAATGACCAAAATCCTTAAGTTTATTATAAATAGCCTAGTAAATAACCTGAAAAATGGAAAATTTTAAATAGAAAACAATATGCAGAATTAATAAAAAAGTAAAAACAAAGGAAGTCGAGTCTCTGTGAAGGATCCAAAGTTCTGCAAAGGTAAGATCAGACATTTGTGATTTCTATTTCAAGAACTTTTCTAAAGGAAAAGTTCAAAGGAAATTAAAATTAAAATGTAAAACACAGGTTGGGGATTTAGCTCAGTGGTTCCACCGCCTGCCTTGTAAGCACAAGGACCTGAGTTCAATCCCTGGTACCAAACAAACAAACAAATAAACATGTAAAACACCATTTCAAGTAACATCCATCATCACCAATCAGTGTGGGTAATGAATGCGTATTTCTAAGCTCAATGTGCCAACTACTGTTCTGTTAAGTAAATAATTACATCAAGAGCATTACTATTGTAACTGGCAGAATACTGAACTACTGTCAAAGATGAACATAAGAAGGGCATTAGGTAAAAGGATGAGATGAATGTAGGAAACCTCGTATTTATCATGAACAGTTCCACAAGCTGTATATAAAAGTGCCTGTACTTAGGAGCTACAGATTTTCCCCACATATTATATAGTTGTCAATGAAGCTAAAGCTCTAGGATGCCCATTTGCAATTTTAATAACTAACTGAATCTGTGGATATGTTTTCCAGTTGTGTTCTTTTTTTTTTTTTTTTTTTTTTTTTTTTTAGCAAACCTAAATCTTTAAGAACTTCCACCCACGGTGACCAGAACTCTGTTTATTTTCTCTCTTTTTGTTGTTGTTGTTTTGATTAGATACAAATTACATTGTATTTCTTTTTATTTTTTAAGGCTCTTTTCATTTTTTAATTGTTTTGCAGACCAGCAGAGAGATTTTATCTGTTGTCTGACGCTATTGATTGATCTGATTAAGGCGGGAATCCACACTTCCGGTGAAGAAGATCCCTGAGGAGTACAGGCTCTCCACATGACTCACAGCTTCCTGTCAGTGCTACTGAATTCCAAGCTCTGATCCAGCACTGACTTCTTAAATTCTCTGATTACTATTCCTACAGTTAATTTCATTTTACCACACACTATGGATACACAAAAGACCATTTAGGAAGCTAAAGAAAACCTGCTACTTGAACTATGATTCTTTTCTTCAAATCTAAGAAAAGAAATAAAATATTGACAAATCACCATAATTAAATAATCAGATGTCAGTGTGTGACTCAGGAAATGATATTAGCTTATATACATCATATTTTTATATTATCTGCCTATTACACTCACATTTATGAGCCACCAGATTTTCAGAACAACATTCAACTTCATAAGGCATTACAATGAGTTTTACTTCCTTTTCTTACATTTATGCCCCATGCTCTGGTAACTTAACTTGCAAGTGAAATTTTAAGGCTTTCATCCAAACCTACATCATACAATAAACAGCTCTCCCATCCCTAAATCTCCAGCCATGCTTTTCCTAGACTTGTTAATAATAAGAAACATGATGCAGGCCAGTAGTGGAGTGTTTTCCTAGTACGATCAAGGTCTTGAATTCAATACCTAATTCTGCAAAAAATAGGCAAACAAAAATAAACAGACAAGAAACTTGAGGCAGAAACAGCATGATGCAAGTGGCTTGTATCTTTATCAAGTCTGTAGCTGGAGAGTCATGGAGAACTATTGCTATTTTGTGAAGCTTGGTTTCCTCATTTGCAAATGTGTTTAACATTTACAAAGCCAATATATCATATGTACTGGGCCCATAATATTGTATAACATTTAAAAATAAAATTTCCACCAGAATTTTGAGAAATAATTAAAATATTTCTTCATGTCACACATACCAAAAAATACAGTATTCAGTTTATATACAGAGAAAAAAATTATGAAAAGTCAATTTCCTTATCCTTTAATATCACTAATACTTCTACTGTTTCTAAGCCTCTTCCCTCCTTTAAAACTCTACAGGAATTCCTCCAAATTTAGCTCAGACCTTCTCTTGTCATTTTTTTGCCCTCTCATTCTTTTTTATATTTTCCTTTTCCTTAAAACTCAATAAAAGTTCAAATATTCTGACCTCACAGGTCCAGGGCATGAATTTCCTTTAATCTCAATACATATCTATGTATTTTTTTCCTTTATAATCCAAGTCTAACTATAAATTAAACTTACTTTTCCAGCCTCCTTTGATTTTGCTATTCCTTTTCTATGTTAATGAGTCAGTCTTCAGAAGCACAGGGTGAGCAGTCCTTGACTCCAGGAAAACATTCTAGAGCCAAATCTTTTTGTGCTTACCCTGCAAGGCTTATCATGGCTCTGCTGTTTCAATAGGAAACTATCTATAACTTAAAGTTCTTCTTTTCTGTTTTTGGCAATGGATTCCTGAAATTCCTAGTAGCACCAATGGTTTCTAGGTCCAGAAGTATAATTTTAAATCATAACACATGCAGGCATTGATGTAATTAATACTTCCTTCCTGAATTCTGAATAGTCTCATTTCATAAGGCATTTGATATTTTGAGAGGTAAAGCTAACAAACAAACAAATAAACAAAAAACCCCAATTACTGATCTGCAGTTACCTAAGGAATTTTCTAGGCAGTATCAATTTTGTGTATTTATTTAACACTAAGAAACAAACAAAAAGCACAATCTAAAACCAAATATTAGATTATCCTTCCAACGCATTATTCTAATCTCAAGGTAATAGCAAAATTTCCCTTTCAGTGTTGAAAATATTCCAAGGACAACATTGACAATAATTCAGTCATCTTGAGATTTCCAAAGTATAAAATCTGTGAAGTTCCACTTTAATCTGTGTTCTAAATGATGATCCACTCCAAAAGATATTAGGTAGCACCATTCTACACTGTACTACTGTAACCATGGAAAACAGCTTTGTCATGAAACTTCAAGTATAATTTCTAAATATCTGGAAATAGTTTGGAAGTAACTTAAATATTTATCAAATTTTTAGCATTTCCCCCACAAAACCTCTATGCAACTAATGTAGTGCACTGCCGGTTCTTAAACTCCTTTTTGAAATTCCCTTGAGAGGCTTCCTTCCATGGGAGGTCTTTCAACAACAAGCATTCATTTTCTCTAATGTCCCTGAAAACTCTACTTTTTTTCTTCTTTTGCAACTCTGTCTTCCATCAAACCCAACCCATGCTCCTTTTTCTATTTCCTTCATTCTCATTTCCTAGATATATTCCTTCTTTCTCTGATCTTTTCACTGTAAATCAATTGAGCAGATTTCAGTGATTCTTGAATTGGTCCTCATTCATCAATCTGATTCATGGACAGCAATGACATTTCTGCTTAAAGGAAAGATAGAGTGAAAAATTCTAAATAGTCTTATATTCATATTTTTCTGTTACATAGAAACAGGAATATGTGTTATAGCGGGTTGATTAGAAACAACGTTAAGAAATGTAGTCATATATATATATATATCCTTGACAGATAGGTTTTAGAGAAATTTTGGTTAAAGAAATTGTTGTGAGGTAAAAAGCTGGATACAGTTTGGCAAGAATTTGCTTGTGTCTGGTTAGATTATCTCAGTCTTATCTTACTCCCACTTAGCACCTGAAATCAGAATGGGAAAAAGGAAAACAAGAAAGCTAAATGATGGCAGGAAGAGATGAGCAGCTTGGGTAAGGAATGAACAAGTGGTGTTAAGAGGAATACAGCTTGGCATAGTGTGTGTGTTTGCTCCACGACTGAACGGTGTATTTGCCAGGTGGTGAGGAGGGCGGAGGCGGCCACTGAGCTCCAGAACAGCTGCTCCATTCTCTCTTCCACTCAATATTTGAGAATTTGGGCAGTTTGGGGGCAGCCACTAGGGAGCGGCAGCAGATGGCTGCCAGGCTCTGGAGGTGCGCTCTGGAACAGGGAGGACTCCAGTTATTACAAGAGCAGCTACATTTGTATGCTTTAAGTGCATTCTAGTAGAAATCTGCAGAAGAGCATGCATGTGAAAAATTATCATTTTTAGTTGGGGTGTTTAATTTAGTTCTCTAGTTTTAGTAGTAGTATTTTATATGTAGCAGCCATAGGACAGTTATTAATCTTAAAGAAACTTTTAAAAAATACATTTTTCTTTTCTCATCCAGGCCTCATCAATTTGAAGCAATGAGTAAGTGGTCCAATAACAATCCCTTAATGGAATTTTTCAGATTCAATTCACATCGACTGTAAACCTGACCTTTGTGCCAGTGACAGTACCAGGTTTTTCCTTAGGCATATTTTACATATGGTAGATATCAGTAAGTCTTTTTCAAGTACAAATAAAATAAGAACCAAAATATATCATGTACAGGTACAAATTTCCAATGATGAACATGATAATAATGTATACCTAAACTGTACTAATAAACTTAATGAATAATAAAAAATAAAAATGAAAATAAAAGGTTTAAAAATATATTTCAAACAAAGACACAGAAAACAAAATGTTAGTTCATTTCTGCTTAAATGGATACAAATCACAGTATGACAAAATTTATCCTTACTTTAAAATAGGTTGAAAATTCTTCCAAAGAAAATATACAAAGTTGAGTTTAGGTTTTTCTTTTCTTTACTGTGGATTTCTGTGGATGGTATTTTCTGTTCAAAATAGCTATAACCCTCATGAAAAATAGCTTATAGCATTTTGAAATTTATAAATTATTTTCACATGAAAAGCTATTTTGATCTTTAAGAAAATTCTATAAAATAAGAAGCCCTATACAACAGGAACTTTTGATTCATAGGCAAAGAAAAATTTCAGAGCAGAAGTATGCTGGTTGGATTTGCTTCTATACTAAAGAAACAACTGCATAACTCTACAAGTGGCAAGAGGCATTAAAATATCAGAACTTTTCTCTGAGAATGAGAGAACTATTGGCCAATTTGTTTCATATAAAAAGGCAGAAGTAGTCATATTCTAAGAAAAGATATTCTATTTGCCTGTCTTCTGGGGTGAACCAAGAGTGACCATCATTCGTCAACTGGACTAAAGTTTAACTTCTTTGTGTCCTGGATGTTTTTCTCCAAGTAATTCACTTATATATGCTAAATTGTAGCATTTAAGGGATTAGTAAAAATAATTTAAACAATATTTATTTTGTACCCTGTTACTACTTATTGTCAGAGCAATGCTTACTAAATATATTTTAACATTGTTATTCCTAAATCAAAAGATTCCTAAATCCTTAAATTCCTTAAAAGTTTGAGAAAAATTACAAAATGAACCAGGCTGTTTTGTAAGAAGAAAACTTGCTTACTTCACCTGAAAAACTAAGGAAAGATTGTTGTTTGAATTGAAAAGGTTATTTTTCAGTGAATAAGCCACAAATTAAAGGCTTATATCATTATTATATATTATATTATATCATTATTATTATATTATATATTATATTATTATTCACTAATAATTTGAAATGATCAATTAGCACAGGTAAATGACTACTGTCTATGAGGCCATCTTTTTCACAGACTGATAGTATTAATATTCCTAATACCTAGATGTCATTTCTTCACATTGGCTGACATTAGTTACAGGATAAAACCCACACTGAAAGTTGAGATGAAATTTTGAAATTGTTTCTTATGTAGACCTTTTAAGATTTCTTTTCCTGTATTCCTTTTCTCTATTATTCATGAAATCTTTGAGGTTCCCTATTCTTGTCTTAGTACAGTGTACTCCTGACCCCTGATACTTCTGCCTTCTAATCCTTTGTCCAGAACACTAGATCTATGACGTTTAAATGTGACTTCCTCAGAGATTGCTCCATTTTCCTAAATTCCTTCCTCTTCCTTTTACACTCTCATTTTCTTGAGTCACTGTTTCCTGTGTCCAGTTAGTTACCTAAGTCTGCTTGATTCCAATTTTTCAGAATTCCTAAGAGCTGTACACTGAGGTCACATAGATATGCTTCTGAATTTCATCTTGGTTTCTACAAGCCAAATGTCCCAAATGAGCTACTTATTGCTAATCATAGTTTTCCTTCTGTAAATGGCTTTCTATGAGTACCTTACTTGCAGGGTTGTATTGATCAAGTATGTTAATAAATGTAAAAGTCAACATATGTGAAAAATTCAATTTAAGTCAACAGTTTTCAAAGTAAGTTTCAAGGAATAATAATTCCCTAAGTTGTTCTTCAGATAAAAATAAATTTGAGGTTAAAATATCAAACAATGCACCCAGTGCCCACTTCTCAGTTAGCCACCCTGTACATTAGCTTCAAGTCCTACAAATGTTTTACAGGAAAGCAAAACAAAACCAGTTGTCCTGACAACTCCTAAACTTATTTGACCAGAAAGCCTTCGTGTACCTATAGAGAAGCTACTTAAAAGCCTGCAGAAAAGTATTCTGGGGAAGGCTTTTGAGAAAATGCTGACTTAAACAAGAAATCCAGTTGTCATCTTGGAGGTTATTTCAGCCTCAGGTTTCTAACTTTTTTTTTTTAAAGATATTTGTAAAAAAGACCATCTTGTAATGTTCAGAGTCATCAAAAACTCCAGAAAGTGAACCAGATTTTGTCCTGTGGGTAGCTATGCCATAAGTGTAGTTGAATGGTATTAACTTTCTGAGACCAATTATTTCTTAACAATATCTTCAAGCATAGGAAAATGTTCTGTTTTTCTTGCAATGCCCAGTAATTGCTTATCTAGCCAGTAGCAGATGTAAGGCCTCTTCTCAGGAGAAAAGTTTAACTTACAAATGTGGGAAAAACTGTAAAGAGTGGGCACAGCTCTCAGGAGTCTCAGGAAATGTATAACCTCGTGCCTGGGAAGAAGGCAGAATGGAGATGTGATAGCCAAACCTAAGTGCTAATATATCCATGTCCAAACATAAAACGGTTTACTGTGTACAAGGTAAGAGGGCAATAAATGCTCTGAACTGATTGTCTAAATGTTACAAGTTGAATGCAGCCAAATTGGAGATGGCACAAAGGGAGTTCTGAAATCATTTTATTTTTTCTATTTTATGGGAACAAAAATAAGCTGAGCTAACATTTATTGTTCATCTGTGGCCTGCTCTTCTCTAAACCATGACATCTCCTAACTCATCACAAACGAAGAACTCTTCTTTTGTCTTCATGGAAAAGTTTAAAAAAATAAATTAGCTTTTTAATTTATATTTGTGACCTATAATGTTTACATTTATTATATTTGCTATATGCACAAAATGATAGTAATAATAATAATAATATTCATGAAAATGGAGAAAGGAAATCTAGAGATGGAGGGAGGGAGTTAAGAGGGTGGCAAGGGAAAAGGAAGAAAAATTAAGCCAGATATGTCATTTACATGTACCTAGTCCCTAAGATGAATGTAAACTTCATGTACTACAAACATGTACTAATACAATGCAATTTTAAAACATAACTACAAATAAATTTGCATTTCACAAATCACATTAATCATCTCTACTTAGTGTTAATTGAATGCAATCAATCTAATGAAATAAACCTTGTTTCCCCAATAGCACAGCTCAAATTCTTTAAATGCATATTATTCAAATGTGCTTCTAGAGAGCCAAGAAAACAGAATCAGACACTTTAAAAATCTCTTATATATTTATTTGGGGATTCATGTTCCCCATTAGACAATCATGATCTTTCTCTTTGCCTTTATAAATGTAAGTAGCCTTTCACATGTTTAGTGACTGTTAAGAGGTTCTGGCATATAGGTGTCTTGTCTAGCTGTCTGAAACAAATAAAAAACTCAAAGTGAAAAAAAAAATCTCTTATATAGTTTTACTAAAACAAAGGTCAGTAAAACAACTAAGTCATTATTATCCTGTCCCATTTTGTTTTAGTTTTTATAGGCTATATGTAGTCATGCTTCTTTAAAATAAATACTCTGAATTGAAAATAAGATCATCACAGAAGGAAGTCCTCTGTATTATTCTTAAACACCATGAGATGCATGCTGTAGCCTCATTTCTATAGAGATAATGACTGAGATCTTAAAGTTGTCAGGATAACTTTTAACAAACAATCAAGAAAATAGATTCTAAAATAACTCTCAGTAGCTGAAATAGTTAATTAGAACAGAACAGATCTTAAAGAAAATTTAATGACTAAATTTATCAAACTCTTAATATTATAAATATGGAAACTGAGGCCCTAACCATTGAGTAATAAAACACAAATCCTCCTGACAGTCTTCTAATTCCTGGTTATGCCTCAAAAATTATCACTGAGCTTCTTAGGGGCTGTGTATAAGAGAGAAGACTAGTCTCAGAACTGAAGATGAAAATTTAACCATTTAACAGAGAACAGATTTTAGGAAAACAGAAAGGGTTGTATACCTGTGTAGCTGCACCTAGAGATAAGAGATTCATAATCTCAGTAAAATAGTGTAGGGAGTTGTGAAGGATCCCAGCTTCTGGCTCGGATTAGCTCCCTTAAACATTGGAAGCTTTGAGGAAAGATGTCATATAAAACTTTCCTTCAGTCCACAGACATACTAACTTTACTCTTTTTAGCTTTATGTTCTCACCAGAAAGCATCTACATTTGGGGGCTACACATTTGATTCATACACAGTACTCTTCAATTCTTAGTTGTAATTCTCTTGTATGTTGTAGATTTTACATAATTTCAGTGAGTCTTTTGAGGTTCTAAAAGTACCCTAGAATAAAGAGTTCTTATATATTTTAGTAAGTCTACCATAAATGATTTTTGTCAGTTACTCTTCTATTTCAGACTATCATTTTAGGTTTATAACCTTATTTAAACCTTACATATTCTACTCACCATGTTAAAATTGTACTTAGTCTATTCCTTCCAAGTTTCAAATTAGGGTTAAAATACCATTTATTCTTATATTTATTACTTTGTTATTCCCATAATAGTCTAGAATATTTTTCCTTTATCTTTCTTTGGTGCTTGTATAAAGAGATATTTTCTCATTAATTATGTCCTTTGTGTTACATAATATTCTTTGATTTGCCTTTCTCAATTTGAGCTCTATTATTTTTTTAACTTTCTTTTCTCTTTCTGAGTTATTTCATTATTAAAGTCACTAATTAAGCCCTTGTGCCTTTCCTTATTTTTATACAGATAATGCTGATTTTCGTGCTCTATTTTTCACTTACTAAACTAGTAGATTCCCTAGACACTACCTAGTACATTGCCCTAGGAATCTGTCTCCAGCTGGATTCAGACAACTGAATTTAGCTTCCTCAATTCCCAATCAGATTCAATCAGCTTTGATATGGCATAGTTATGCACACTCTTAAAATAGTAATGACCATGTCACTTTTTCTACTGAATAGCATGGATGAATCTATTGGCTATTGATATTTTGATAAGAAAATCATGCCTGACCACTAACTAAAATTCACTGTATCACTTTACTCCTTCTTTCTCATTTGCTTACTTGTTCGTTCATTTGTTTATCATATAGCAACAAAGACTCTGAGTAAGTCCCTTTAAATATTCTCTGAAGACTGAAATAAAGTAGCGAATAGGGAGAGATAATCTACCATTTAGATTAGAGTACAGAAAAAGCTGATTGTTAATTATATTCTATGTAATTCATGGAAATTTTTTCTCCAGCCAATGTCAAATTTTGCTGTTAAAACATCTTCCTAAAGTTTAAAAGTGAACATATTTCTCTTGAAATACTGTATCCTAAGTATATGTGTTTTCTATTTTGTTTGTTTGTGTGTTTTCATAGTATTTAAGGCCTTTTAAAATTTATCATTTAAAAGTGATCTTTCCCCATTTCCCATAATATTCTCTCATCAGTTTGTTCTCTATTCTAGCAGCTCAAGATTACTGGAGTTCCTTAAAGAAACTGTCCTTTTCTGCCTCCCTTGAAAACACAGGTGATAGTCCTTAGCCAATTGTCACAGTGACAACTTGCTTTATGAACTCCTGTGTAGGAGGGTGGGTCCGCCTATCCAGTAGAGTCTGCACCTCAAAGGTAGGAATGAGAAGATTATAAGGACCTCCAGTCTACAAGTAGTGTAGTGGACAGGAATAAAAGGTAATGGTAACAGTAATAATAATCCAAGTAGAATTTACCTGGGTCCTAAATGCACACTTCTCTTGCTCCTGTGTGTAACTTTGGACTTTCGCTTGACATCTCTCTGGCTTGATCACATGGATCCTATAACTAGATTCTCCACTTTTCAATTTTTCCTTGGCTACTTTGTCAATTTCACCTAGATTTTGCTCCACCACAGTGTGCTCCCAGGTTATACCTTGATACGTTGATCTCAGGAATGGCATCTTAGGGTCAACTCACCTTTATGGCCTTGTGATACATTATGTGTGATACATTAATCTTTTGGTTTAATTCATCCACTGAACATATAGTGAGAAACATAGTGGGCTAAATGCTAAAGATATACATCCAAGTAAAATAAGTTCTTTGCTCCCCATTATCTTGCTATTCTGAGAACGGAAGATAGGAGTCTCTTGAATGCCATGCTGCCCCTCTCTCCTGGATCTGTCTTCAGAGCAATGCTAGAAACTAGCTAAACTGAAACACTTTCTAATTCTCCAGCCTCTAGACCAAGATACATATGCTTCCTTGTGAATATTGATCTTATTTTTCTAATAAGAGTGTGAGTTTAAAATCAACAAGAATAAAGGAATAAAAGTTCTAATTCACTAGAGGCTCATAAAAGAAGTACATCCATGGATTTAATTCCTATGTGGTGCTGTTAATTCAGAGATAATTCTATGAACTGAATCTGAAATACTTCTAAACTACTCCAGCCCCTACTACAGCAATAACACATTGTAAGCATTTTATCCCAAAATAGTTGGGTGGATGGATGGATGGATGAATGGATGGATGGTGGATAAAGGATAGATGCTTTTTCTGTGGTCCATATGCTCTTCCAATAATTTCTGGCCATGGAATTATTTTAAGGTCTAGTTTGAATTTCATCTAGGTAGACTCTTTGACAACTGCAAGTAAATCTTAATGAACTGCATACCCCTCAATGGCTTATCATTCTGGCTGGCAGAAAGGAAGAGCCACTGAATAAATATGTGCACAAGGGCACTTCTTAATAATATCATCCTATTGTTCATATTTAGCCAGTTAGTAGAAAGGATCAGGATATTACCCATGGCATATTCAATATGTGTTTTAGAGCATATAATTTGTGCTTGGCAAAACATAGCTGATATTTAATCACATTGATATTTGCTAAACATATCAAGATGTAACTTTACCAATATATGTTAGTTCACAAACAGAAATATAATTAATGACACAAAAACATGTTTTTGAAAATAACAAACTAGCAGCTCATGATCAAAGACATGGTTTTGAATGTGAATCATCTTGTTATAAAGAAAGGATACCCACCAAAGAATGAAGTAGAAAGGCAGGAACTAGAGTGGTATTAAAGTTCTAACAAAGTGTAGAGAAAGGTCTCAGAGAATTGACTCACATTCATCCTCATAGGAAAGGGAATATTTATGTAATTCTTATAAAGCGAATTTATACATGTGTATGTACACATATACATATACATAGAAAATATGGAAAAATATTTTCAAATGCAAGCAACTTTGCAAACAGTGTGAGAGAGACAAAGACTGAGTCAAAGCATGCAAGTCTCCTTTCAAACACTGTTTCAACTCCATTACATCTATTGGTACTTCAACACTATTTCCATATCTTTTATTATATCAAAATTGCTTCTGTTTTAAAGTAATGAATGTAATGATTTTGGTTAAAAACTGCTGGCCTTTATTCAGAATTAAACCCCTGAGGCTAGTGGAGAAACTAGGAAGTCTCCCTTTTCAGATTCTCAGAAAGTAAAGGAGGCTGTGATATAGCATCTATGATTTGATCATCTATAGGGCAAGCCATATATGTGATTAGAATACTACACTATATACTACAGGTACATAGGAAAATCCAGAGTCCTGAGATTAAATTTCACTAGGAAGTTTGTTCAAGTGTCTGTTTGTTCCCAAAGCATTCAAGTCATGGAATCCACATTTTTTAAAATGTGAAAGCATAATGTGAGCTTATTGAACAGTCAGAGACAAGTTATCCTAATCTAAAAAATTTTTATAGTTACTCCGTAGTCAAAACGTCAACATAAAAGCCCAAAATGACTTTTTGTATGCTTCTTCCTTTTGATTTCATATTGAAACACCCATTTGCAGCATACTTGTTACACTGGTAAGACAACAAAATAAAAATTAATATCATATTCTCTTACCACTTAATGTGCCAAGTTATGTCAGGATCTTTGTATACACAATTTGTATGTACTTTATTATTTTCAGTGCTCTTTGAAGGAGATGTTATAATTTTCTGCCAATTAAGTAGCTGAGACTAAAAGTAAAACAAGGTACCCGAAGCTACTCAGCTGACTGAAGGAAATCCAGAGTGCCAGCATCTTTTCACCTCTGAGGTCTTCATTACAGTGCAGTAATAAACCTATTATCTCACCAACCAATGGAGAAAACTGAGGCTCAGAACTCAGGACTTCATCAAAAGAGAATCTTCTATGGAATGACCCACTAGAAAATAATCAAATCAGATCACTGAAGCCCTTTTTCTCCACATCAACCTCAAATTAACACAGCATGAGTAATAATAGTGGTTAAAACCTTACTATGATATCATTATTTTTTATTCATCTTTAAATTATTCACTAGAATAAAAGAGAAGAAAACACAATAATTTAAGCAGCAAAAAAACCCTATGTCTCATTTCTCAGTAAGTGTGGCTGCGGTTGAAAGCATACAAAAGCGGGCCCTGAGTTATTTTCAGCCCATCCAGTAACCTCCATACACCTTCTCCCTGGAGACTCAGAGAGGCATATGACTGTGCTGCTTGCAGTTCAGGCTCTTCTGTTTATCAAAACCTGGAGGTTACATTATGTTTTGTAATCACGAATAAGGACCATCTGTCTCTTAAGTGATTCTGCCACGTCAAAACAGAGGCCTAATTCTTCAAATTAACTCTTAGGTAGACAGCACCCACTTCATATGTAGATCAAGATTACTGAATAGAAAGCCCAAAACAAAATAAACAAATGATACCAACTGATGGTCACCAATAAATTAAAAAAACATAAGCTTAATTCATAAAAAAGAAAAGGAAACCATATTTGGAACAGTATGGACAATGCTTTTCAGGATATTTTATACTTCAACATTTTCCAGGAATAATCTATTTTTTTAGAAATTCACTTCACTAAAATACATTCAGAGGAATTTCACTGTACTCAAATATGTCTAACCATATATATTCCCTGTGCAAAATCATCCTCTGGTTGAAATCAGCCACAAAATCTGGCTCTTCGAAAATAAGCAGAATTCAGTTCAATAAGTGGATGATAAATGCTTACTACTGAGAAGGTGAAACCAATCATAAATCTAGCTTAATAGAATAAGAAGAAATGGCATGTGTGGAGAATAAATCCTCTTCTCAGTACCCCCCTTTTCCCCTATGCCGGTGGCGGGAACCTCTCCTGAGACTGTCATTGACACCCACTGATGCACCCAAAGCAGCGACCTGATTTCTTGCATTGGCTTTGTGGGTGTGAGGGTCGGCCTCCCTTTCCATGCTGTGAGTGGCTGAGAGCAGGGATCACAGATCCACTCTGGTCCCACCCCTTCTGCAAGCACAAAATGCACTTATCTAAGTCATTAAAAAATAATTACCTATTCCTCCTGTCTACCTAAAACTCTGTACCCTTTGATCACAGAATGGTGACTATAATAATGCTGAGCTGCATATTTCAAAATCACTGAAAGAGTAGATTTTAAATGTTCCACTAAGAATGATTATGTGACATAATAGATTTGTTCATTAGCTTGCTTTAATCATCCTACAATGTACACATATACCAAAACATCACATTGTACATCGTATATAAATATAATTATA
>NW_022900916.1:40165213-40198057 GCF_012274545.1 Fukomys damarensis | reverse complement strand
TTATATATATATATATATATAGTAGTTAATGAAAAATAAAATTTAAAAATCCGCTTTGAAGAAAGCAAAACATGGTTTAAAAATAAAAACTTCAAAAGCACAAACACAAATAAATAACTACATAAGTAATAATATTAATCCATATACTACCACTGGGCGGGGGACCTATGTATTTATCTTATTTACAGTTTGATTAGAAAATACAGAGAGTATTCCCAAATATCAAACAGAAACAACTCGCTGTGGGGACAAAAGGTTAGCATTTTAGATGATTCTTTTAAAGTTCTCTGAACCTTCTAATGCAAACTCAAGTAGTGGCTGCCTCTTCTAAAAGGATCTTTACTGCTCTACTTACCACACTCATGATCAGATCTTACACTGATTCTCTAGAGGCCCAAGTAACTAAACTAATGATAGGCAATGTTTATGCATCTCATTTGTGCCAGGCACTGGACTAAATGATTTACTGGGCTTTTTTACTTAATTCTTATTACAACCACATACCCACATACGATGGCTGCTACTACTATTTCTACTTTAGAGATAACAAATCTAAGGCAAAGTCTTTGGTGCCTTGCCTACAATCTAAGTAAAACTATAATAAATCAGTAGCTTTCTAAGCATGGTCTACTCTATCTTCCAACAAGTAGATGATCCACCTCCCCAAAACAGTCATTTGGTTTGTCCTAATAGTCTCCAGAATTGAGTCCATGATTTACAACTTTCCCCACAGTCTTATTCGCTATTTTCTACAGAGAATCGTCTTTTGTCTCTTGCAGTGAAACCAGCACCACTATAAAGTTATAAACTACCATAATCATGAACAAGAAATAATTCTTAAAATTGTTTTGATATATTTTATGAACAATAACACAGCCATAAACAAAATTTTCATGTGTCATTAAATGTACATAAAAGAGCAGCTTAATATTCAATATTTATATAATAAATATACATTATGCATATATAGATGTGTGTATATATTTATGCATATAATTATTGTAGGTATCTTGGTACTATATATTGGTGGGAATATTCCCGAAACATTGAATTTTGCTATGTAAATTCTTAATCATAAGGTTAAAATAGATACTTTGGCATTTCTAAAAGTCAGAGAAAAGTATTTCTCTGTTTTAACCCTTATCAAATTTTCTCTCATGCTTAATAATTTTATTTTACATAAATCCACTTTCAAAAGAGTGTAAAAAAGCTACTGATTTTCAGATTATTAAGAACCTGTGGGTTTTTCAAATCTACGTGTCAATAAATCAATTTGGGTTGCAGAACAATGGATAAGGTTTCAGGAAGCAGCTGTATGTAGTAAACTGTAGACGCATGAGCTGTCTCTGCGTTGCTGAGTGCGGAGCTGTGATAATTATTAGGAAGTCACTTCAAAGAAACAATAAGCCATGTTCTAAGTTTTTTTTCTCATCATCTAATTCTTTCCTGAGAACATCGGTGATTGATGTTGCAAAAATTATATTATGGGGTATCAATGTATTTGGACACAGAATAGCAAAATATGCATTAAAATACCAGTTGATGGTGTTTTCATGGGTTCAACGCAAGAAAGCAAAAGCACACCCTCATAGGATTGCCATAGCTTTGAAAATCAAGAAAAGGAGAGGCTTTCACTAGAAGAAAGAATGAATTAATTACACACTGGAACAATAGAACACTGGAAAAATACATTCCTAATTTAGTGGAAGCATTTTTAAAAGCATCTTAATGCCTAGAGAGAAAGGATTTGCTGCTGTAATAGATTGCTTGGCCAATAAGTTCCTGCAAATACGCCTATGTTTCTATAGAAGAGATGGCTGTTATGGCTGAACTCCAATGCCTGGCGGAAGCTATAGGACATGCTCCGCAGCTGAAGGAGACAGCATGTGCTCATATAGCAGGAACTGTTAAAGTGTGAAACAAGGCTTTACCCAGCAATAAACAGATGCTGCTCGAACTTTTCCCAAGCTGCTCCTTCCACCCTCTTTCACCCGCTGCAGACCTGTGTCCTGTGTCCTGTGATTTCCGGACCTCCCTTATCCATCAGACTCAGCATGACTTTCTGTCTCTATGGCCCTTGTGACTGGTGGTTGCAGGTAACAACCTCCAGTCCTCAAAGATACCTGCCCTAGGGAAGCTTCTTGTGAAGCACATCTGATGAAGCACTTACCGGGGTCCGAGTGCCAAGCACATTCATACCTTCCAGAACCTAATAAGAAGAAACGGAGCTCCTGGCGGAGGCGCCATACCCCTGCGAAGAAACGTTCAGCGGCTTCCTGCGCCGCTCTAAGTATATCATCAATTTTTTAAAATGTGATTTCACTAAATCCTTGCAGATATTAGGGAACTTTTCTACAGAGGCTTAAATTATGTACTTAAAGAGAAAAGTATGTATTAATGTATGTTTATGTTGATACTTGCTTTTAGATGAAGCTGATTGGTCCAGTGCCCGATGACTTTGTATTCTGTACTTTTGTTGGTTATTTGATACTGGAAGATATCATAACGTCCGGGAGCATCTCCATTTTCATTAAAGGTGACAGGTGTACCAGCACTGCCTATAAAGATTTAGAAAACAATGTTAATAAAGTTTTAGTAAAATAGACCACTGGGCTTATTTTTCTCTAAGAAAGAATAGTAGATTAAAAATATATTGTGTGTAGTAAGTGATAGTAATCCATACAGGGACGTTTTTGATAGCATAATATCTTTTGCATGAAAAAAATCCCAATATACATATAGGGGAAAGACGTGCTTTATTATGCACATTAGAAAGTAAAACGATGAGTAGCCAAGTTAGACAATGTACATAGCAGCTAAATAAATAAAAATCAATAAGCTGAATTTTCAATACTGGCTACACAGAATGGCAGTTAATAGAGAAAAAATGTAGATATCTTGTAGCATGACAGCTATTCTTCAAGATGAACTACAAATGGCAAGGCAGAACATCCCAGCCAGAATGCTCAGAGTTTTCCTTTGTCTCAACTTCAGTTCCACTCTGAAGCAGTTGTTCTTTTTAATTTGGTGCCTCTGCTACCACTGCGCAGCACATATTAATGTAGACTGCCATTGGGAACCTCTCAATGGGTAGGGCAGTGAGCAACGGCAAATCCCAAACCTGCTTGGATCATAAAAGTCCCCTGATTCGCTCTGATGATTGTAACACTGGCAGAGCAGCAGGATGCAGAAAATGTGGGATTTTAAAACTCAATTTCTCTCAGAAGCTTTCATCTTTTCTTCTAATAGCTTTGGCTCACTCTCACTTTCCCTCTTATTAACTTTTATATAATTATAGGTGTAAGAGTAGGAAAGAATCACCACCTCAACGTTTTCTTGTTCCATCTAGACTTGCTAGCTACACAGAATTTCTTCCTCTCTGACAACTTTTTGACTTCCCCTTCATCTTCATAGGTTATTCTTTCCCATTTTGACAAATTTACCTGACACCAATCCCTTTTCTTGGTACCTATCTTCTCTTGCAAGTTGCCTTCCTTGAAGTTTTGCTCATGGGATATTGGATTTAATTTCTATTTTGTATTAGAAAGTTTGCACTTCTTGCTATCTCTTCCATATTATAGTCTCCAAATTTAATGATTGGCTGTTAAATGTTTTACATATGTCCATCTTGCAATGAGTTTCTTATTTTATTTGTACAGTTATTTAACCAAATAATAATTGTACACTTCTCAAATATTCAACTTGTCAAATGAAGTAGACAACTTTATAAAAAAGTAACTTTCAAACTAATACCAGTCACACATTTAGAAGTATTTATAATACTTCCCTGGTATGGAATGGAAAGATGTTTAGCACTGTGCTTTCTTGATTTTTTTTTTTCTTAAAATGTGAACATAGTAGAAAGTCACTAATGAGATCACAGTCATCTGATCTCATTATAAACTACTGAGCCCATGGAGATGGCACAGCCTGGAGGGAAGATGGCACAGCACGGGTCTGGGTGGCAGGAGCTGTGTATTCCTTCTATGACCCTTTTATCTATTAATTTTTGGATCTCTCTCCCTCTCCCCCTCCCTCCACCCCTCCCATCCTTTCTCCCACTTTGCCTCTCTCCATCCCTGCTGACTATGGGACATTAACAATTAATATGAATACATTTCAAAGTCCTGCATGAATAGTAGCCATCTAAAATATTATGATTTTCATTAATTCATATGGGAAATATCTTTATAAATGAACGAGGAATTGGAAAGAAAATAGAAGTTATCCAATCAATCAATCCTATCTATTACTTCAGACACTCAAGTAAAAACTTATTTGAAATTCCTGACAAAACCATTTCCCAACTCCTCATGATCCTAGACAGGTTATTCATCTGTTTTGTCCTCAGTTTCTTCATCAGAAAAATGGTAGTAATAGCACTTTTATCACAGAGATGTTAAAGGAATTAAACAGTTCATTTTGGGAAGATCTTAGAACCATGCATGGATTAAATATTATAAGCTCCATATTTATTTTCAGCAGACACTAATACATAATAATAGAAATAATGAGGACCCATAGTAAGGACCAGAGCTGCATGAGACTATCAGCATGGGACCCTCCCCCACCCAGGCCCCACCCACTAACAGGACAGCCTTCCTGCCACCAGTGGACCCCAGTGAGAAGCAGAGCCATGCGGGCTTCCCAGCTACCCCTGTTCCTCATTTAAACTACAAAAGCACAGGGATTATTAATGGACATTGCCCTGAGCTAGAGCAGAAGTGGAGAATAGTAAGAGGGCCTTACTCCTAAGTCCCAATCCCAAAGGGTAAAGTTATTATATTGATCAGTTTATATTTTGGGCTAGTCTTTGATTTTGTTTTATTTCACAAGATTAAAGGTGGTAGATTAAAAACTACCACACTTGTCATTTTCTAAGCTGTGTTTGATTCTATTGTTGTTGCTGATTTATCACTTGGGCTAATGTTGTAAGTGATCTAATCTGTTATCTTTTCTGGGATAATGAAAATGAGATTTCCCCAGAGTTACTAGAGTCTCAAATCCTAAAGACCAGGTATATCTGGAAGACACCTCCAAAATGCAATCATTCCTGAAGGTTTATAAATACTGGCAACAAAGATGCTTACAATAAGTAATATCTAAGTATCAACCCAGGAATCAAACCAAGGACTATACCAACAACAATAATAGAAACGAAAAGGCATTTAAACAAGACACAGTCTTCCACCTTACTGAAGGCAAATTCTGGGGAAAACAAGATGGAAAAATCTGATAATCAACCACTTGGACAACCTGAACTGATGACATAAGAAGTAAAAAACAGGTGAATGAACCTCTAGAAATATTCAAAACAGAAATAATTTCCCAGATAAAAGACATGATTATAAACTCTAGAACAGAAACAGATTTAAAAAAATAGATGAGTTCAGGTCCCTGATTGGGGCATTGGAAAGAAATGGAAACCATGAACGTCCAACATATGAAAAAAATGGAATCCATGAAACAGATTCAAACTGGTATCCAGAAGAATAAAAACTCTACTAAAAGTATACATGATAGACTAGCCCAATCTGAAGACAGAATATCAGATATAGAAGATAGGAGGGTGGTCAGTGACCTTGACAACAGAAATATCTTAAAAATAGTAAGGAGCCTCCAGAAATTAATCCAACAACTCCTAGATGACACAAAGAAGAACAATATAAGATTAATAGAAGTCCACAAAAAAGCAAGAGAAAGCACAAATGACATTAAAAAATTCACAGAATTAATGATAGAAAACTTCCCAAGCAGAGCAAAAGAACTTGACATACAGATAAGTGAGGCATATAGGACTCCAACTCATTACAGTAAAATAAAGTCTACACCTAGACATATAATAATCAAGATCCCAGAAACCCAACAGAAGTATAAAATACTGCATGCAGTTAGAGAAAAGAAACAAATTATATGCAAAGAAAGCCCATTAGAATCACAACTGACTTTTCAACACAAACCCTTAAGGACAGCCTGTAATGTGTTATTTCAAGCTTTAAAAGAAAACAACCTCCAACCTAGGCTGATATGTCTTGCAAAACTATCTTTCAAAATTGATGGAGAAGTAAGAGGAAACCTCATGAATACAAAACCAGCACTCCAAACAATTTTTCAAAATATCCTAGAAAAAGACAATGAAGATCACAACTTCATGAGGCAAAACAGAGCAAACCTAGTAGGCAAGAATTTAAAGGGAGAGGGAGAAAAATTTAAAAAGAACCAACAACAGAAAAGTAATATGACAATGATAAGTCAACATATATAAGTTATAACCATCAATGTCAATGGCCTCAATTCACCAATCAAAAGAACTAGATTGGAAGAATGGATCAAGAAGCAAAATCCAACAATATGCTGAATACAAGAAACACACCTACTTGAAAAAGATACTCATAGACTGAAATTAAAAAAATGGAAAGTAGTTCTCCATGCAACAGAAAGCTGGAGAAAAAGCAGGGGTAGCTATCTTATTCACAGACAAAATAAATTTCAAATCAAAACCAATTAAGAGAAACAAAGAAGGTCACTACATCCTTATAAAGAGAATAATGCAACAGAAAGAGATGACAATCATAAATATATATTCACCAAATTCTAATGCCTCCAACTATACAAAACAAATATTAAGGGACATAAAACACCAAATTATCAATAATATAATTTTCACAAATAGAAAGATCATCTAGACTAAAAATCAGCAAGGCAATACTAGAACTGAACCAAGCTTTTGAACAAATGGACTTAAAACGTGTCTACAGAGTGTTCCTCACCACAAAATTAGAACATACATTCTTTTTGGCTGCACAAAGGTCATTTTCCAAAAAGACTACATTCTAGCTCATAGAACATGTTTAAGTAAACACAAAGGAATTGAAATTATCCCATGTATATTATCAGAACATAGTGCAATTAAACTGGATATCAATAGCATAAGAAGCAATAAGAACTTCACAAACACATAGGAATTGAATAACACTCTTCTGAACATCTAATGGGTCACAACAGAAATTAAAGAAGAAATTAGACAGTTTTTACAATTTAATGACAAGGCCAGTACAATATACAGGAATCTATGAGATACAAGGAAAGCAGTTTTATTTGGGAAATTCAAAGGAGAGAATGCCCACACTAGGGAAACAAAGCAAGCTCAAATTAACAACTTAATGGTGAATCTTTAGCTCCTAGAAAAAGCAAGAGAAACCCAAAGCTCATACAAGGGAGGAAATGATAAAGATCAGAACAGAAATCAGTGCGATAGAGAGTAAGTGAACAGTACAAAAACAAAACAAAACAAAACAAAAACAATGAATGAAAGAGTTGGTTTTTCAAAAGAATAAATAAAATCAATAAACCCTTAGCCAACCTTATGAAAAAAGGAAAGCAAAGGCTCAAATTCGTGCAGCTGGGAATGAAAATGATAAATCTAAAATAGATTCAGCAGAAATTCAGAGGATCACCAATACTTGCTTTGACAACCTGTACTGTAATAAAATGCAGAACAGAAGAAATGGACAGATTTCTAGATACAAATGAATTACCAAAGTTAAATGAAGAAGATATAAAAATTCTAAACAACACTATTACAATCAGTGAAATTAAAAATTTACCAACAAAGAAAAGCCCAGGTCCTGATGGCTTCACTGCTAAATTCTACAAGGCATTAGAGATCTTTTGCCACTACTCTTTAAACTTTTCAATGAAATTGAAAAAGAAGTAATACTTCCAAATTCATTCTTAGAAGCAAGTATTGCTTTGATTCAAAAACCAGGGAAAGACAAAACCAAAAAGGAAAAATGAAGGCCAATCTCCCTAATGAATATAGTTGCAAAAATCCTCAATGAGATACTGGAAAAGAGAATACAGAGGATCATCAAGAATATTATACACCCTGATCAAGTCAGATTTATCCCAGGGTTGCAAGGATGCTCAACATATGTGAATCGATAAATGCAATACTCTGTATTAACAGAATCAAGAACAAAAACCATATGATCCTCTCAATAGATGCAGAAAAAGCATTTGAAAAAATTCAACACCCATTCATGATAACAATCCTACAGAAAATTGGAATAGATGATCTTTATCTCAACTTGATAAAGGCTATCTATGAAAAGCTAACAGCCAACCTCATACTAAATGGTCAAAAAATGAAAACCTTCATGCCAGAATCATAAATAAGACAAGGATATCCACTATCACCACTCCTGTTCAATATAGTTCTGGAAATATTAGGCACAGCAATTAGATAAGAAAAAGAAATAAAAACAATAAAGCTAGGAAATGAAGAATTGAAACTCTCATTATTTACTGATGATATGATACTCTACATTGAAGACCCAAAAAACTCTGCCAAAATACTTCTAGACTTAATTAACAGATTCAGTAGAGTAGCTGGATACAAGGTCAACACTTAAAATTTAATAACCTTCTTGTACACAAATAATAGACTCACTGAGATAGAAATTAGGGAAACAATTTCTTTCTCAATGGCATCCAAAAAAATGAAATATCTAGGAATCAATCTAATGAAGGACATCTACACTGAAAAGTACAGCACTGTGAAGAAAGAGATAGAAGAGGACATAAGAAAATGGAAAGACATCCCTTCCTCCTGGGTAGGAAGAATCAACATAGTGAAAATGGCCATACTTCCAAACCTGCTATATAGATGCAATGTAATCCTGACAGAAATCCCAGCAGTATATTTCACAGAATTGGAGAAAACAATCCAAAAATTCATTTAGACCCAGAAGAGACCTAGACTAGCAAAAGCCATTTAGGCAACAGAGACATGGCAAGGGGTATCACAATCCCCAACTTGAAAGTATACTACAAAGCCACTATGATAAAAACAGCATGGTATTGGCAAAGAAACAGACCTGGTGATCAGTGGAATAGATTAGAAGATGCAGAAACATCTCCTGCCATACTCAACTACCTCATCTTTGACAAAGGAGCCAAACACCTTCTCTGATGGAAAGATAGCCTCTTTAATAAATGGTGTTGGAAAAACTGAATTTCAAATTGTCAAAGATTAAAACTAGACCCATATCTTTGACCATGCACTAAACTAAAAATCCAAGTAGATTAAAGATATAAATATTGAAACAGAGACTCTAAAATGACTGGAAGATAAGTTAGGTAGAATGCTTGAAGATATCAGCATAGGAAAAGACTTCATGAAAAAATCCTCAGTAGCATGGGAATTAGCATGAAAAATTAACAACTGGGATCTCATCTTATTAAAAAGCTTCTGCACTGCAAGAGAAATCATCAGCAAAGCTAAGAGACAGCCTGCAATGTGGGAAAAAATCTTTATCAGCTGTTCTTCAGACAAAGGATTATTTATAATATATAAAGAACTCAAAAAAAGCAGACCCACCAAATACAAAGGCCGGATTCAAAAACTGGGCATCTGAAATGATCAGTCATTTCTCAGACAACACAAAAGCAGCAAATACACATGAAAAAATGTTCAACATCACTGGTTATTCAAGAGATGCAGATGAGAACAACACTGAGATTCCATCTCACCCCAGTAAGAATGGCTGGTATCAAGAAATCAATCAATAACAAATGCTGGTGGGTTTGTTTGAAAGAACGCTTCTTCATTGTTAGTGGGAGGGCAGACTGGGAAACCACTGTGGAAATCAATGTGGAGACACTTCAAACAACTAGAATTAGAAGTCCCATTTGACCCAGCTATTCCTCTGGGAGTATCTTCCCAAAAGAATCAAAAGAATTATACCACAGTGATATATCCTCACCCATGTTTATAGTGGCACAGTTTGTAATAGCTAAAACTTGGAAACAGCCCAATGGAGCCTGGATAAAGGTGTGTGTGTGTGTGTGTGTGTGTGTGTGTGTGTGTGTGTGTGTGTGTTTATGAAGTGGAATACTACTCAGCCATAAAGAATGAGAAGTTGGAGAGCTTTGTAGCTAAGTGGATGAACACTGAGACCATACGCTTAAGTGAAATTAATAATTTACAGATGTCTAAATACCAAATAGTTTCTCTGGTATGAAAAACTAAAAGTGAAAATAAAAATTAAAATGCACAATTGATATTGCATAATACTAAGAAAAATCTAAAAGAGTAGAGGAAGTGGGAGGGGTAGGGGAAAGGGAAAAAGGGAAAAGAAAAAATATGTGAAAAGGAAAAACATGGAAACAATGTTTTTGTCAACAGGGAAGGGTGGAAGGGCTAAGAGGAGGGCTGAGGAATGGGGAAAAAAAAAGAACCTGATAAGTCAAAATAGCAGTGATGAAAGTAACTGTATTGTATACCTAATGTGTACCAATAAATTTAATAAAGATAAAAAATAGTAGAAATAATGTTTTTTTCCTCATTGAATTTCTTGGTACATTTTAGGTATACAGTATAGTTGCATTCATCTTTGGGATCTTGTACCTTTACATGATGGGTCTTGGTTCTCATTTTTCCCCTTACCCCTTCCCTCCCTTCATCCCCTCCATTCTTCCCTATTTAAATTCTGTATTTACATTTTTTAATTTTCTCATATTTTTTCTTTTCCCTTATTTCCCTTCCTCTACCCTTCCTATTTCTCCTGCACTTTTAGTCCTTTTCTTCCTATTTTACATTGTCAATTATACCTTAGGACCTTATGTACAATTATAATTTTTCACATAAGAGAAACTATTTTGTATTTACATGTGTAACTTATTTATATGTTCATTTAAGAATATATCCTCAATATGCATCCATTTTCCTATGAATGACTTGAATTTCTCATTCTTTATGGCTGAGTAGTATTCCATTTTATAGAAAAACCACAACTTCTTTATCCAGTCTCCAACTGATGGGCAAATGGGCTGTTTCCAAGTTTTAGCTATTACAAAGTATACCGCTATTAACATGGGTGTGTATATATCACTGTGGTATGATTCTTTTAATTCTTTTGTAATGATACCCAGCAGAGGGATGGCTGGGTCAAATGGAAGCTCTAATCCTAGTTCTTTGATATATCTCCTTATTGAATTCCATAGTGGGTTGCCCTAGTCTGCACTCCCACCAACAATGGAGAAGGGTTCCTTTCTCCAAACAACCCCACCAGCATTTGTTATTGATTGATTTCTTGATAGCAGCCATTCTTTGTGAGGTGAGATGGAATCTGTGTTGTTTTCATCGGCATCTCTCGAATGACCAGTGATATTAAGCCTTTTTTCATATATTAATTTGCTGCTTTTAATTCTTTGTCTGAAAAATGTCTGTTCATTTCAGATGACCATTTTTGAATCAGGTCTTTATATTTGGGGGGCTGATTTTTTTTTAGTTCTTTATGTATTCTAGATAATAGTCGTTTGTCTGAGGAGCAGCTGGTAAAAATTTTTTCCCACATTGTAGGTTGTCTTTTAGCTTTGTTGGTGGTTTCATTTGCAGTGCAGAAGCTTTTTCATAAGATGAGATACCAGTTGTTGATTCTTTCGGCTAGTTCCTGTGCTACTAAGGATTTGGTCATAAACTATTATTATTATTAATAATTATTAGATATTTCCATCTTTGGTAAATTCTTCATTTCTCTGTATCTCAATTTTCATACCTTCGAATGGGGATAATAGCAATTTCCACCTCACAGGGACAAATGAAAATTAAAAGAATCAATCTATGTAAAGAAAAAGTATTATATAAGTATTAACTATTATGTATTTTTCGTATGTATGTTTTATAATAATGTGTTTGAAACTCACTGTCTACACAAGAACATGTGACTTCTCAGTAAGTATGGTTTTTATGAAGTCTCTCTTTCCACTCGGTGTTCTTTCAGCAAAATACCACATACACCTGTAATCCATTTCCCTGAATTTATTATGATCTGGCTAACTCTCATGTCTTTGCACAATTTTCTAAGTTCTATTTCTCTTTCCTCCTAGACTTTGTTTTCTACTTAACTGCTTCAAGATGTGGCTCAAGGCTCAAGGTAGAAGCTTGACATTCCTATCCTGGAATAAAAACCCAGGTACCTGGTCATGTCCTAACTGCTAATCAGAGCATCTGCTTTACTCCACACACTTCTACTGTTCATTCCATACATGACCATTCCATTTACTCAACAGATACTGACTGAGAATCTACTATGCACTTTACCCTCTCTACCCTCCTCACAAACCACGGTCTCCTTAGGAAAGGCAGAGTGTGTCTGTGCAACTGTTATCTTTGTAAGCACTCAAGCAAAGATAATGCTCCATATTGGGTAAACAAACAATAAATTACAGCCAAGCAGGACTGAAATACCCCTGAGTGCTCTCCAGCACATCCATCCCATTCATTTCATAACATTGTGAACTTCTTGGGTACCATCTTTTATTTTTATATTCACAAATGAAGATTCTGAATCACTGCCTGTCACAGTATTATCGGGGGCACATTAGAAATGAAAGCAACATTTTGGTGGGTCTTGAATGACTTCTGAGTTAGTTGCTGGTAGCTGAAACAGTTTTCATTGCTCATCACTATTGCATTTTATTTTCCTTGTGTGTTTTCTGGTCTAGGATTGCAGTTGAATCACATCAAGCCTCTCAGATAAAGAAGGCCACCACTACACACTTACACAGAGTACCATTGCTCTGGTACTCTGATTTATATAACAAAAAGCACCCATGAATAGCCAGAAAGGACTTATTAATTGCTTACTACTTTTTTCATGTTTCTTATCCTTTAAAAAGATTATCTCCCATACTCAAATTAGCCATCCTAAAAAACAAAAACAAGTGGCATTTTGTCCAGTAAAAATTCAAATGACAACTGTCTTCCAATATATTTATCATTGTATTATGGTTTAATAATGGTGCATATATGAAATACAATGCATATATTTGAAAAAGAAATAGTTAAATATATATTTCATACTATAAATTACGAACCATTCAATTTTCTTGTTTTATTTATTTCCATCTGACACTTTAGACATTTTAGATATTTTGAAGTGCAGTACATTTTAAACTACTTGTCATATATGTGTGATATGGAAAAATGGAAACAAATACAGAGTTATGAAGTAACTCTCACTCATCAAGTAAGGCCCTCAAAGTCCTTGCATTTCCTTGAGTAGTCTCTGTTCAATAAGAAATGTGTGGAAATATTATATATATATATATATTTTTTAACTAGGCATCTCAACAACTTCCAATGTAGTTTTGTAAAATAATATATAATGTAATATATTATAACACATAATATAATGCATATAATACCATATATATACATTCAGTAATAATAATACTATATACATATATGCACATATGTATATATCATCCAAAGAAATTTTTAAAAAAAAATTGGCTCTTTTTTTTTTGTGCTATGTGAGGGAAATCAATAGGTTGGGGCTTTGGATGTTAAAGTTTGATTTGTAGCCCTGCCAATTACCTATGTGATCTGCACAAGTTCCTTTCCTTAAGCTGTTTTCTCTCTGTCAAGTAAGCATAATAACCCCAATCTCCCTGGGTGATTGCAAAGGTTACAGGAGGTGACACAGATAAAGCATTTAGTACATGACTGGCACATGATAGAAGGCAGTGAGTGAAAACTCATATAGTCATTTTCCACTCACTTGCCTGCATTTATGCTCACCTGGTCTACATTTTCCTGTTTTTTTTTTTTTTTTACAATGTAAAAAAATATGCAAGAAAAATACATTCAACTTTCTGTACAAACTGATAATTATACTTATAAGTCACCTATTTCATTTATTTTCAGGTGTATGACATTCCCCTCTTTACTGACAGTTTTATCTATTAGCCTTCTTTTCCCCACCAACAACACAAGGCAAACAAGAAAAACTAAGAATCATAAAATCAGTTTATTTATGAGTTTTTAGCATCCTTAAAAGAAGAATGACTATATGAGACTCAAGTCATTGACAAAAATGACATAGCAATTTTCAACAGAATCTCAGATATTCATGTTCTTCTGTTTAACCAATAAATCTTATGAAATATGCTTTACAACCAATAAACAGAACCACATGTTTGATTCACTACAGGTCAATTAGTCAGGAATCGCTCAGATTACTCTTAGAACCATTCAGGCATTCAGCCTCACTCCGTGAAGACTTCAACATTTGACTCATTGTAATGATTCATACTGTATTCCTTGCTATCATATTGAGTGTCCTTATCAATCATTTTTAAAAAGAATCTTTCATTTATCTCATCATCTCCTTTCATGCATGGCCACTCTCTTAAAGTTATCCCATAAAATAATTGTCATTCCATACTTCCACTCTCTGAACATCATTTTCACCCCACAGTAAATATTCTTACCAGTTTATTGATCACCTCATTTTGTCATGACAGTTCACCCCCATAAGAGTTTTTGTCCTTTGTCCTTTCCTATTCTTGCATAGTTTCCTTAAATTTCCTTGCAAACACATTGTCTGTTCTCATTATTCTTTCTGTCCAATTTTGTTCCTCTATCAATCACAAACATGGCCAAATTCAGTTTTACATATTTTAGTCAGCTTTCTGTTGCTGTGAAAAACTACTTGAGAAAATCAACCTAAAGGAGGAAAGATTAATGGATCTCATGACTTCAGAGGCTTCATTCCATGATCACTTGACCCTATCACTATGGGCCTGAGGCAGGGTTGCACATCATGGCAGCAAGGAGTGTGATAGAGCAAAGCCCCTCACCACTTGGTAGCCAGGAGAGAGAGAGAGGAGAGAGGGGGAAAGGGAGAAGGAAGAGGGGAGAGGGGAGAGGGGAGAAAGAAGAGAGAAGAGACACAGACAGAAAAGGAAGAGGAAGAGGAGAAAAGTGTAGAAGTTGAAGACCAGATACAACCTTTAAAGTCTTGTAGTGACGCGCTTCCTTCCACTAGGCTCTACCTTTTACTAGCCCACTCATCAATGGACTAATGAGCTCATGAACAGATTAATCCGCATGATGCAATCATATCTTGGGCCTCACCTCTGAATATTGCAGCATTGGGAATGAAATCTTCAACACATATGCCTTTTTTTATCTATCCTCAGTCTGCATCTTGTTGGAGAGAAGAAAAAATTTACTCTCTGAAAGGGCACATCACTAGCCTGAAGCAAGTAAGGTCCCAGGCATGACTCTGAGAGTATGGATCTCCTTAACTGTGTATGTACCTTACTTGCTGTAACTCACTGGGACCTCGATATCTGATCTTATATATCAAATTATTGGCCTCAGATCTCGAATATGCTACTCGACATTCCTATCACACTCTCCCCATGGGTTCGCTACATCCTGGGTCATATTTGAGTCTTCCCTTTGTCATTATCACAGCTCATATATTCAACACAGCTTGATTTATACTTTCTCACTGACAAAAAGCAGCAGTAAGGCAAACTCCCCACACTCCACCACAGAACCTACCATCTATCTGCTCCTACACTCTTATCCCTTCCTTCTTACTGCAACACATGTCACTAACCTACCGAATACCACACTCCTCTCCTGATTCTGGGGCCCTTTCTACTCACATCCTCCACATAGTTACAGACTCACAACTATCTTTCTTTCTTTTACATCAAAAAATCTGGATTCCCTTCAGAAGCACGCACTTAAATTTAGAAGTCAGTTCTAATCGCTCTCCTCATACGATAAGGCTTCATCCAGCTACTTTCTATCTTCTTTCATAGTAAAACAGTTTTCATTCCCTTCATTTCTTTGTTTCCTTTAATTCCTCAACCTGTTTTTACTTTAAATTTATTCTCCTGCATTCACTGACGAGACTCAAAGTTACATGCCTACCCAGAGTGCAGACTTCAGCAATTTTCTGAATCTCTACTTTGTTCTCCAGTAATTATCTCAACGTTAACATTAAAATGTTACTATCTAGACGAAATATTTGATTCTTGTGCACTCTCCAACATGCTCTTCAGGTAGTCTTTTTTTGTCTTTCAGTAAGCAGTTGATTATTATTTATCCATGTAATTAAATCAACATTTAAGTTAGTTTCCCACATTTAACAGCGACTCATAGGAGTGAAGCAACGTGAAGTAGCACTTCAGTTCATAATAATGGATCAATAGCGGATCTTTAACAGATGTACCACTCACGTGTAAGATGTTAACAACTGGGGAAACTATGTAGGAGAGTGTGTTGTGAGGATTGTCTATACCATTTGCTCAGTTTTTCTGTAAATATAATTCTTTTCTTTAAAAAGTTTTAAAAATGTGAAACATGGTAATTAATTTTAAAATATGGAGCATATTCTGTCCAATTATAATCAATATAAAAATAATAATTGTTCAAGATGGCAATATTGATTATGCCTAAAGCAGGCTGTAAGCAGTGAAGGCTGTAACGAGTTAACCCCAAGATCAGTTTATTTATAGAAGTGAATCTGGCCACAGCCTATGTGTCGAGTCAGAGTTCCTTAAACCCAAATTCGGTTCTCATAGCTAAAATCTTCTATTTGTCTATTCTGTTCCTATTTAATGAATGTCTTGTCTTGTCCTTCACCAGGCTTGCTTACATTAATTTCCACAGAAACTACAAGAGGGCATTTCTTAGAATGTCGCACCGCCCTTGCACATAGTTCGCCTTTACCCTGATTGATTACTAATAGAAATCAGTGGCTTGAACTGGCCAGCACCTTTGTCAGTTGCACCGGCACTGGTTGTCCTGGTTTCCTGATTTCTGTCTCTCTCAGTGTTTCTAAAGGTTTGTTTGTTTGTTTGCTTGGTTGCTATGCCTGCCTTGGACACTGGGTAGGAGACTGGAATCTACTGCAGAGGTTTCCCATAATGTTTCAGGGGTCCCCAGTAAATAAGGAAGTCTTTTATGTCTGTTTTCCTATCTCCAAAATTCCTTGTATACTTTATACTTAACAAGCATGTGACAGTTCAGACTAACCTTGTCTCAAGTGCTGAGAATCATGCCCCTCCCATGATTTGTGAGGACCTTATGAAACCAGTCTAGAGGACAGCCCATTTGAGCTGCCACTGCTCCTTCAGTCCCACCTGACCTTCGCTGGGGAGAAGGCCAGCTTCCCCGCCAGCCTCTGCTTTAGCAGAAGAACCCGTTCACTAGCTTGTTCCTTGAAAGCGTACAGATTTGTTTATATCCCACCCAGGTCTTGAAGGATGCCATATATAGAAAGAGATTTTAAAATCTGGACTGCTCGAGGGTAAAAGAAAACAAGCGAACAAATAAATACACGTTCACATCTAATGTGTTGATAGGTTCTATCTCTAAAAATGCATAATGTGCCCATTCTCTTCATCTCTGACTCCACTAACAGATCCTGACCACTCTGAAGGGCCTGTAGCTCTCCTGCCCTGCCCTCCTGCAATGTACTTTCCCAGCCAGGAAGTACTGTGAACACAGACCAAATCATAGCACTCTTCTCCTTGAAATCATTCCGCAGCTTTCTGTTTCACTTAGAATAAAACATATAAAAGGCTTATTATGGCCTTTAAAGCTCTCATTTCTCATCTCTCGTGCCTTTTCTGTACTCTGTCCATTCTAGCCTGCTTCTGTTCTACAGGTACATGAAGCTTGTTCTATTCAGAGCTTTTATATGCTGTTCTCTTTTCAGGGTTCTTCCCCCCTCGGATCGCCTGACTGGCTCCTTCCCCTCCTTCCTATTGTACTTCGCCTGTCACAGAGAGAAGCCCTGTCAGGTCGTCGTATCTAATAGAGCCTGTTTTGTATCCCTATCACTTACTGTTACCACACATTATTTGCTTCCTTCATACTATTTGTACTAAAATACGTTGAACATTTAACTGATCGGCATACACTGTTCGATTATTTGCCTATGATGGTTGAGAATTTCCCATCACATTTGCCACTGTATATGCAACACAGACTATGTGGAGCACATCCAGATCCATAGTCCCTTCTCCTGAGCCCCTAACAAGGCTACATTTTCATGCCTTATATGTACTCACACCCAAATAATTAATTCTAGCCAATTATATGAGATAACTAATAAGGACTATTTTGAAGGCCCATTAAAAAGCTCCTATGGTTTCCTATGCTTTTATTTCCTTCTGGATGGCGAAAATGAAAATGATATGCTGCACAACTTGAGAATATACTTGTTAGAAGTAGCAAAGCCTGTATGAGCCTGGATTGTACGGTGAGTGCATGTAACAGGTCTGTGCTACCAAAGTGTTCATCCACCAATCATCTGTGTCATTATGTGAGAGAAGCTGCTATTCATTTCAAATATCATAGATTGTAAGGGAACTTCTTATGGGAAACTCACTTTTTACATCCCAGTATCGAGTGAGGTACATTTTTCACAAATAGTTACTAAATGATTAAACCCAGGCATAATAAATCTGGAAATGATGGCTGCACTTCATACCACACTAGGCAGCTTTAAGGACAATGTGGAGTTTTATCACTAAGGATAGAAAATGTTCGCAATGGATCAAGAACTTGTTTCAGATTTCCCTTAAGGATTAATATGGAGTCCTGCCCCTATGGACATGTGGACACCAGGCGGAATCAACAGTGTCTAGTTGGTCTCCACAGCTGATTGGGTAAGGGTCCACGTTCCCTTCCTTTGCCCAAGGCACTCACACAGTTGGATGTTTTCATAAAGTCTATATGCAAAAGTGTTAAAAATAGGTGCCTTGCTTTCTACTGAAAATGACTTTCTTAGACCACTTTGGTGTGCAAATTTAAAAATTAGAAGGAATGTAGTTAGACAGTGGGGCTGATTTTCTGAGTCAATCCTTGTTTTTCCACCAAGAAAGTGAGCTGACAATAGTACTTTTTTGTTTTGTTTTGTTCTGTTTTTTTTCAGCTTTAATTGAGTTTATTGGTACATTTTAGGGATACAGTACAGTTACATTCATTGTTGGGATCTTGTACCTCTACATGACAAGTCTTGATTCTCATTCTATCCCCTTACCCCTGCCCTCCCTTCACCTCCTCCTCCCCTCCCCATCTACAAATGCTTTATTTCCATCTTTTCGTTATCTCACATTTTTTTCTTTTCCCTTATTACCCTTCCCCTACTCATCCCACCTTCCCTACACCTTTAGCTCCTTTCTTCCCTTTTCGAAATGTCAGTAATCTTATTAGAATATTATGTATTATTGCAGATAATTCACACCAGAGAAACTATTCAGTATTTACACATGTGTGACTTATTTATTTCACTTAGGAGTATATCTTCAATATGTATCCATTTTCCTATGAATGAATCTATTTTCTCATTCTTTATGGCTGAGTAATATTCCATTTTATAGAAAAAACCACATCTTCTTTATCCAGTTTCCAACAGATGGGCAAATGGGCTGTTTCCAAGATTTAGCTATTACAAACTGTGCCACTATAAACATGGGTGCACATACTTCTCTGTGATATGATTCTTTTAGTTCTTTTGGAAAGATACCCAGCAGAGGGATGGCTGGGTCAAATGGAACCTCCAGTCCAAGATCTTTGAGGAATCTCCATATTGATTTCCATAGTGGTTGCACCAGTCTTCACTCCCACCAACAATGGAGAAGGGTTCCTTTCTCCCCACATCCCCGCCAACATTTGTTATTGTTTGATTTCTTGATAGCAGCCATTCTTTGTGGGGTGAGGAGGAATCTCAGTGTTGTTTTCATCTGCATCTCTCGAATGATCAGTGATATGGAACATTTTTTCATATATTTACTTACTGCTTTTATTTCTTTGTCTGAGAAATGTCTGTGCATTTTGGATGCCCATTTTTGAATCAGGTCTTTATATTTGGAGGGGCTGATTGTTTTGAGTTCTTTATGTATCCTTGATAATAGTCCTTTGTCTGAGGAACAGCTGGTAAAAATTTCTTCCCACATTGTAGATTGTCTCTTAGTTCTGCTGATTGTTTCTTAATAGTGCTTACTTTTGTGGGAATGTCTTATTATCCTTAGCTTAAAGGTGTTTTGAATTGCGAAGTGTCATCATTATTAATGAATAGTCCATTTGAGATATAGAAATGCAACTCACAATTGCATTTATAATACTCAAATAAGCTGATTGAACTTCTAAAATAAGAAAAGCTCCATTACTTAGTGATACACTTCTCAGGGAAGCAGATGAATTAGAAGGTTTAGATAAAATCTCTTGTAAGAAAAGTGACCAAAGAGCCTACTAGAGTATCACATGTTTGGTTAAAGGAAAGAAATGGGGAAGAATATACAATAATTAAGCAAAATGAAGTAATACATCTTAAGAGGAATTCAGAAACAAACCAAGTATCTAACAATTCCTTTAAAACAATAATTTTTATTCCCTAACAGAAACTCTTTTCATCTGGTGCAATTGGAGCTTTTTATTATTTCTTTGGGGGACATTGAATACCTTGTACTAAAAATGTGGAAACATGACTTCCATCATAAGAAGGACTGTGCTTTACAATGTTCCTCTAAAAGTGATGTGTACATATCTGATGTGAGAGTGTTGGGAGGTGGTATATACATATATTCTAAGCTTTTTAAAATTGGTGTACTATGAGGGATTTTTAGTCAAATTATCCACTTGGTTGCTTGAAAAAGAAAGATATTTTTGTCATTTGAATTCAAATAGTCAAATTTCTCAATTTTTACATTGACAGTTTTCAAATCTGTGCAAGAAATATGTTTTTACTCCAAAGGGTAAAATTTGTAGGTTTGAATTTTTTTCTTTTACAAAGAATGCTACATTTTTCTTCTGACATATGCATTTCATCACACCTGTGTTTTCTTTAAGGTATGAGGAAAGGATACAATTTCACTTCTCATATTTCGATAAATAGTCAACTCTGTATATTGAATAAAGTCACCCCTTTCACTAACTTTCATTTTATTCCTACAATCTATAGAAATACGAGGTGTTTTTTGCTCTTTTCTGTTACACTAGCCCATTAGCGTCTATCTTGGGGCACAATATCATATTTTATAAATGACTAAATTTTATAATCAGAGTGAAACTGTATGACAATTTTCCCATTTTTTCTCAGAAGTATCCTGTCTTCTCTTTGTTTTATATATTTCTATATAAAATTTAGAATGGTTATTATGCCAACACTCTTCTTTGGATTATAGTTGGGAAATTTATAAAGTATGTACATTTAAATTAATTGGAGAAAACTGATATCGTCCTGTCCATAAACACTGGTTGTTTTTCAGTTATTTAATGTATCATAAGTCATAAAACAGTTTTATCATTTCTTTCTTTTTTGTTGTTTGATTTTCCCTGTGTTTGTGTGTGTGTGTGTGTGCATGTGTGTGCACTCATGCATATTTATGTATATCAGGATTGAATTCATGACCAACATGAACCAACCATATGCTTTACAAATGACCTATATTCCTCTCCAAACATCAGTTTAAAAATTATCTTTCCATAGCATTTTGCCATTTTTTCTAAATTTATTTCTCAGTACATATATATTTGGATATTAACAAGTGTATCTTATACTATATTGACTACCACTTTGCTGATAATAAAAAGCAGATGAACATTTTCTGTATAAGTCTTATATGGAGCCTAGTGGTTCTCAACTAGAGGTGATTTTTATTTGTTGTTGTTTCCTAGTAGACAATAAGTATATCTGGGGGTATGCTTGTCACAACTGGAGAACTGATGCTAAGGTAACTAGAGGAAGAGGCCAGTGAGCTTCCTAAACTACATAAAGCATCCCCTTACAACAAAAAATTAATTCAGCCTAAAATATGGATTTTTTCATTGAGTTTATTGTTACTTTTAAGTATACAGTACTGTCACATTCATCATCGGGATCTTGTACCCTTAACATGGCAGATCTTGGTTCTCATTTTTTCCCCTTGTCCCTGCCCTCCCTTCACCCACTCCACCATTCCTTATTTACAAAGACTTTGTTTTTGAAGGTTGAAAAATCTTTGCCAGCTCTCCTATTATATCTAATACTTTATGACTAGATTTGTATATCTATGTAAAGAATGTTACTCATAAATACTTATGCCCTTATTTCTCTCTTTATGATTCTTCTACAAATATTCTTTTCCTTTTATTGTTGACCTCCCCAGACTTCTAACAGAGCTTTGACATAAACTGGCAATATTAAACACCCTTTTTTTTTTCTAACTTTAAAGGACTATCTACCACATTCTCCATTTAGTATTATGTTCCATTAAAGTCTTTTTTCAATTTTTAATTTTTATCATTTTAAGAAAGTCTACTCCATTCTAAATGTATCAATATTTTAATCAGTGGTTTAGTTTGAGTATCACCAATGTTCTATATAGTGGTCCTTTATCTGAGAAACAGCTAGCCAAATAAAAACAACCCTGAGATTCCATCTCACTCCAGAATGGGTGCTATCTAAAATGGAGTAAAGCATTGTTTTAATTTGCATCTCTGGAATGACGGGTGATTTTGAACATCTTTTCATATATTTACTTGTCATTTGTACTTCTTCATGTAAGGAGGGTTTATTCACTTCAGATGCTCATTTTTGGACTGGTCTTTAAATTTGAGGGGTGTAATTTTTCTGAGTTTTTTGTATATTCTATATAGTAGTCCTTTATCTGAGAAACAGCTAGCCAAGTTTTTTTCCACTCTGTTGGTTGTCTCCTCACTCTGTTGATGATTTATTTTGCTGTGTAAAACCTTATTAATAGGATAATTTATTGTTGTTGATTCTTTGTAATATTTACCATGCAGTTGGGGTTTTGTTAATAAAGTCTTTGCCTATCCCTATGTCTTCAAGAATTCTACCTGTTTTCTCATCCAGTGGATTTAGTGTTTTTGTTTTAATATTTAGATCTTTGATCCACTTCATTTTTAGTTTAGTGAATGATGAGACAAATGGGTCTAATTTAGTCTTTGGCATGTGGAAAGCCAGTTTTTCCAGTACCATTTATTGAAGAGGTTATCTTTCTTCCAGTGAAGGTGTTTGCTGTAAAGAAGGACAAACGAGACATTTCTAGGTAAATTAATGCACCCTGAGATCACACTCTTAAATCAAATAAATAGGACACATGCACATAAACACTGTATGGATTCTCTGGTATGAGACACCAAAAGTGTAGCTAACACAAGAATGTATAAGATATATTGTGAAATAGGAAGAAAATGATCATATGGGAAGGGAAATAAGGGAGGAGGAAGAGAGAAAGAAGGAAGGGAAAAAGTAAAAAGGGAGAAAGAGGGAAAAATTGGAAACAAAGCTTTTATAAATTAGGAGGGGAGGAGGGATGGAAAAGAGGGAGGTTAATGGGAAAAAAAGAAGAATTAAGATATATCATGTACAGGTATAAATTCCCTATGATGAATGGGATCATTATGTATATCTAAAATTTACCAATAAAATGAATTATTTTAAAAAGATACAAAGGTTTAAAAAGCACCAAGTTTTTAAAAAATCAGTAGCCTCTGAAGATTTAGCAAAAACAACACTCATTTCACTAAATTATATAGTCAAAGAAAGATCTAAAATTGCAATTATAGAGTTCTACTTAATGAATAACAATATATTTCAAAATCTAAAGGATGCGGTCAAGACTACACACACAGACACACACACATGCACACACAAATAGTTTTTAAACATGACATCAAATCTAAAACATCAAGGAAATCATTGATTATCCTTATGGTTTATTTCCAGACCCCCCCCCATAGTCTCATGTATGCAGAGGTGGAGCTTTTGGGATGTGACTGGGTCATGGGTGTGTGACACAGGATTAGTCCCCCTTGATGGGTTAATAGCTGGGTGTGATGTTGGGAGAAAATCCTTGTGGGGAAAAGTGGGCCACCGGGACATGGCTTGGAAATATGTATCCTTCCAACTTCCTTGAGCCCATGCTGCCTTCTGTCTGCCACACTGCAGTATATTTGTCTTCTACCGTGGCCTTCTTTAACGCCACCCTGTCTTGGAGCCAGCAGACTATGGACAGAAACCTCTACAAACTGTAAGGGAAAATCAACTTTTTCTCCTTTAACTTGTAGGTGTCAGGTATTTTTGCTCAGCAACAAGACAGCAAGTAAGATACTCACTTTATCGTAAATAATTATAAATTCTGGCTTTCATAAAACCATTTATTTAAAAAAATCAACCTATAAAAATAAGAGTTTGGATTAATATACTCAGCGGTTTGGCAAATGATAAAAATATAATCCTGTATATTTGTGGAAAATAAACAGAAAACATTTTAAAAAATAAATTCAATTTTAATAAGAATATAAGCCACATCTAACTACCAATGTATTAATGAGATGAGCAGGTTCAACTTTTACCTCAAATTAAAATACAAGCGAAGTAAAGTCGGGGTAAAACTTGCACTTTCATTCTTTGCTGTTAATAATTTAAATCAGTGCAATCACTCTGGAGGCAAAGCACTTACTCTTTGATCCACTAATGAAACTTTATTCCAGGAAAACAGGCAGACAACTATATAAAGACATACGTATAAAGATGCCCACAAAACCACTGTAATGGAAAATGGTTAACATTCTAAATGTACGCAAATATAAAAATCTACTGTTCTGAAAACAGGACAATAGAAACAATATAAATGTATCAATCAAGGCATGGATAAAAACACATCAATACAAAGAATGTAATGTAACTGTTGAAATTATAATATAAATACATATGATTAATATGGACTTCTGTCCATGATATATTTTTGCTCAAAAGGAAAATGTATTCATATTCATATTTATATCTCCAGTAGGATAGCTATGTTTTTTAAAATGACAAATAATTTTTGGTGATCATTTGGAGAGACTGGAATTTACATATAATACTGGAAAGAATAAAAAGTTGTGCAGCCACTGTAAAAGACATTTTGTTGGTTCTTCAAAAAGTAAAATGTTAAATTACCATACAATTCCTCAGTTCCTCTTCTAAGTGTGCATCCAGAAGAACTGAGACCATGTGTTCACCAAACGTGTGTACACATGTTCACAGTAGCATCACAAATAATAAACAAAGAGTGAAAAAACAACCCCTGACTATTAAATGATGAATGAATAAATGGAATGTGATATATCCATACAATGGAATATTATGTATCCATTAGATGGGTGGAAGTACAGATACATGATTTCATATAAATGGACCTTGAAAATATGCAAAGTAATCAGTTGCCAGAGGCCACATATTGTACAATTCTATTTATATGAAATGCTCATAATAGGCAAAATCATAGGGACAGAATGTAGATGAGTAGCTATCAGAGGCTACATGAAGGAGAAAATTAAAGAATGATTGTTAATAGGTATGTAGTGGTTTTGGGGGATATAAAATATTCTGAAATTAAACAGCAAAGACAGACAAGATCTGTGAAAATGCTAACAATGTGAGCTTTCTATATTCTAAAATGGTGAATTTGAACTTCCCTCCTCATAGTGTCACAGAGGTCCCAGTGAGTTGCACAGGCATTGTCATTAACTTCCGGAAATTTTAAAAAATGTATTCCTTGATTTCTTTTTTGACCCACCAGTTGTTTTGGAATGTGTTATCGACTTCCCAGGTACTTCTGCATTTTCTGTGATTTCTTCTGTTGTTGAATTCTATTTTCATTTCACAGTGATCTGATATTATGTATGTGTTCATTCTGATTTTTTATACCTGTTTAAGCAGGCTTTTTAGACTGGTATATGGAAACGTACAATGTGCTGTGGAAAAGGCACTCAAATCAATAACCTTATGAAGAACCTTGAGATACTTGAGAAACAACAATGCAGGCCAAAACTGAAATTAAGGAGGGAAATCAAAGAGATTAGAGAGGAAATCAATAAATTCAGACTTAACACAATACAAAGAATCAGTGAATAAAAGAGGTAGTTCTTTGAAAGAATAAACAAAATATATAAGCCCTTAACTAAACTCACCAAGACAAAGGAGAAAAAAATCACATCAATGAAATTAGACATGAAAGAGGTAAAATCACAACAGACACTGTCAAAATCGAGAAGATAAGAGCTACCATGAAAAGTGTATTCCAACAAATTGAAAATTTTCAATAAATGGCAAATTCATAGACTCAAACACATTACCAAAGCTAATCCAAGAAAACACAAAAATGCCAAACAGCCCAATAAAAGCAATGAAATGTACATAGTAATAAAGAATCTACTGATTAAAATATCCCAGGACCCGATGGATTCACTACTGAATTCTATAAAAACTTTAAAGATTAACATCTTTAAAGTCATCAGTATTTCTTAAAGTCTTCAAATAAATTAAAAGGGACAGAGTGCACCCAAATTCATTTCTGATTCTTAAGCTGGCGGGGGGACTAAATAAAGAAGAAAATTATTGGCCAATCTCCTTAATGAACATAGATGCAAAAATCCTCAGTAAAATATTAGCAAACAGAATAAAGAAAATCATCAAAAAGGTAATACATCATGACCAAGTACATTTCATCCAAGAGATGAAACAAACCAAAAAATGTGATACATCATATAAACACAACCATGGTCAAAAACCACATGATCATATCAGTAGAGAGAGAGAAAATAGCTTCTAACAAACCCAACAATTCTTCCTGATAATAACCCTGAACAAAATAAGTATAGAAGGACATTTGAATTTTATGTAAGCTATTTATGCCAAATCAATGGCCAATATCTTAATAAATGAGGAAAAACTAAAACTATTCCCTCTAAAATCAGGAAAAAGACAAGTATGCCCACTACCACTACTTCTATTCAAAATTGTACTTGAAATATTACCCAGAGAAATGAGGCAAGAGAAAGAACTAAAAGTGATACATATAGGAAAAAAAGAGCTTAAATTATCATTTTTTGCAGACGACATGATACTCTACATAGAAGAACCAAAGAATTCCACCAAAAGAACCTTAGAATTAATAACCAACTTCAGCAATATCATAGGATACAAAATCAACACACAAAAAATCAATGGCATTTGTGTGCACCAATAATGAGAAATGAATTATAAAAACAATACCATTCAGTAGCATCAAGAAAACTGAAATATGTAGGAATTAATCTAACCAAACAATTGAAAGACTGCTACAAAGAAAACTACACTACTGTTAAGAAAGAGATGGATACAGAAGATCCTAAGAAGGTTACTGACGTTTAGAAATGGGAAGAAAGGTGCTAAAGGTGTAGGGAAGGTGGGTGGGATGGGGAGGGGAAGGGTAATAAGGGGAAAGAAAACAATGTGAGAAAATGAAAAGATGGAAATAAAGTGTTTGTAGATGGGGAGGGGAGGAGGGGGTGAAGGGAGGGCAGGGGTAAGGGGAAAAAATGAGAACCAAGACTTGTCATTTAGAGGTACAAATTCCCAACAATGAATGTAACTGTACTGTATCCCTAAAATGTGCCAATAAACTCAATTAAAGCTAGAAAAAAAAAAGAGATGGAAGAAGTAATCAGAAAATGGAAAGAGGTCCCCTTCTCCTGAATAGGTACAATCAATGTGTCAAAATGGCCCGACACCCAAAATTGTTATCCAGATTCAATGCAGTCCCAGTAAAAATACTAATGCCATACTTTACAGATCTAGAGAAACAATCTTACAATTCATGTGAAGAGACCCAAAATAGTAAAAATAGTCTTGAGCAATAAAAGCGAAGCAGGAGGACTCACAATATGTGACTTGAAGCTATACCACAAAGCAACAGTGATAAAAATGGCATGGTACAGAAACAACGACATACATGTGGATCAGATGAGCAGAATAGTGGATACAGGGACACATTTAGCTATTTGATATTTGACAAGAGGGCCAAAAATATACATCAGAAGGAAGATAGCCTACTCAACAAATGGTGCTGGGAAAACTGAGTGTCTGTTTATAAATTGAAGTTGGATCCATATGTCTCAGGATGTACTACACTAAAATCAAATGGATCAAAGATCTAAACATTAAAACAGGAACACTTAACCTACCGGCAGACAAAATAAATAAAACATTTGAAGTCATAGGGGTAGAAAAGAGTTTCCTAAACAGAACATCAATGGCATAAAAAATAAAAATAAGAATCAATAAACAGGATTATATCAAATTTTAAAAGATTTTTCACAGCAAAGGGATCAGTTAGTAGAGTGAAGAGATAGCCTACAGGATGGAGTACAACATTTGCTATTTCTCAGACAGAGGACTAATATCTATAATATGTAAAGAACTGAAAAATAATTACATCACCTAAAATAAAAGACCCAAAAGAAATGAGCAAGTGAAATAAGCAGACATTTCTCAGAAGAAGAAATACAAATGACCAACAAATATATGAAAACTATTCACCATTTCTGGCCATTACAGAAATGCAAATTAAAACAACACTAAGATTCCATCTTACACCAGAAAGAATGGCAGTCACCAAGAAGTCAAAGAATAATAAATGTTTACATGGCTGCAATTAAAAAGGAAACCTTCTACAATGTTGGTGGGAATGTAAACTAGCACAACCACTATGGATATAAAATTAAAATCAGAAATTCCATAACCCAGCCATCCTCCTTCTAGATTTTTCCCACAGACAGCAAAAGACATCATACTAAGCAATATATGCATATTAATGTTTATAACAACACAATTCATAACAGCTAAATCCTGGAAGTAGCCTGTATACCTATCAACAGATGACTGGATAAAGAAAATGTGGTATCCATATATAATGGAATACTACTTGATAATAAAGAAGGACACATTTGAGATATTTGTAGGAACCTGGAGGATAAATAATATTGAGGGAAATAAATCACACACAGCTTAAATAGCATATTGTTTCTCTTATTTGAGTAAAGCAAAATATGAAGATCACAATAAAGGCTGGTTAGAAGGAGACAAAGGGAAAGATCTCTTGCAAGTAGAAATAGGTGCACAAAACCAAGGGTGAGGGGAGAGGGGGAAAGGGAAATAAATAGAATACAGACATGCCATGTACAGGAACCTAATAACCTTATTGTAGTGCTTGAATGATTGTCAACTTGAATGGGGAATGCCAGCTGAACTGATGTTTCTGGACATGGAAAACCCACTTTTAGTAGAATTTCTGTTGGAACAGTTTAAAAGATGAGTGATAACCTCATCAATCTCTTTTTTCAGAGTGCTGTAGTTTTCAGAGTAGAGGTCTTCGACTTCTTTTGTTAAGGTGATTCCTAGGTATTTCAAATTTTTAGATGCTGTTGTGAAAGGAATTGATCGCCCCTTTTCTCTCTCAGTGAGTCTGCTTTCCATGTACAGAAAAGCTATTGATTTTTGTGTGTTAACCTTGTATCAAGCTACTTTACTGAATTTGGTTATTAAATCTAGAAGACTTTTAATGGAGTTCTTGGGGTCTTTCATATAGATTATCACGTCATCTGCAAATGACAATTTGACTTCTTCTTTTACTAACTTTATTCTTTTTATTTCTTTCTCTTGTCTAATTGCTATGGCTAATGTTTCCAAAACTACATTGAACAGGAGTAGTGATAGTGGACATCTTTGTCTTGTTCCTGACTTTAGTATAAAGGATTTCAGTTTTTGACCATTTAGCATGATATTGGCTGTTGGTTTTTCATAGATGGCTTTTATCAGATTGAGATACAGACCATCTATTTCAATTTTCTGTAGGGTTTTTATCATGAATGTGTGTTGGATTTTGTCCAAAAATTGCTGTAAATATCTGTGTGCTACACTAAATCTGATTCAGAGAATGTGCAGTCTTTTGAGTAGCTTTGCCTCAGCCCTGCCAGCTCTAGTAAGCACTAATGCATTTAAGAAATGCAAATATTAAATGGTATATACATGAGCTAAGATTAATAATATCAACAAGAATGAAAAGGAGGATAGGGAATTTATGAGGAGGAGGGAGTGAGGTGGGAGAGAAGGGGAAGGGGATTTTAAGAAGAAACAAATTGTATTATGTATATGTATCCACCTCTGAAGATGACAGTTAACTGCAGGTACTGCAAACATGGAAAAATAAAAATAAAATAATATAGTGAATTTTGATATGTGAATTATGTCTCAATAAAAGGTTTAGATGTAAACATAAACAGGTCTCATTATTATATGATGTATAGTAGATGGATAGATAGATGACAGATAGATAGACAGATACATAGAAAGATAGAAGGATAGACAGGCACTGTTCTCTCAGAGTTATTTTGTTAGGGAAATAAAATTGGTCTACATTTCCTTCTTTGTTTTATTTCCTGTGATAATTGTTTTAGAATGTAAGTAAAATATATTTGATTTAATATGTAAGAAAGATTGGAAATCTGGGAGAAAGAATAAGAGAAGATGTCTTTGGGTAAGTAATACATGCTATACAAATGGCTAATATACACAGTTTATAGCAGATAGGAAAAATGGCTCTCAGCCTGCTGACTGCACTCCTTTTATTCTAGTTCTTTTAAAAAAAATAGAATTCACTAGTGAGTTCAGGTTAATCAAATGGCTCATCTCTGAGAAAAGCTCAAAAAGGATTCCTACATGTTTGTCTAAAATATATTACCACTAGAAGGAAAGAAGGAAAAAATAGAGGGAAGGGGGGAAGAAAGGGAGGGAGGGAGGAAAGGAGGGAGAGGGAGAAGCTGGGAGCGAGAAAAGAATGAAAGGAAGAGGGAAAAGAAAGAAAGATGTGTGTTCAGCTATCGGTGGTCGCTACCAGAGACATTTCTGCGGATGTTGATGTTATATATTTTTGGTCTGGTTCTGCAATTATAAAGTATTTGGACCATTGGATGCCAAAATATTTTTAATTAAAATGAAACAGTATTTGTACTAAAACATATATTTGAGCTGGATTTATTTCATATATTCTTGTATAATGTAATTTTAAGTTCTTTGAACCTTCTAATACTTTTTAAAATCAATCTTTTGGAACAGCACAAGTAATACTTAAATAATAAACAAAAATAGTATGTTAAGAGCTCCTTTCAATATATATAGTACATATAAAGTATTTATATGGACCAATTATTTCAGCTCATATTTTACATCAATTAAATGAAAACAATTTCTCATACTTTCTATTGTGCCTATCACAAATACAGAAAAGAATGCCTATTTTATGTGAAAATAGAGTTCTAAGTTTTACATTTATGTTTATAGGTTTTTCAGTATATTATTTATTAGAGTCTACACAGAATTTTTACATAGAAACTATTTTCAATTAGGAATAAATTCATTGGTTTCTTTTAAAATAAAAGGAATATATTATTCATGAATATTAGAGGAAATTATTGCAATTTTAATGTTCCAACTTATAAAAATACACTGGATTTTGAAACTAAGGAATTGAGAGTGATAAGAAGTATTTTAACATAATTTGCAAATGTATCTGCAAAACTACATGCTTTATGCCCAGGCCACCACTAGCTCTATTTTTTCACGTGCTCCTATCATCTCCATATCCAAGTTCACAGAAAATAAGTCATCAGAAATATGTGACCTCACCTTGGATATTCTCTAAGTTTTGGCCACTTCCCACTTCATATTCATCAACTGAATTGGTTCCTGACTCCTCAAGCTGTGAATCTTGGTTTTTCATTTCTTTGTTTCCTTTGCATTACAAAGCTTAGCTCCAGACTGTTTAATCTCAGTCATGATTAAATCCCTTTGCTACAGGATCCAAACTCAAAATTACTTTAGTAGAGTGTGTTCCATCCTATCCTGGTCCTTCCAGATTCCTAGAACCAAGCCATGGTCTACCTTCTGCCCCTGGCTTCTCTGGCCTTTCAGAGAGTTGTACATCATCATCCCTATTTAATATTATTAGCAACACTACAAAACCATACTAAGTCCTTATTAATTACTGGCGATTGGGCATATTCAAAAATATGAGTCCAGACCTAAGATCATCTATGAGATATCAGTGCTTTTATCCTCAAAGCTTCAATTTCAATGTCGATTTTTAGTGGTGGAATGCTAGTGAAGAAAAAATACGGAATGGGATGTGAAATCGGAAGAAAAGGGCTAAAGGTGTAGGGAAAGTGGGAAGGGTGGGGGAAAGGTAATAAGGGAAAAGAAAAAACCATGAGAAAATGAAAAAATGGAAATAAAGTGCTTGTAAATGGGGAGGGGAGGAGGGGGTGAAAAGAGGGCAGGGACAAGGGGAAAAAATGAGAACCAAGACCTGTCATGTAAAGATACAAGATCCCAATGACCAATGTAACTGTACTGTATACCTAAAATGTACCAATAAACTCAATGAGAGGAAAAAAAAACATACAGAACAGGGAAAAAATTGCCAGCTACTCCTCAGACAAAGGACTAATATCTAGAATATATAAAGAACTTTAAAACATTACCCCCATTTAAAACTAAGTTAAAAAAATAGGCATCTGAAATTTTAGACACTTCTCAGAGAAAGAAATGCAAATAGTCAATGAATGCATAAAAATGTTCAATATCTCTGGCTATTTGAGAAATGCAAATTAAAACAATACTGAGATTTCATCTAACCACAGAAATATTGGCTATCATCAAGAAATCAACCAATAGCAAATACTGGTGAACCCTTCTCCATTGTTGGTGGAACTGTAAAACCAATACAACCACTGTGGAAATCAGTATGAAGATTCCTCAAAAAACTAAACATAAAAATTCCATTTGACCCAACTATTGCCCTTCTAGACACCTTCCCAATAGAGTCAAAGACATCACACCATAGTGATATATGCATTTCCATGTTTATAGCATTGTAATTTGTAATAGCTAAATCTTAGAAAAAGCCTATATACTCATCTACAAATGACTAGATTTAAACATGTAGTATTTATACACAATGGAGTATTACTCTGCCATAAAGAAGGAGAGACTTGAGTCATTTGTATAAAAATGGATGCACTTTAAGACCATAATGTTAAATGAACTAACTCAGACACATAAACTTAAATATCACAATTTCTCTTGTAAAAATATCTATATATATTCTCTTATAAGACCATATATATATTCTTATATATACATATATATTCTCATAAGA